>NC_062281.1:79778395-80101520 GCF_902655055.1 Lutra lutra
TGTAATTGAAACCATGAGTCTAATTAATTAGAAGGTATAAAGAAAAAAAAGAAAGTGTAAAGAAAACTCTGGTGATCTGTAATATACCCTAGAAATTATATTGATAGCTTTAATAGTACCCCAAATACCAAGATTGTTAGTGAAAATTATGAAAATCAGTTATCATGATCCTGTTTAAGTTGATTCAAAAAGACCTTGACATTTTGGGGGCGCCTGAGTGGCTCAGTGGGTTAGGCCTCTGCCTTCGGCTTGGGTCATGATCTCAGGGTCCTGGGATCGAGCCCCACATTGGGCTCTCTGCTCAGCAGGGAGCCTGCTTCCCCCTCTCTCTCTGCCTGCCTCTCTGCCTACTTGTGATCTCTCTCTCTGGCAAATAAATAAAATCTTAAAAAAAAAAAAGAGGGGCACCTGGGTGGCTCAGTGGGTTAAGCCTCTGCCTTCGGCTCAGGTCATGATCTCAGGGTCCTGGGATCGAGCCCCACATCAGGCTCTCTGCTCAGCAGGGAGCCTGCTTCCCCCTCTCTCTCTGCCTGCCTCTCTGCTACTTGTGATCTCTGTCTGTCAAATAAATAAATAAAATCTTTAAAAAAAAAAAAAGACCTTGACATTTTGAATGTGAAAAAATGTTTAGACATTGATTTTTTGGGGTATGTGATTCTACAGGGGGAAACTATCTAATTATGAAACTAAATGTGTATTATTACCATCAGTTAGTGACATTATTTGTGCTTGAATTTAATGTTTTGATTCCTTCTTCCCTAAATGCTCACCCTCAATCTCACAGTCAATGGCATTTTTCAGTCAAGGAAACTGGTAATTAGCTTTGAATCTGAAAGAGCTTTGCATTGAGATAGATTTGTGTTCAGGTTCTTACAAGTTGTTTGATATTGAGTAATTTACTCAATCCCTCTGATTTCAGTTTCTTCATATTTAAAATTGATATAATAGTATTTACTTAGCAAACTGTTGTGAAGGTTAAATAAATACATTAGGGTAAACCTTTTGGATCCCTGTCCAGTACAAAGTGGAGGTTAATAAATGGTATTACTTGCTATTTTAAATATCTCCCATCTTAAAGCTATGTATTTGCAGCAAGTTAAATGCTCTCTCCTATTGAACAGAGGCTCACTCTCTTATTTTACTGAGTCTAAAATACATGTTACAGAATTGGTGAGATTATGAAGATAAATGTTGCTTCCCAAGGTAACCCTGACATCAGGTGAAGAATTATAACAACATGACCTCGTACACATTTCTTTCTTTAAATTTTGTATAGCTTGCAAATTTACCCTTGATTTTTCATGTCTGAGCAATTTGAGTTTGGTTATCCATTCTGTCAAGTTTCTAAAGGATTAAGAGAAGTCAAAACTTGGAGACAATAGCAGAGCTTCAGCAGGAGAAATCAGAGATACACTCATTCCATCCTATTTTCCTTCCTTCCTTCTTTCATTCCCTTATTTGTCAAAAATCATCTGGGTGCAAGGCTGGCCTGGACACTGGGCCTACAAGAATGAATAATACATGCTTCATATCTTTAAGGAATTCCTAGTAGGTAGAGATAATTCAATAGTCCCCTTTTAGCCTGGGTATCAGAAAATGGATACTTAAATTTAATGGTATTGATCAAGGACGAATGGACATCTATTAACTTTCTTCTTTCTACAACGTATGTAAATATATCTTAGTAAATAGGTAATATGTATAGTAAATATTTAGAGTAAATATAAAGAAATAGTAATATATCAAATTATTTAATAATATAGAAATAAAAAAATAGAAAAGTAGAAAAATAAACAAATCCATTTTTGGATTTAATGAAATAACATATTCATTAATATGAAAAACATGTTCATCACTTAATAGTGAAATAATAACATATTCACTCTTCATATGTCTAAAAAGACATATGAAGAGTGAATATGTTATTATTTCACTATTAAGTTTCAACATGTAATAAATAAATGTAAAAGATTAATACATTTATTAAATGGCTTACATTGGTATTAAATAAAATACATGTTTTCCCAAAGCATGTTAAGAACAGTTGATTATTTATTTAAACATTCTTTATTTCTTTATTTTTTAACTTATGGAGAATTGTTAGCACGGAAAAAGAAAGGTTTCAGTTATATACCAATTGATTGAGTCTTGAGGCTCTATGTTCCAGTTGGTACATTTCTTACTGTTCTCTTAACCTCAAATAACTTATGACAAGATTTTACATCAGGAAAGGGATTATTTTCAAAATTTGGCCCACATTTACTACTTTTAGATAAGAATTGTCTCTTGAAAGAATCATTAAAAATCACACTAAACTTTTTTTTATGAGATAAAATCCCCCAAGGCTTGGTTTTATCTTCTTTAACAATTATATGCTCTCCTTCTACTTGCAGTCACCAGAGTTTGGATAAGCTCTTGAGAACAAAGCACACATAAATATGGATGAATCTCCTTAGCTCAGAAATTAATTATCTACTACTGTATAATAGATTACCACAAAATGTAGCAGTTAAAACAAACATACATTTCTTACCTCACAGTTTCTGTGGGTCTGGAGGGTCCAGCTGCAATCAAGCTGTCAATTTGGGGTCTTTGGCCTCATCTGAAGGCTCAACTGGGAAAGCATCCATTTTCAAGTTCACATGGATGCAGGGCTACAGCAGGTGGTCTACATATAGCTTTTTAGGCTTTCCTGACTACGGAAATCAGTCCAGTATCACAATGTATAGTATAGTACCCTGTCCACAATAAGTGCTCAGTGTTTATAAAATAAGGACCAGGGTTAGATGAGTACATTAATTCTAGAGGAGTGGAGGAACAACTTAGAGTATCTTTTACTGTGTCTATAATGATAATTCTACTCACAAAAATATCTGGGTGGTATAAATACAGGTGATTTTCAGTTTCTTCTTCATTCTTTGCTAGACTATTTAAATGTTTCAGAGTGGTCAAGTATTCTATTATAAGAAAACTATGCAACTTTCAAGTTAAAAATTGTAGATGAATTGCTAAAGTTTACATGTTCTTATTTATTCAAAGACTATGTTTGGAAGGATACACAATCATGGACAGTGGTTGCTGCCAGAAAGGAAAAATATACCATGGAAGTTTTAGTTTTGTGCCATGCACACAATGTTACTGAACTGAAAATTATTAAGCTTGTTCTAAAGAGTTATAGCTAAGATATAAAACCATAAAACATGTGCATAAATCTTAAAAAAACATCTGATTACAAATAACTTCATATTTTTGTCATTTTTTCATTTGTATTCAAATATTAAATCATAAGGAAAAAGATTAACCCTTCTTAGCCAGGCAAGCAGAAGCCCCTGCAGGGCATAAAGCAGATATTTCAGTGAATGCCAGGGGAAATGGGTCCCCAGGAAGAGCTCTGGATAAGAGGTACTCCAAGTTCTGTCTCAATGTTATATCTTTTCTTGTTCTGAAAGGGCATTGTTTCACTAGTCTACTTCTAATAAATTAATAAATCTAGATAATATTTAGGAAGGGGCCACTAACCTCACAAAAGGAGAAATGGCTAGGTATAAATGCTTCTAAAAGGAACTACTTATCAAAACTCATGAAATATTCTTCCTAAGAGAGTAAAACTTGAATCTGATCAATATATAGATCTAAATCCTGATTCACAATAAATAAAGGGAGTGAAGGAACATGCCAAGTAAGGCTGTGAGAAGCAAATTATCCAAATCCAGTCAAGAAAAGTGAAATTTTTTTGCTTATTTGTTTTGCTTTTTAAAGATTTATTTATTTATTTGAGAGAGAGAGCGAGAGAGAGAGTGTGAGCAGTAGGGATTGACAGAGGGAGCAGAAGAGAGAATCTCAAGCAGGCTCTGCAGTTAGTGGTCAACCCTGAGATCATGACCTGAGCCGAATTCAAGAGCTTAACTGACTGAGCCACCCAGGTGTCCCAAAGTGAATTCATTTTTTTCAACAACAAAATAGAGCAGAATCTATAAATTAAAAAATATTTAAGTGACATATCACCCAATTGGAATATATGTACCTTATTGAGGTACCTTATTGATCCTAATTAAGCAAACTGTAAAAAAAAAAATAAGACAATTGGGAAAACTTGAATACTGGTAATATATTGGATGATATTAAAGAATTAACAGTAATTTAAAATTTCATGTATAATAATGTTATTATGATTCTGTTTTTTAAAGAGTCTCATTTAAAGATCTATACTGAAATATTTGCAAATAAAAATATGTTGGTGGCAGAGGGTATATATGCAACAATACTAGTTGAGTAGGACAATGGCTCTAGGGTTGATGGGAGTTCATTATACCACTCAGAACATACTTTGTTATGTTTGACATTTTCTGTAATAAAAATGTCATGGATGCCAAAGTATAGCTCTTTAGTGTGATTGTATTATATAATTCCTTTGACTTTATTTGAATTCTCTCATGGAGTTCATTTTTCTTATTGAGAGTTGTACCGTGTAAGGATCCTTCCAGGGAGAACTGGATCCAGGATTTGATTGTTCTCTACTGTGTCCTAAGGTCAGCAAGGTGCTACCCTACAACGGGCAGAGGGATTAGGTAGAATGATGTCCTCCACACACTTAAAGGCTCCCCATCATCAAACTCTACACCCACTTCTTTGAGGTCACAACCCAAGTTCTCTGTGAGAGATTCTGCCTAGGACTAAATATAATTTTGCTTTACATAAAGGGAGGGCCTTGCAGGTACCCTCTCTTATCAGAGCTACAAATTACCTAAAGACCATACTTAAACTATACCAGACAAAGATTAGAGATTGGGCTCACTCAATTCCTTACTCATTCTGTGGAAGTGGAGAGCCCATAATTCCTGAACTCTGCTCATGCACATTGAGCTCATCAATCACATGAGCAAAATTCATGGGGAACAACAGAAGGAGTGAGCAGGTCCAGGTTGGAAGCAGATAAATTTCACTACTTTGTCTGTAGTAGAGATCTGGATCTGTCTGTAAAAGTGGCATATTACTTTGTCTGCACTTCACATGGGTCTCTATCTTAAGAGTTTCACATTGCTCAGGTTTGGCTGTCTTTCTCCCTCTCTGGACCAAGCAGGGAATTGCATGTAAATCATTTTTGCTGTGCTAGTTCTTAGACCAGTAGACACCCAAAGAAAAGCTGGATGAGTTGACTAAATTGTGTGTGTGTGTGTGTGTGTGTGTGTGTGTGTATAGAACTGCTTGAACTAAATTCTTTAATTTAGGTTCATATACCAAATACCTCCTTTTGCTTATGTTCTCATCATGGAAGCAGCACTCAAGGAATATAAATTATGACACAGATTAATCTTTCTAATTTAGAAGAATGAATCTGTGAGCTATGTATCCCTAAGGTCATAACAAAAATTTTTATCTGTATGCCATATGTCTAATTTTTCTGAAGAAAGGATATTTAGTGTTTGTAAAGTTCCTTAAGATGATATTAAATGAAGCTGTGTCCCAGTTTTAAGCTCTGAATTGAGTTATTTATGCTCTATTGATCTACTCTGCCTGCTTTGTCACTTTCCCATTGGTAACTGGCATTCAGCCATAGCATTCAGTACCAAGTTTTTTGTCAGATAAATTAGCTGTGAAAGCTATCGAGATTTCTTTTCTTTATTCACATTTTCTTTTTTGCAAGTGATCAACAAGACTCCCTGGATCTTGAAGTAAGCCTTTGGAAAAACCTGAACATCTGTTGCTGGGCTTGAAGGCCTGTTTTTTATTCCAGTTTCTTTCTATTCACTCTCTCCCCTGATGTGACAGGAAGTGGTCATGTGCCTGGCAGTCAGATAAAGAAACTAGCAGTGCATTTAGCTTTCAATGTTTCTGGGTGAAAAATACCCAAGATGGATGCCAGAAAATTGTTCTTCACAATCTCTCTGAAGAAAAAGAGAAATGACAACCTTCATACATTAAAAAGTGTGAAATAGTTTTCCTCTTGTGACCTGCTTCTCATGTGACTGGCCCATATGGGATATGCTTGTAACAACACGGGGAAATGTAAAAGGAAAGGAGGAAATTATTGCTTAATATTACAATGTCTTTTTAAATAACCTGGAAGACAACAGAATGGTTATATTCACTTAAAGTTCATGGAAATGAAAACTTGTGAATGAAAAACACACAAAAAAATGTTTAACCTTTTCTGCCAGTTTAAATTAAGGAAATATTCTTTGCATAGAATACTGCTGACATTGTAAACTTGTGGGGAGGAAACAGCAGGGATCATAGACTATCACTAGTGACATTCATGGCTTTAGAAATAAAACCACTGTTGGCAGATTCAGGTGGGTGAATGTCGTCAGCTGTCTTCTCTCCTAATCTCTACCTACTTCCTCAAAATCACTCAAATATATTCTGAGTGTGAACTCTTTATTATTTGTGGAGATATTATGGTTTGCAAAATGCTTTTTCACGTTATATCTCTTATTCTTCACACACACACACAAAACTCTATGAAGTAGGTACAATATCATGATTAGTTAAAGTTTGAGGAGACCTAGGTTCAAAGTGGTTAGTTATTAAACTAGTGAGTGTCAAGACTCAATTCTGGGTCCTAAGACTCCAGCTCTACCCATGTATATTATGCCTATTATGCCCCAAGCAAGCCATCTGAACACAACATAATCTGAATGTGTGTCATGGACCTACTAAGACCAATTCCCAGAACAGAGGTGCCTCCAGAAGTCTGTATCTCTATACTGGGTTCCTAAATTCCATTTGCTTTTCTTTCCTTTCCTGAGTTATGTTATTCCTGCGCATTTTTGCATTCTTTGTCTCTAAAGATTCACTACACTGTAGGACACCATTTTTCCAAGCCTACTCTTTGTTATTTTCAAAATAAAATCACAGAACTGTTTTATTCTGAAAGAATTACTTGTGATAATCTCAAAGTAGTAATAAGAATAGCAAATGTGCAACATATACACTTTCTCTGGTTACTCTTTCTTGACTAAACAGCTAATACACATCAACCAGGCAGTCCCCCTTCTCCCTGGTCCTCCCAATTCCTGCAACACTCCTTTATTCCACTCCAGTTTAAAAAAAAAAAAAAACCCTTCCACAGGGATGGCCCTCTTCCAACATGAAAGGAAGAATAATAACAATGGGCTTGTATTTTAAGAGTGTCTAATTGTACCTCAAGAAGACTACATTAGAGATCCCACCCCAAATGTTATGTGTTTAATAGAATAAAGGTATTTTAAAGCATCTCACTTGTACAAGGTAGGTATTTAGAAGGGTATATAGAGAAAAGTGACTATCATGTAATAAGAGATTAATAATCTTTAGTTAGATTTAGGTGTTTTGTGCCAAACATTTTATCCTAAAAACATGATGATGTAAATATATTGTTAATATTGTCATTGCCTTTTTTCAGTTGAGGAACCAGAGGCACAAAGAACAGAAGATATTCTTGCCAGAAGATATGGAAGGAGATCCTTGGGTTTAAACTCTAGTTAGGGGGAAAGTTGCCATTCCAAGACATCTAATTTAAATATCACTTAATTTATCAGAGAAGGAGAGATGGAAATGTCAACGTCACTGTATGGAGTGTGATGTAGGATTGAAACTGTTTTTGTTCACTAAATGTTAACAGAAGAGCAGAACAACATCATTGGCTCAACCAGTGTGCTGTGAATTTGAGGATCTTTGACTTCTTTGGGTCAAGGAAGAAGAAGGGGCTCTCTTGACTTCTGTACACCCCAACCAGAGTCTCCACTAGTAGGAAGGAAACCAGGGACTTCAGAGATAGAAACAAACTGCCATGGTAAACCTTAACAGCCTAGTAATCACTGAACCTCAATTCTTGCAGTATTTTTGTTCTATGTGTTCCTTTCTCTCATAGAATGATGTGTGGCCAAGATTTGTTGTTATCTTGATCATACCATTCCTATCTTTTTTTTTAAAAAAAATCTATTTCCCTTAACTTTCTAATTACGTGTAAATTGTTCCAATTGTAGTCTACAGACTGCTGTAAGCATAAAAGGTGGGCACGATTTAATGGCACTTTTGGCATCAAAATGGGCTTTTTTTGGCTGATAGAAATCACTGCTTAAATCTTTAAATAATCAGAAGTCATGCAGAGGGGAATGAGTAATACATTGGGATAGTCTAGACTTAAAGCCACTGTTAGCCTATTATTTAAGTCAAGATTATAATTGTCCCTGCAAAATGATTAGCATAGGTTGGAATTACGTTTGATATATTTTGTAGCCCACTGTAGTCAATGCAATATTCTCCAAATTTCAGAAAATGTGTTGGAATAAAAAGAAATCACTAATTTAAGGAAAAGAGAAAAGAAGTACTAACTCATGCAAATTATCATGCAAAGCTCTTTTGAGTATTAAAATAAGACAAAATTATTACGATAGTTACTATTACTGGGCAAATAAAAGTATTATTAAATTGTCAAATTACCAGCACATTTTTCTTAGGTCAAATACATGATATTAACAACTTCATATTTTCATATACAATATGCAAGCTATTAAAAATGTACTGAGTTCCATACATAGTATATTTCACAATGATAAACCTCACTCTGTCCTGCAACTTTCCCCTAGTTTATGGAACCAGGGAATGCCATTCCAACTGTAGGTACCTTTTGCCTTTAGGTAAATGAGCAATCCTATTTCTATTCATGGGCTTTACAAGTATTTCTTTCTATGGCTTAAGTGACATAGAATTAGCTCAGGTAGTTCTGATTCCATGACCTGGTTCTGATTTCATAGGCCTGTTTGACTTCTGTGACTAAAACTAGACCATCCCAAAGCCACATGCTCATCTGAATCTGGGCATATTGCCTACACCCAGATTCTCCCAAAGCTGTCTAGTGACCTACAGGGACATCCCTGTTGGAATGACCAGATTTTGCCCCTGCATGGCCTGTGATTGATGCCAAAAACCCTTCTATCACCAGATGTTACCCCTAAATCCACATTGCTCTTCTAATCTCATTCCAAATTGTAGTCTGTCTGGGTCTATTCCAGTCCTAATGAAATTTAAAAATCTGGGGAATAGAGATGATTGTTTAATTTACCATAGCATTATTATAATTATGTGTATATAGGTGTATATAGAGATATACTAGTATATCAGTTGCAAATGTAATATATATACACATATACAGCATATATAAATAACAGCTGTGTATTAGTAAATTTAATTATTTAAAAAATCATTTATTTAAAAAACATAATATATGAACATAGTACAAAACCAAAAGTTACAGAAGATAGCATTCCTATGGTCCCCAGATCCAGTTCTTCCAGGAGGCCACTATTTACAATTGCATATGTTGGTAAACTTAATGGTGTTCCACAGATGTCTGCAGCTCTGCTCATTTTTCTTCATTCTTTTTTTCCCCCCATTCCTTAGATTAGACTATCTCAGTTGACCTATTTTCCAAGTTCCCTGATTATTTCTTTTGTCTGCTTGATCCTGCTATTAAGCCATTCTGGCAGATTACTCATTTTGAATATTGTACTGAACTCCAGAATTTCCAAAAAAATTATTTTTTAAAAAAATTTTATATTTTACTGATATTTCTTATTTGGTGAGACATGTTGCCACACTTTAATTCTTCAGATATGACTTCTTTTAGTTCTTTGAAGATATTTATAATTCTGGTTCAGAGTCTTTATCTAGTAATTCCAACATCTGACTCCTTCTGTGACAGTTCCTATTGACCATACTTCACTATCTGTTTGCATGTCTCATAATGTTTTTGTTGAAAATTGGACACTTCAAATAATATAATGTTGCAACTCTAGAAATCAGACCTTTTCCTTCAGGGTTTATTATTTTCTATTTGTTGCTGCTGCTGCTGCTGTTTGTTTGATGATTTTTCTGGAAAATGCCAAAAGCCCATTGCTTTTAGTGAGATTCACCCATTTTTCCTAAATAAATGTCCATTAAATTTCTGAAGACCTTTCATTTATTTCTAGGATTCTGGAAGGGTTAATTTCAAAATTCATTGTTCTCATTTTTATGGAGGAGCAGGAGGTTTTTAAATTTTGTTTTGTTTTGTTTTTTAATTCTGAAAGTGCTTCTAAGTTACAAGCCTTGACAAGTAATAAGATAGCATGACATGTTGTAATGTAAAGATAAAGAATTCAAACAAAAATCTGGAGTTGTAAGTTTTGACTTCTAAAATAATGACAGTATTTGATGGAAATTGGTGAAAGAAGTAGAGAAATTGGAATATAAATAGCTATTTAACATGTATGGAATGCCTCTTCTATGCTGACTAGTTTTTAAACCATTTCCATGTACATGGAGTATGCCAGTCAATGTTCATCACTACTCTGAAGGTAGGGGCCTATTATACCTACCTTATAAATGAAAAGAGAGAGAGAGAGAGAGAGAGAAACAAATGGACTAAGAATATGTCATACAGGTAGTAAGGGGCAGAGCCAGGCTGTGATAAGGACCCTGGCTTTTAGGCACTAACTTACATCTGTGGATGAGATGATGACTTTAGCATATAGGGAATCTCAAAATCAAGGTTTTTTTTTTTGTTGTTGTTGTTGTTGTTTTTCTCCCACCAAAGGTCATTTGGGAAAGTCAGAAAATGGAACAGGGTTTGCATAGGAAAGTAGAAAAGTTCACCAACTATGAGTTTTTGTCACTGAGAGATAAATAAGTAGTGTGAAAGGGTATGAGTTTCAGAACCTGGGTCTCAGCTGCACCTGGGAATGATTCTATAGTTGTTACTGACTGGAACGGACAGTTACCTTCCCATGAGGGAAGAAAGACTAACCTGAAAAAAATGAATATTTTATGGCAGGATTTCAGGCCATGAATCAGGCACTCAGAAAGATTTTGGGGATCTAACGAAGACTTTCCTAGTTCTCTCAAATCAGCCATCTTAAGTGCTTCATCCATGAGCAAATTCATCTGGGAATTTCTCTCCCCTTTTCTTTGATGAATCTCCCAATAGATTCTGTGCAGACTAACAGTGGCGTATACAGAAGGTTATAACCTAGAAGCCATTGTTGATGCCCCTATAGCCACAAGCTGCTGAGGATCACACTGATTCATTCTGAGTGTGAGGCAGAACTGGTAGAACTTTATTCATTTTGTCAGGCAAATAATTTTTACAGTGGTCTATGACTGTGCATGTTACTTAGACAATATCTAGCCAAATATAAAACCATGAGCCTGAAAAACTTATGATTTGTAAATGTACATTATCAAACTTAACTGACATGTCATTATAAAATCTATAGTTAAATTGGAAAGCATTAGTAACAAAACACTCTTGGATAAGAGAGTGTGTATTTCAATAACTGAAGGCATTTCGTTGAACATAACCATCCACAGGAGTGTTATATGAGGGTGAAGGATATTCAGAGCTATTATTTTTCTGTTCATTTGGAGTCTAGAAGAGAAACAGTTCCTGTAGTTCAAATGGAAGAAAGCTGATAATGGAATGCCACCTTTCTTTCTGTTCTTTTAGAAAGGTGATAAGCCTGAAAGTCTACATGAAGAGGATTAAAAGCAAGAGGTAAGAGAGTTGGCTTTTCAGGAAGCCAGACTTTTAGAGCTACTCCATATTCATAGAGTAGAAGTCCTAAAGAAACAGATAATCAGAAGAGGCATGTTTTGATAAAAAAAAAAAAATGGCAGCTTTCTTTTGCCAATTATGAAAGGGCATAACACCAAGAGCGGTTCCTTCTATTCATTCTATTTTAGAAATGTATCCTCTCTTACTTTTCTGCTTTCCTAGAGGTGGGGAAGATACAGGAACTCTAAGGTTAGACTCTACCCATAATTATGTAGACCCCAGGGGCTGCCATCTGAGAATATGATCTTTTTCTTACCTGCAACATTTGTTCCATATTTTAAATGATTCTGGAGTTATTTTATAGCCTAGCTTTCTGTGCCCTCCCCATCCCAGACTGTCATAAACCTAGGAACTGAGAAATCTTTGCTGATATACCTTATATATCTTTATGCATCACTTTTAATTCTTACAGGAAATATCAAAACTAGCAGGAATGATTGTGCTTAAAAAAATCCTATAATACAGGAAGTTAATTTTTTAACCAGTTTTCAAACACATAGGCACCAACTGAGATGGGAATCATGCACTTATTCAATAATTTAGGTATATATAAACAGCATTATGCCCAAGAAATGGATTTTTTTTAAAGGTTCTAAAGTACAGCCTCTAACTTTGAGTTTTCATCCACAAAACAAAATAAATTCACTAAATCACAGTTTTTACAAATTTGGTCTTTTGGAATAGCCATGATTATTCTTAGCGTTTGACTGCAGTGCTTCTACACAGAGTATTATAACTCAGTTTTATGGAACATGAAGATAATAAGAGCCCTATGTGAGATTTTCAGTGTTCTGTAAAAGAACTATGTTGTTCAGTATCAACAAATTATCAGTATACATAAAAATGATATATATAAGTTCAAGTAAATAACATTTGCTTGAGTAACTTATTAAGAAATTAATGATGCTATTCTAATGAGCTCAAAAATTGAAATGAGGGGTTGTAGCAGAAGTTGCAGCCCTACATCCATCTTAGCATCAAATTAAATTTTTTGTCTGTTTCTTTAGTTTTTTCATTAAAATGTAATACATGTTTACTTATAATTTGAAAGTACATCATTACTATCACCATTATCATTGTATAATTTGAATTATACAGAATATAGTAATTGTATAATTTAAATAATACAGAAGTATATAAAATAAAAATGAAACCAATTTTATTCCCCAAGTCTTTAAAATGGTCAAAACTGCAAGTAACCCTATATTACTTGCTTCGTTATTTCTTATGAACCAACAATATTCTTTCAGAGATTTTCATAAAGCTTAATAATAGATGTAGAAGGATCTGTTGAAAACTTGCCTAAGAAAATTTGGTCACTCATACTTACCAGATTTTTAAGAGGTAATATTCCCAGCTTTTAATACTTAGAAGTGTGCCAGTGTTATAGATTTTCTCTATACAATATAAAAGTCCAGAAATAGGTAACAATTAAGGTATGTCTTGTGCTGAATCCTGCCATGCATACCAATACTAATGAGTCTTAAGTTCCATCCCTTTAGGTGGGAGTGCCATGTAAGAAAGCCCTCTTATTTATTTATTTATTTATTAGGGTTTCATTTATTGATTTGAGAGAGAGAACAAATGGAGGGGAGAGGCAGAAGGGGAGGGAAATGCTCCTTGTGGGGTTCACTGGAGGTCTTGTGGCGGGGCTTATGAGGGGATGTAATCCCAGGCCCCTGAGATCATGACCTGAGCTGAAGGCAGATGCTTAACTGACTAAGCCATCCAGGTGACCCTTGGAAAGGCCTCTTATAAGTCAGGTAAGTTTATATTCCATTGGCCAGTTTGGCTAACCGTCAGGCCAGAGATTAGAGGCAAAATCCCCTTAAAATCCCTGAATCTAGAACCAGATGGGCATCTTGAGAAATCACCATTCCTTATAATTTGGGTAAGGTTTTACATTCTGTTTATGCAAACTATTCATTTTGCCGGTGAAAAGTCATTCCTAATATCCATTATGCCTATTTGTAGATTTCTGGTGTTGAAATTGACTTCTGTAGGTACCTGAATGGCTTGTGGTCAGTACAGTAAAGTGTGGGCTTTTGATCTGGTTATTTAAATGGCGATTGTTGCTAAGAGTCTATCTCCGTTATGGTTCTTCAAATGTTAATTGTTAATCATCACGTTGTGGATTAAAAGCAACACCCAAGAAACATAGTTCTTCATATTTTCTAGGCTGAACAATTTTTAAGTAATTAGATAAAAATTAGATAATATAATATATGCATAGATCATATTAGTCTATTTACCATATAGAAGTAATAGTACATGTTAAATGAATTGACATTGAACTTCAGGTGTAAAATAGCTGATAAATTTGGTCAGGTTCTGGAAATTTCTTTATGGTAGCCTGGTAAAATTAAATGGGTGATGGAAAACAATTAAAATCAGTTGAATCATTTGGAACTGATTAAAATCTCAACATTCTAGGATTAACAGAAGGGTAACACAACTTTAGGTATTAAACCTGGGCATTTTGGGGACCACATTAATGCAGTGTATTATTTCCTAGGGAAGTGAGATCAGAAGGCTGATGCTTAAGTACCAGTCTTTTTTACTTAACAACTGTGATCTTTGGGATATTACTTAAGCCCTAGAAGTGTCAATCCCTTAAATTGTATATTTGTAATAGGATAATATATTGTGTTCTTGTGAGAAACAAATAAATAATAGTTAGGAAAGCACTTTGTGTATGATAAATATTATGAGATCAGTGAAGTCTATAAATTAAAACATTTCCTTTAGACTTGGGTGAGAATTTAAAAAATGCTTCCTGAGGGTATAGATCATTGGAGAAATGACAAATACAGAATGCAAAGATGACAGATGAAACTGAAAGGTAAGGAGGTATCAAATTTTAGTTCTTAAAAACCATACCAGAAATTCTGGGCTGCATCCTAAAGGCACAGGAATACCCACTGAAGGTCTGTAGTCTGGTCATGTTGGGGACGACACACACAGATTACATCTGTATTTTCTAAAGTTCATTCTAACTGCAAAATGGAGAATGGAGTCCTAGGCCAGTGAGCTTTTCTCCATACATTGGATCTCTATTGATACTACACCCACATTGGACAAGTGGTAGTATCTTAAATGTCACATACAATCATTGTGGAATCAGATATCATTTCAATAACCTTTCTATACTCTCTAATATTAAAATTCATTACACTTTGAATGGCAGAAGACCAAAACCAGACACATATTGATATACATAGACCTAGGGTTTACCAAAAAGTCTACTTAACTTGAAGAAATACAATATGTAGGAATAGGGACACTCTGGAAAGTTATTTGACACTCAGAATAGCCCCAACCCTTGGACTTAAGGGCATTCTAATCTATGTAGTTGCCCTTTATGCTGCTTTGAAATGTGTGAGGCAGAAGTGACAATTATCAACCTAATTTCACTTAGGAAACTACTCAGGACACATATTTCACTTCAATAGGTTACGGCAGAACACATTCCACTTATTTATACCTGTGAATGTCTGTCTCAGTGCAGTTGACAGTCTGGTTATGTACTCCACCTGAACCCAACTAAGAGTCCCTCTCCCTCAAAACCACCCATGTTGTATATGCTATTGGCCAGAAAAAATGCAACATTTTAGCCACTCAAAACTTACACCTTAGATGAGTAACATTACATTCCTCTTCAAGAGGAAGTACAGTGTTAGTGCTCTCTGATGACTTGGTTGATATTTTCATAGCTCCTAATAGCAATGACAAGTGAATTTTTAGAAACAAATTGTGCTCCACAGATTATGAATATCAATCTTTTTATTTGAAAATATAAAAAAAAATATAAAGCATTCTCTAGCTTAGGATTTTGTTTTTCAGCTATAAATGTGTATCAGCTAATATTGACCTGTCAGTTCACTTTAACAAAGGGTAAACAAATAAATTGTTCTGCTTTAGGTTTAATATTTTATGTAACCATTATTGATAGGAAGTAGATTTTTAAAAACTTTAATATTTATTACAGAAGAAAACAATGTTCTTAATATGCATTTTCTAGCCGTGCCCTTTAACTTTCTGTGATAACTTATTTTTATATGTTTCCTGATTCTTTTTTTTTATTATTTTCAGTTAGCCAACACATAGTACATCATTAGTTTTTGATGTAGTGTTCAGCGATTCTTTAGTTTCATATAACACCTAGTGCTCCTTTCCACATATGCCCTGCATAATACCCACCACTGGTTACCCCATTTCCCCATGCCCCCCGCATCAGTAACCCTCGGTTTGTTTGCTGGAGCCCAGAATCTCTCATGGTTTTTCTCCCTCACTGATTTCTTCTCCTTCAGTTTTCCCTCCCTTTCCCTGTGGTCCTCTGTGCTATTCCTTGTGTTGTACATATGAGTGAAACCATAGATTTCTTGTAAATAGTATTAAGTTGGATTTTTCTTTTTGTTCTATTTTACCCTATATTAGTAACTTTGATTACCAGTGGGAGATTAGCTGTATTTTTAGTGTAGTAACTGTTATATTTTGGTCTTACCTCTGACTTTAGACCTACCTAAAGAATTCTTTTTTCAAATAGCCTTAGGAAAAACAGAATGAAACAAAGCATTTGTCATTTTGCTGTGTTTCAGAATTTGGAAACATCAACTCCTATCCACCAAAAATGTAACTGTTAGTCCCTACCTTCTTCCCAAAATGAAAATCATATTAAGTTCCACCATTTTGTGAGAATACCTCACATAAGCACAAACTCCTCAGATGATTCCACATGGGTCCAACTACTAAAGAAACATGTGACTTCACAGGCTAAGAACCTGACCCATGACACAACATCAGGCTGAGAACAACCCACTGGATGTTCCTAGAATTTAGGAAACAGCACCAATGTTTTTACTCTCCAACATTTTGTCTCCATTTGTGATCTAGTTTTACCCCACATTGACACTTATTTCCACTGTTTTTTTACTAGGTTCAGTAGTATGAGATTGCTGAGTGCTCTCACTTCACGTTCACTGTTTCAGCTCCATCTCACATGGTTTTTCTTTCCTAGGCTGAGGAGAAGACTGATTATTCTGGCTGATTTTGGCAAGGTCAACTTGGACTGAAGTCACAATTAATCAGCTATAATAGCTAAACACAAAGTCCCAGTTCCTTCTAATATCAGCTCCCTGGGGATTCTGTGAAAGAAGTCTTTGTACATCCATTTTTTTTTTAAAACTTGAGACCTTATGGACGTGGAGAAGAAATCTCAGATGTAGGAGTCCATTATCCTCAAATAAAGAAATACTGACAATTTTGGTGATCACTTGGAACCAAAAATATTGTGAACATGTTATGGGTTTAACTGTGTCTCCCCAAAATTCACATGTTAAAGTGTTAACCTTCAATATTTCAGAATGCAGAAACGCAGTCACTATAGATATAATTAAGATCATACTGGAGTGAAGTGGGACTCTAATCACATGTGACTGGACTCCTTATAATAAGGGAAACTGGGACATAAACACACAGGGAAATATCTTGTGAACACTGCCAGAAGCCAGGGAAATACCAGAAGCTAGGAGGAGAAAGGCCTGGAACAGATCCTTCTTTTTACTTCCTTCAGAAGGAACATGGCCGTGACCACCCCCTAATTTTGGACCCTGGCTTCTGGAGCTGTGAAACAATAAGTTTCTCTCTTGTTAAAAGCTTCCCCGTTTGTGGTACTTTGTGACAACAGCCCGAGGAAAGGGACACAGAAGTCAAATGCAAAAGCAAGAAAAGAAACCAAATAAAAATAGAGCTTCCCTATGACCCTGCAATTGCACTACTGAGTATTTACCTCAAAGATACAGGTGTAGTGAAAAGAAGGGCCATCTGTACCCCAATGTTCATAGCAGCAATGGCCACGGTCACCAAACTGTGGAAAGAACCAAGATGCCCTTCAACAGACGAATGGATAAGGAAGATGTGGTCCATATATACTATGGAGTATTATGCCTCCATCAGAAAGGATGAATACCCAACTTTTGTATCAACATGGACGGGACTAGAAGACATTATGCTGAGTGAAGTAAGTCAAGCAAAGAGAGTCAATTTTCATATGGTTTCACTTATTTGTGGAGCATAAGAAATAACATGGAGGACATGGGGAGATGGAGAAAAGGGAGTTGGGGGAAATTGGAGGGGGAGATGAACCATGAGAGGCTATGGACTCTGAAAAACATTCTGAAGGTTTTGAAGGGGTGGGGCATGGGAGGTTGGGTGAGCCTGGTGGTGGGTATTATGGAAGGCACGTATTGCATGGAGCACTGGGTGTGGTGCATAAACAATTCTGAAAAGAAATTTTAAAAATTAAAAATTTAAAAAAATAATAGTTTTTGTAAGGAGAGATCTAGCAGACTCAGAATAGGTTTGAATTAATGTTTCAAAGGTTACAATCACTTGTAATTACAAACATGTAGAAATTTATAGATAATTTATGGAATCTCCAAGAATATGTTATATATGATTCTGGGAGAAAATCCGTTTTATATCATCGGCACTAATCAATAAGAAGGAGGAATTTATTTTTATTTACCTGCTTCCCTATATCTCTCTGCTTTGAGAGAAAGGACTGTGCTTTATTTGCCTTCGTTGTCCTGATGAATGAGAAGTTGAGTAAATATATGGATCCATGAGTGAGGGAATGAGAGAATAGACCACTGACAGAGTGGGATTGCGCACCTTCTATTTCGCTTCAGCTATGGTCCAGATCCATGGCACTGAATAATAAATGTCTTTGAAAACTAAATCTTTTTATGCCAGTTCTCAGGAGTTCGATTTTCTGTACTGGATCTCATGTCCGGATGCCAGCACAGGTCATCTTCTTTGTCTTCAAACTCACTGCAGGCATCCACAGGACACAAAGATACATGGCATTGGTTACTTTTGAGTTCAGCATCTACATTTTAATCTATTGTACACAAAGGCTTTACCCTAGCTTTGTTTCTCTCATGTTATTTTCCATCTCAGTTGAAAGCAGGATCATTTTTCCTGTTACTTATTCAGAATCCTTCGACTCCTCTTCGAATCCTCTCTTCATATTATACCATACATCCAATCTACCTGAAAATACTCTTGGTTCTATCCTCAAATTATTTCCTCAAAGTAACCTACTTATCACTGTTACTGCAGTCATCTGGTCGACACCACAACCATCTGTCATGGACACAACTGTAGCACATTTTCAACTAGTCTTCCAGCTCCTACCTTTTTTATTCCCCAGCAACCCATTTGACTCTTTTTTCCCCATATAACATTCAGAATTACCTTTTTAAAATACAAGCCAGATCATGTTATTCCTCTTCTTCTCCTTCTCCTCCATCTCCTTCTTTTGACTTATTTTGGCTTCTTTTATTTAATTAATTTATAATTTTTTAAAGATTTATTTACTGGGACACAGGGCGAGCTCAGTCAGTTGAGCCTCTGCCTCAGGCTCAGGTCATCATCCCAGGGTCCTGGGATTAAGGGGATGGTCAGGATCACTGCTCAACAAGGGATCTGCTTCTCCCTCTCCTTTTATCCCACTTCCCTGCTCATGTTCTCTATCTCTCTCTCAAATAAATAAATAAATCTTTAAAAAAAAGAAATTCATAGAGTGAGAGAGCACACAAGGAGGAAGAGAGGCAGAGTGAGAGAGAAAAAATCTCTAGCAAACTCTGATTCCTCACTGAGCTTGGAGATTGATGCAGGGGTCAATCTCAAAACCCTAAGATCATGATGTGAGCCAAAATCAAGAGTTGGCCACTTAACTGACTGAGACACCCAGGGAGATGGGAATTATTATTATTTTCTCTGAGGGCACACTGAAGAGTGTGTCCCTGAACCCTTGACTCCTATGGGGCTGGAGATTGGGAGGTCACCATTTTCATTCCCATTCTCCAAAGCTGTATGGAAAGCATTCACTTTAGACCGAAAGACACCTCCAGATTTAAAGCATTCAGGGAACAAAATCTATCAAGAGAAAAACTGAGCAGATTGCTTAACCTGACTCATGGTAAGGGCAGTGCAATTCTGCTCAGGCAAAGACATTTGAGAATCACTGAAACAGGGCTTTCCCCCAGAAGATCAGCAAGAACATCCAGCCAAGACCAAGTTTACTAGTGAGAACTGCAGAACTCCAGAGCTAGAGGAAAGCAACACATAGAATTCATTTTTTCCCATGATTCTTTAGTCTTTCAAAGTAAAATTTTTTAAAATTTATTTTTTTCTTATTCTATTTTTAAAAAATTTCCTCTTTCCTATTTAACTTTTTAAACTATTTTATCTTATCAGTAACTTTTTAAAAATCTTTTAAAATTTTCATTGTTATAGTCATATTTTGTCCCTTCATTGAATTTAATCTTATTTTTTTACACATATAAGTTTTTATTTCTTTAAAATTTTGGGATACAGTTTCTTCTAATGTATCAAAATATACCCTATATCTAGCACATAGTTTTGTTCTAGTCTCCAACTTGATCACATTCTTTCCTCTTTCTTTTTTTCTTTTCAACCAACTTCTTATCAATTCCTTTTTTAGAAACTTTTTTTAAATTGTCATCATTATAATCATATCCCATCCCTTTATCGTGTTTACCCTTCTTTTGGTATATATATAAGCTTTCATTTTTTTTTTTAAATTTTGGGAGATAGTTTTTTCTACCAGACCAAAATACACCCAAAATCAAGTGGGTAGCTCTGTTCTATTCACCAGTCTAATATATATATATATATATATATATATATATATATATACATATATACACATTTTTTTTCTCCTTTTCTCCCCCCTGCAGTTTTGGGTCTCTTCTGATTTGGCTAGTGTATATTTTTTTTGGGGGGGGGGTCACTGCTACCTTTTTAGTATTCTGTTCTCTCATTCATCTATTCTTATGTGGATAAAATGACAAGGCCAAAAAACTCACCCCCCCCCCAAAAAAAAAGAACAAGAGGCAGCACTGACAGCTAGGGACCTAATCAATATGGACATTAGTAAGATGTCAGAACTGGAGTTCAGAATGACTATTATCAAGGTGCTAGCTGGGCTTGAAAAAACACATGGAAGACACTAGAGAATCCATTTCTGTAGAAATAAAATGCCTTTCTGGAGGAATAAAAGAACTAATATCTAACCAAGTTGAAAATTTTAAAAAGCTATTAATGTGGTGCAATAAAATGTGGAGACTTTTACTGCTAGGATAAGAAAGGTAGAAGAGAGAATTAGTGTTGTAGAAGACCAAATGATGGAGAATAAAGAAGCTGAGCAGAAGACAGACAAACAACTATTGCACCACAAGGGGAGAATCCAAGAGATAAGTAATACCACAAGATAAAACAATATTAGAATAATTGGGATCCCAGAAAAGAAGAAAGAGAGAGGGGGGAGAAGGTATATTGGAGAAAATTATAGCAGTGAATTTCCCTAATTTTGTGAAGGGAACAAGCATCAAAATCCAGGAGACACAGAGAACTTCCCTAAAAATCAATAAAAATAGGTCCACACCCCATCATCTAATAGTAAAGCTTACAAGTCTTAATGACAAAGAGAAAATCATGAAAGCAGCTAACGACAAGAGGTCTGTGACATACAATAGTAGAAATATTAGAT
The DNA here is from genome assembly GCF_902655055.1 of Lutra lutra. Taxonomy (NCBI): domain Eukaryota; kingdom Metazoa; phylum Chordata; class Mammalia; order Carnivora; family Mustelidae; genus Lutra; species Lutra lutra. The sequence goes on from NC_062281.1 coordinate 79,799,548, forward strand.
TGGCAACAGGCTTATCCACAGAGACTTGGCAGGACAGAAAGGACTGGCATGATATATTCAGAGCATTAAGTGAGAAAAATATGCAGCCAAGAATACTATATCCGGCTAGGCTGTCATTGAAAATAGAAGGAGAGATAAAAAGCTTCCAGGGAAAAGAAAAGTTAAGAAATTTGCAAACACCAAACCAGCCATACAGGAAATATTTAGAGCGGTCCTTTAAGCAAAGAGAGAGCCTAAAAGTAACATAGACCAGAAAGGAACAGAGAAAATTTACTGTAACAGTCACCTTACAGGCAATACAGTGGCACGAAATTCATATCTTTCAATAGGTACCCTGAATGTATATGGACTAAATGCCCCAATCAAAAGACACAGTGTATCAGAATGGACAAAACAAAACAAAGCAAAACAAAACAAAAACAAAACAAAAAACCAACCAACCAAACAAATAAAAAAAGCAACCATCGATATGCTGCCTACAAAAAACTCACTTTAGACCGAAAGACACCTCCAGATTTAAAGTGAGGGGGTGGAAAAAAATTTACCATAATAATGGACATCAAAAGAAAGCTGCGGTGGCAATCCTTATATCAGATAAATTAGATTTTAAACCAAAGACTATAATCAGAGATAAGGAAGGACACTATATCATACTTAAAGGGTCTGTACAACAAGAAGATCTAACAATTGTAAATATCTATGTCCCTAACATGGGAGCAGCCAATTATATAAGCCAATTAATAAAGAAAAAATCAAAGAAACACATTGACAATAATACAATAATAGTAGGGGACTTGAACAACCCCATAACTGAAATGGACAAATCATCTAAGCAAAATATCAACAAGGAATTAAAGGCTTTAACTGACACACTGGACCAGATAGACATTACAGATATATTCAGAACATTGCATCCCAAAGCAACAGAATACACATTCTTCTCTAGAGCACATGGAATATTCTCTAGAATAGATCCCATCCTGGGTGATATATATCAAATCAGGTGTCAACTGGTACCAAAAGATTGGGATCATTCCCTGCACATTTTCAGACCACAATGCTTTGAAACTAGAACCCAACCAAGAGGAAAGTTGGAAGGAACTCAAATACATAGAGGCTAAAGAGCATCCTACTAAGGAATGAATGGGTCAACAAGGAAATTAAAGAAGAATTGAAAAAAATTATGGAAACAAGTGAAAATGAAACACAACTGTTCAAAATATTTGGAACATAGCAAAGGCTGTGCTAAGGGGATAGTATATAGCAATACAAGCCTTTCTCAAGAAACAAGAAAGGTCTAAGTACACAACCTAACCCTACAACTAAAGGAGTCAGAGAAAGGACTGCAAAGAAAGCATAAATCCAGAGGGGGAAGAGAAATTATAAAGATCAGAGCAGAAATCAATGAAATAGAAACACAAAGAACAGTAGAACAGATTAACAAAACTAGGAGCTGGTTTTTTGAAAGAATTAATAAGAATGATAAATCCCTGGCCAGACTTATCAAAAGAAAAGAAAAACAACCCAAATAAATAAAATCATGAATGAAAGAGGAGAGATCACAACCAACACCAAAGAAATACAATTATAAGACCATATTATAAGCAACTACACACTAGCAAATTTGACAATCTGGAAGAAATGGATGCATTCCTAGAGACATATAAACTACCAAAACTGAACCAGGAAGAAATAGGAAACCTGAACAGACCCATAACCAATAAAGAGATTGAAGCAGTCATCAAAAATCTCCCAACAAGCAAGAGCCCAGGGTCAGATGGCTTACCATGGAAATTCCACCAAACATTTAAGAACTAATACTTATTCTCCTGAAACTATTCCCAAAAATTGAAATGGAAGGAAAACTTCCAAACTCGTTTTATGAGGCCAGCATTACCTTGATCCTAAAACCAGGCAAGGACCCCATGAAAAAGGAAAATTATAGATCAATATTCTTGATGAACATGGATGCAAAAATGCTCACCAAAACACTAGCCAATAGGATCCAACAGTACATTAAAAGGATTATTCACCATGACCAAGTGGGATTTATTCCAGGGCTGTAAGGTTGGTTCAACATCCGCAAATCAATCAATGTGAAACAACACATTAATAAAGAAAGAATGAAATCATATGATACTCTCAATAGATGCAGAAAAAGCATTTGACAAAGTACAGCATCCTTTCTTGATCAAAACACTTCAAAGTGTGGGGATAGAGTATACATACCTCAATATAATCAAAGCCATCTATGAAAAACCCACAGTGAATATTATTCTCAAGGGATAACCTGAGAGCTTTTCCCAAAGTCAGGAACATAGCAGGGATGTTCACTATCACCACTACTATTCAATGTAGTATTAGAAGCCCTTGCCTCAGCAATCAGAAAATAAAAAGAAATAAAAGGCATCTGAATCAGCAAAGAAGAAGTGAAACTCTCACTCTTTGCAGATGATATGATACTTGATGTGGCAAACCCAAAAGACTCCACTCCAAAACTGCTAGAACTCATACAGGAATTCAGTAAAGTGTCAGGATATAAAATCAATGCCCAGAAATCAGTTGTGTTTCTATACAACAACAGCAAAACAGAAGAAAGAGAAATTAAGGAGTCAATCCCATTTAGAATTGCACCCAAAGCCATAAGATACCTGGGAATAAACCTAACCAAAGAAGCAAAGAATCTGTACTTGGAAAACTTTAAAGTATTCATGAAGGAAATTGAGGAAGACACAAAGAAATGGAAAAACGTTCCATGCTCATGGATTGGAAGAACAAATATTGTGAAAATGTCTATGCTACTTAGAACTATCTACACACTTAATTCAATCCCTATCAAAATCCCATCCATTTTTTTTGAAAGAAATGGAGCAAATAATCCTAAAATTTATGTGAAACCATAAAAGTCCCCGAATAGCCAGAGGAATGTTGTAAAAGAAAGCCAAAGTTGGTGGCATCACAATTCCAGATTTCAAGCTCTGTTACAAAGTTGTAATCATCAAGACAACATGGTACTAGCATAAAAACAGACACATAGGTCAATAGAACAGAATAGAGAGCCCAGAAATGGACCCTCAACTCTATCGTTAACTAATCTTTGACAAAGCAGGAAAGAATGTCCAATGGAAAAGACAATCTCTTCAACAAATAGTGTTGGGAAAATTGGACAACCACATGCAGAAGAATGAAACTGGACCATTTCCTTATATCACACACAAAAATAGACTCCAAATGGATGAAAGATCTCAGTATGAGACAGGAATCCTTCAAAATCCTTGAGGAGAATGCAGGCAGTAATATCTTCGAACTCAAGCACAGCATATTCTTCCTAGAAATATCACCAAAGGCAAGGGAAGCAAAGGCAAAAACGGACTATTGGGACTTCATCAGGATCAAAAGTTTTTGCACAGCAAAGGAAACAGTCAACAAAACCAAATGACAACCGACAGAACGGGAGAAGATATTCACAAATGACATATCAGATAAAGGGTTAGTATCCAAAATCTATAAAGAACTTATTAAACTCAGCACCCAAAGAATAAATAATCCAATCGAGAAAAGGGCAGAATACATGAACAGACATTTCCCCAAAGAAGACATCCAAATAGCCAATAGGCACATGAGAAAGTGCTAACATCACTCAGCATCAGGGAAATACAAATCAAATCTACAATGAGATACCACCTCACACCAGTCAGAATGGCTAAAATTAACAAGTCAACAAACAACAAATGTTGATGAGGGGAGAGAAAGGGGAACCCTCCTACACCATTGGTGGGAAAGCAGCTTGTGCAGTCACTCTGGAAAAACAGTATGCAGATTCTTCAAGAAGTTGAAAATAGGGGCACCTGGGTGGCTCAGTGGGCTAAAGCCTCTGCCTTCAGCTCAGGTCATGACCCCAGGCTTCTGGGATCGAGCCCCACATCAGGCTCTCTGCTCCCCCTCCCCACTCTCTCTGCCTGCCTTTCTGCCTACTTGTGGTCTGTCTGTCAAATAAATAAATAAAATCTTAAAAAAAAAGTTGAAAATAGAGCTACCCTATGACCCAGCAATTGCACTACTGGGAATTTACCCTGATCTTAGGGCCATGATTTCAAGTCCCACATTGAATTTAATGTTGGGCATGGAAGCTACGTAAAAAAAATGCTTTAAAAATAGTTAAATTATCATATTTACATCACCCCCTATAAGGCCATCCCTTATCTCTTCAAAATAGTGATTTGGAAACTTACGTTTACATGATATTCTCTAATCCCTACATTTGTTTTAGTCTAATGTATGTAGTTAACTAGATTCAGGGCTCATTGGGAACTCCTGTATAGTTTTTTCAATCATTTCTTAGTTGACTGAGTTTGTCCTATGCTCTTTCAAGATGGGTGTGTAAGAACAATAGTTTCTATATTTCTTTTTAAGTATAATTAAATGGTTTGTCTCTTTCTTTCACATTTGAATGACAGTTTAGGTGGGTATAAAATTTGGGAAATCTTTTCTTTTTTCTTTAAGTACTTTGCACATCTCTCTTAATATTCTAAAAAATGGGGCTATAGAGAATATTTTTCTCATTTGAGCAACTTAATATCTTTGTTTGTTACCAAATATGTCTTTATTTTATTTATTTATTTATTTTTTGTAGAAGATCTTATTTATTTGAAAGACAGAGGGAAAGAGAGAGAGAGTGGGCAGGGTCGGGCAGAGGAAGAGGGAGAATCCCAGGCAGATTGCACTGAGAGCAGAGCCTGATGTGGAGTTCAAGATCACAACCCTGAGATCTTGACCTGAGCCAAAATTAAAAGTCAGTCATTTGACCAACTGAGTCACCCAGGGGCCCCCAAATATGTCTTTATTTTTGATGTTCAGAAACTTTGCTACATATGTCAGAGTATTTCCTTTAAATCTGTGGATTCCTGCCTTTGTCTATTTCTGAAAGAATTTGTTTTATTAAATTATGCCTTTCAAAAGTGTTCTGTTCCATTATTATTTATTTTGAGGGTGTGGGGATACAATTACATATGTTTTTAGCCTCCTTTGTTTCTTTTGCTTCTCTATTATTTTTTCTCTAATTATTTAGTTGGTTTTTTTTTTCTGTTCATTCTAATCTTTCCCATTTTCTTTGTTTCCTGTGGTGTTTATTGTTCACAACTGTCAATTTTGTCCTCATTCTTATGATCATTTTTTGCTTCCAATATTTTCCTGAGCTTTGTCAACTCTTACTGCATTTTGTTTTGTGGTTTTGACATTTCATTTCTGACTTTTTGCATCTTGCAGTTTTGATATTTTTTAAAATGGGATTTCTTTCAGATTGCTGTTTTCAAATTTATTGCAAATGGTTAATCAAATTCTTATATGCTGTAATGGCAACATATGTACTTCAAAAGACTATTCTGTTCCCATTTTTACAAACAAAAGATTGTGGGTTTCCTTTAACGTATACACTGTGTCTTGAGTGTAAACTTTGTCAGCTTGTTCCAAAATCTATGATACAGTAGTGCTATTGTCACATCTTTCCACACTCTGAACCACATGTTTCCAATTATTTTTCAGGGTTCCAGGTATTTTCTAGTTAAAAAAAAAAGCTTTTTTGTTTTATTATTATTTTACTTTTCAAGAGAAAGAGGCAGTTCTTGAGCATGCCTTAAGCATCACTGGAATATGTAATTAATTCCTTGGTTGTATCAGATTTTTAAAACTCTGTGTTAAAAATAAGGATAGATTTCATAGAGAACAGAAGAATATATAATTAACTCCCATGGGATATAGATAATTAAACTGTTATTTTGACACAAGTCACTAGTCTCTTTCTCAGCAAAGAGGTACATTTCTGAATAAGTTCTCTTTTCAAAAAGACCTCATTAAGGAGCTGACTACTGGACACAAATATAAATCCCAAGTATTTGGATGTGACAGTCTAAGCACACCAATGAATATAACCTAAATTCCCAGAGATGTTGCCAAGGAAATTTCCCCATCATTATATCTATGAAAATAGCTAATAGCTCCCAGAAAAAAAAGGTAATTTTGAAAACAAATCTGTTTACTGAAGCCTTCCCATTGGTAAAAATGCATTCAGAGACTCTTAAATAAAACTACTACTCAGTTTAACCTTTGTTTTGATGTTTGATGAGGGCGATGAGAAGGCAGTAGATGTGGGATAAGGATATTTAACTGAAGTTTCACTGATCATAAGAAGGACAAACTCTCCATCACGATATGTATCACACTCCCATTTTAACAATAATAAAAATGACTTGCTATATTTTGTTAAAGGTTAAACATTACCTTTAACTGATATGGAAATAATTCTTGGTTTTATTAGCTAATATTTTAGACTTAAACTTTAATATATTCAATAAATAATTTTATAATTAATTCAAATCATTCTCAATCAGTAGGGTATACTGTTGCCGGAAAAAGCAAATTGGTTAATAAATAACATGGATGAAATCCCAATGAACATACTATGGTACCATCAGTTGATTTGCTAGTGGACATGATGATATCTGAAAAATAAATTACTAGAAAACGGGTAAATATTCTATTGGAATGCATCTAGAAAAAGCAAACAGATAGACTACTTTGAGCAAGTTCCCTTTCACAAAGACCTCATTAAAGAGTTGGTTACTGGACAAAAAGATAAGCCCCCAATATTTGGTTGTAATGTTCTATGTTCAGTCTAAGGGCTTCTTTATTGAACTTCAGCCCTATATGTAAGGGTTTCAATATGGTGTTTGCAGAAGTCAACAGAAATTTGCTTTTATTTTATAATAAACGATTCCATCACTTGTTTTGATTTGTTTAACCTGAATACATTTAAGCAACATCAAACGGGAAGTTCATAGATTAGGATTATTTAGTTAAAATAGCTATAGGGGCACTTGAGTGGCCAGTTGGTTAAGTGTCTGACTTGGCCTCAAGTCGTGATCCTGGGGTCTTGGGATCCAGTCCCACATCAGGCTCCAGATTCAATGGAGAGTCTGCTTGTCCCTCTCTCTCTGCCTCTCCCCCAGCTTGTGCTTTATCTTTTTCTTAAATCAATAAATAAAATCTTTTTAAAAAATAAAATAAAAGTAAAATAGCTAAGGAATAAACTTAGGTCTCAACCATCTCAATATGGTCAGCAAGTCTGTACTCTTAGGGAAAAAAAAAGAATATGCGTGTTTCTCTATATGTCTTTATCTGTATATGTGTATGTTTGGAGTCTTGGTGAAATGATCAGACTTCATACTATACATAATGTATGCAAACTCCTAGCATTCATTCCTTACTCCTTATTTGAATTTGTATTATACACTTTCTCTTGAAGAAGTTTTGACTTGTGATGTAAGAGTTCCACCCCACTGCTATATCTTGTTCTCCACACTTGTTTTGGGAACTGTCATCTTCCCACTCTGTTTTTAGATAGCAAATCCCAGGATTTAAGGTAGATGTTGATGAGTAAATTTATTCATTCATTCATTTGTTCAACAAATACTTATTTGGAGCCAGTCCCTGTGATGAGACTTCAGGGAACAAGAGTGGAAAAGACCCCATTTTAATTAATCTGCTGGAAAACATTTAATGCAAGGAGTTCATTTTTTTTTCTTTTAAAACAACAAAGGCAATGAGGCAAATTTTATGATATATTCAAGAATCACTCCCATTTTCCTGATTTTGACTAAGTTCTGAAGATTTTCTAGTAGCAAAGTTGCTCAGAACTGAACACCCTTTAAGATAAAACTTTAATGATAAATTCTACCCCTTTCTTCTCAGGAAATACCCAGGTATTTCCAACATAGCATAGTGTGGAAAACTAATAAAAACATTTTCTTTAAGATTCAGTACAATGCAGGGGCGCCTGGGTGGCTCAGTGGGTTAAGCCGCTGCCTTCGGCTCAGGTCATGATCCCAGGTCCTGGGTTCGAGCCCCACATCGGGCTTTCTGCTCAGCAGGGAGCCTGCTTCCTCCTCTCTCTCTGCCTGCCTCTCTGCCTACTTGTGATTTCTCTCTGTCAAATAAATAAATAAAATCTTTAAAAAAAAAAAAAAAAGATTCAGTACAATGCAAAAATGCCCACTCTGGCCAATTCTATTCAATACAGTACTGGAATACTAGCAAGAACTATCAGACAAGAAAGAGACATAAAAGGCATAGAAATCAGAAAGGGATAAGTAAAATGATCTTTGTTCATAGATGACATAATCTATATATAGAAAACTCCTAAGACTCAGCAAAAAGACCGTTAGAATCAATGAACTCAGTAAAGTTGCATGATATAAAATCAACATACAAAAATCAGTTGCATATCTACACATGAACAGTGAACTATCAGAGAAAAATTAAGAAAACAATCTCATTTACAATAGTATCAAAAAGAATAAAAAACTTAGGAATAAATTTAAGCAAAGAGGTGAAAAATCTGTACTCTGAAAACTATCAAATATTGATGAAAGAAATTGAAGATGAAAATAAATAGAAAAGCATTCCACACTTATAGGTTGAAAGAATTAATATTGTTAAAATGTCTGTACTAACCAAGGGAATATACAGATTCAATGAAATCCTTATTAAAATTTCAATGGGGTATTTCACAGAAATAAAAAAAAAATCATATAGAAGCACAAAGACCCTGAAGAGCCAAAGCAATGAGAAAGAAGAGAATGTTCTTGAGAAAGAAAAACAAAATTGGAGGCATCTTATTTATTTATTTCAAATGATATTTCAAACCTGTAGTAATCAAAACAGTATGGTACTGGCATAAAAAATAGACATGTGGAACAATGGAAGAGAATTGAAAGTCCAGAAAGAAACCCATGCACATAGAGGTAACTGATCCTTGGCAAGGGAGCCAAAATTGCATAATAGGGAAGGGACAGTCTCTTCAACAAATGGTGTTGGGAAAACTGAATATTCATATGCAAAATACATCAAACACAAAAATCAACTCAAAATGGATCAAAGACTTAAATGTAAGGCCTGAAACTGTCTAAGTCCTGAAAGAAAACATAAGGACATAGCTCCTTGACATAGACCTTAACAATAACTTTTTTGATATAATACCAAAAGCATAGGCAACAAAAGCAAGAATCATCAAGTGGGGCAAAATCAATTAGAAAGCATCTGCACAGCAAAGAGAACCTGAAAAGACAGGCAAATCATATATCTGGTAAAGGGTTAATATACAAAATGTATAAGGAACTCATTCAACTCAATAGTAAAAGAGCAAGCAACACAGTTGAAAAATGGGCAAAAGACCTGATCAGACATTTTTCCAAAAAGGGCATACAAATGGCCAACAGGTACATGAAAAGATGCTCAACATCTCTAATCATCAGGGAAATGCAAATCAAACCACAATATTAGCCTAAGCCTGTTAGAATGGCTATTATCAAAAAGATAAGAGATAAGTGTTGGCAAGGATGAAGAGAAAAGGGAACTCTGGTACCATGTTGATGGGAGTGTAAATTGGTAGTCATTATGGAAAAAAGTATGAAATCCCTCAAAAAATTAAAAATATCTCATTTTTTTTGGGCAGCAGCAATTAGTAAACTTAAATGGGTGTTTATAACTAAATCCAGGAGCTGTGGATCTATTGGCATAATGCACTTTATTCTCAGGCTGCACTGCTGGGTACTTCCAGCTCTCCACACTCTGCAGACCCCTGCCGCACCAGGCCATAACACGCACTGAATGAGCTGATCCAGGCTGTGTCACATATCCGATTTGTGTGTACCTTGGTGGTTCCAGACATCCAGTTCCTAAGGATGTAACCTACAGGAAGCCTGTCCATCATGGTGTTAACCAGCTAGTTTGCTCAAAGCCTTCAGTCTGTTGTCCAGGAGAGAACAGGACACCACTACAGGGGCTCTTAGAGTCTTGAGTTCTTATTCAATTAGTGAAGATTCCATGCACAAATTCTTTGAGGGTATCCTCATTGATTCATTGCATAAAACTATCAGAAGAAATCTTGGTCCAGAATGGATCACCAAAGCAGTCCACAAGCACAGGCAGATGTGAGAGCTGACATCCGCAGGCTGCAAGGACTGTGGTGTTAAGATGGGCTACAGTTCTCTCATACTCTTGGTGGGTCTTGTCCTTCAGGTTGGAGAAGATCCAATACTGTCTGATTCTACTTTTACTAACATAGGCCATGTTTGTAAAATTCTTAGCTAATAAACAATTTATGATGGTCTAAAAACAAACAAAAACAAATAAAAAATGGGACTACTATATAATCCAACAATCCCTGTTCTGGATATATGTCCAAAGGAAATGAAATTAGTACCTTGAAAAGATATCCGCACTTCCATGTTCATTACAGCATAATTCACAGTAGCCGAGATCTCGAAACCATCTAAATATCCATTGAGATGAATGGATAAAAAAAATTGTGGTATATATGCACTATGGAATATTATTCAGCCTTAAAAAAGAAGACTTTGCCATTCTTGCAACATCATGGATGAAACTAAGAGATATACCAGCTATAATTGAACTTATTTGCTTTTTATTAATTAACTTTCTTTAACTTATATAGTAGCACATGGTAAAAATCTCAAACACTGTACACATATGACAAAATATGTATCTCCCTTCACTTCAGACTTTCAGCAACCCAGGCCCCCACCTCAAATGTAAACAATGTTTTCAATTTTTTGTGTATTGGTTTATGAAAATATTCTGGGCATACAAAAATCTAGATCCACACTTTTATATATATTTGGGAGGATACTATGCATGCTAATATGCTCCTTGCTTTTTCACGTGAAAGTATTTCTTGGAGATCATCCTATATAACAAAGAGACATAGGCTGCTCAAAATGTTTCATAGATCAGTTATCATTTTTCAAATGCAATGTCAAATAATATTAGCTTCCAACTTTCTACCTGAAAGGTAGGTCTGCAGTCAGCTGAACTCCCTCCACCCAAGCCATAGAAATAGCTCTGTTCACTCAGGTGGAGACAGGTCAGGGGCTTCACTTCACCCTACAATTGAGCAACTGAGAAACCGTCAAGTGACACAATTAGCATAGTTTTTTGTTACTCTCTGCAGGGAGCAACCAGGGGTGGGATCCAATCAAAACCTTCTTTTCCTTGTTAGAAGAGAAAGGAACAAATTTCTAATACATGTATTGAGACTAAACTATCAATATGAAAGCAGGATTTTTAAATAAAAAGAGATTTGCAAATGCTATGGATTTTCCAGTAGTACAGAAATAAAGAGTAATTTTTGAAAGTGACATAGAGACCTGGCACAGCTTGTTTAAAGCCAAAATAGTCACAGTCTATTAGTCCCCTGCTCCCAAGAGAAGAGATAATCACTGTCGGATGGTGCCCAGGGCTTCAGACACCTTTTGAGAAATTCCCTAAGGAGTTTTATAACAAAGTTGAAGTGCTAGATCAAAAAGCACCTGAAATTTAGTTTTGAAAAATACTTTGAAAGACTTTCAAAGAAAGTCTCTTTGAAAGAGATAAATGTCTCTCCTAAAAAGTACTGATTTACACTCCAAGCCAAAATATATGTAAGTTTCTATTTTTCCATATTTTGACTCAGGCGGTATATTTTTAAAATATGGTGATATATATAGATATCTATATATAGATATGTCTATCTATATATATAGTACATATTTAATGTACACAGTGTGATGAGTTTGGACATATATATATGCCTGTGATACCTTATCTCCTAAAGTTTCCTCATGTCTTTGCTTTTTTCTTGCTTTTTTTTTCTCCTGTGGTAAGCACACTTAATATGAGATAGACTCATTTAACAAATTTTGAATTGCAAATATGGTATTGTTAACTATAGGCGCTAAGTAGTACAGCAGATTTCTAGAACTTAATCACCTTCACCCATCCCCACTCCGTTCATGCTCATGCATGCTCTCTCTAGAGCAAAAGAAAGTAAAATCTTTTTTCAAATTAAAAAAAAAAAAGATTCTCCCTAATTGTTTCTAGAAGAACCTAGCCCTGGTGACCCATTCTGAGCTGCTGAATTCCAGAACTGTAAGACAATAAATTCACATTGTTTTAAATCACTAAATTTGTGGTAATTTGTTATAGAAGAAATGAGAAACTGATATTTTACTCTAGATGTTTAATGAATGTTATCTGTTGGCATTAATTCCCTCATAGCTCTTCTATTTCAGGATTTTCCTTATCTCTTCTTGCATGTTTGTTTTTCCAAATAACCTTTATTTATTTTTTTTAAATTTCTTTTCAGTGTTCTAGAATTCATTATTTATGCACCATGCCCAGTGCTCCATACAATACATGCCCTCCCATAATACCCACCACCAGGTCCAAATAACATTTAAATATAGTTTGTTGAGTTCCAAAATTACCCCATTACTTTTTTTATTATTATCACATTAAGTTTGTTGATATCAAATATCTGAATCCTAACTCACTTTTGGATGAATTTGCCAGTAAGAGGCAAATCAATCAGCACCTGGAAGTTATAAGGGCAGTCCTCAGTTACCAATATAAAATGAAAATTGATCCCCTAACAAGGCAGAAACAAGGTTCTGAAACAGAAAAAGAAACTTTCTGGATGATAGAATTCTGCTTCAAGACTGTAAAATAGGAAAGTTCTGCCCAAAATTGGAGCTTTCTGGACTGCCCTATTTTTTTAGACACGCCATCCTTTATAATTGCATGTGCTGATTCCTTAAAACAAATCTGTCTTTTAAATCTATCTTCATAAAGGAAATCATCTTAAAATAAATCTATGATATATATATGATATATATATTTCTCCAGAGAAGTAGAACTAATTGGAGTATATATCTAATCTATTGGTTCTACTTCTATGGAGAATGCTAACTGATACAAGTATTAATGCAAACTGAAATGGAAAACAAAATGTATGCATTCAGTGAATTAGAACTGAATACATGCATTGATGTCTGTGAAGAAGCCAAGACATATTAAATAGAGTTCAAGTGATCAGTTATCAGATTATTTTTTGTCTTTGTAATCTTCAGGTTTTTTTTAATCAAATCACAGATTACATGGCAAAACTGTTGCAAAATCATTTCTGATTTCATCAAGTAGTTTTTCATTTTCTTAGATTGTGTTTCTTTAGACATTGGAGAACTTGCAATTGTTATCTAGTTTTCTTTTTCTAAATTCTGGAATAAAATGTACCATATAATATATGTAATTCTGGTTCAAAATATTGCAAACTGAGCTCAGCTTTGAGCTGAGGTCCTAAGTCTTGGTGGCACTCTGCTTGTGATCACTAAAGACTTGTGGAAACATCCTGGATTACACTTCAGTGATTCCATCTTCTTGCATGCTGGCAAAGTAGCAGAGAAATGAATAGATAAAACGTTGGTTGCCACCACCTTGAGATGCGACTTTAAAAAAAAAAACCTGCACAATGTCTGATTTAGAAGAGTAAACACCACTATTAACAGCAGCTTTTAATGAGCTATCTGACCCACTTGTCATTTGAAGTAAATAAAAGAACAACTTTTCACATATCCAGAGGTTCTGACTATATTTAAATGGCCTGTGTAGGTTGAAAGAATTAAGGTGATCATTCCATGGACATCAGTTATGCTTTTTATGCTATATAGGCAGCCTATGGTTCTATTTCTCTGGAGAAATATGTATTAAAAAATACATGTATATGAAATTTTCTTTTTAAATAGGCTCTACACCCAGTTCCATGGGCATAGCAACATGGGGCTTGAACTAATGACCTTGAGATCAAGACCTGAGCTGAGATCAAGAGAGGGGCAGTCACCCATCTAAGCCACTAGGTGCCCCCATAGGAGAGATTTTTTAAGGAATCAGCTCATGGGGATGCCTGGCAAGTCAAAATTGATAGGCAGGCCAGCAAGCTAGAAACTTGGGCAGAATTTTTCTATTTTACATTCGCGAAGCAGAAGCTCTTCTTACAGACAGTTCAGTTTGTTCTCTTAAGGTCTCTGACTGATTGGATGGGGGCCCACCCACATCACTGAGGGCAATCTCCTTCCTTTAAAGTCACCCAATTGTAGATGTTAATCACATAGACAAAAAATACCTTCACAGCAACTACCATAACACACATAAATGACTTTGATCACTACTTTTTTTTTGGAATAAATAGATGAAGTTCAGTAACATGCAGTTATGAAAGTTGTTGAAAGTTCAATCCAAACAAGATTAACTTTTGAGTCTGATTCTCCCTGAAGATCATCTATGTGAGTGAAATATATTCAATAATGATGCAATTAATCATGCGTCTCTTATGTAAGATGACTAAGTTTGTGGAAGTCAGCTGTATGTCATAAATCTATACCTAATCACAAAGTGAGCTTGAGTTTAGCTCATTGAGCCAAGTGAAGTGGAGATTTGGCAACATCTAAGTAATCTAACTGAAGATAGCTGCCATACTTTATAATTTACTCATCTGAGAGTAAACTTATGTAAATGTGTGGAACCTAATCTCAATGAATAAGCAAATGCCAATCAACACCAACAAGCTTGAGCATGTAGATAAGTTTGAAGGCAAAAATTATGTGACCCACAGAAGCTGAAAGAATACCATGCTTCTGATTACTGTAAGAATCAATGAAGTTAAAATTTTGTAGATTGGAAGGATAACAGATAGTATCTTGTTAGGTTCTTTCATGTTACAGCCCAGGATACTGAAGCTTTTAAAATCACACCCATACCTTCTGACTCCGAGTCCAGTGCTCTTTCTGTTATGCCTCAGTGTGCTTCACGCGTTGTTGACAGTCTGATCAGACATCTTTTGTGTGTGCTAAGAGTTCTGTGATGAGAACAGTAGAATTAACCATTAAGAACTTCACAAGACAGGTCAAATTTTTCACCATACAACTGAAATCAATACTAACATAGACAAAAGCCATTTCCATTTTCTCCACAGGGATTCTCTATAACCTAACATACCTGGGGCTCAAAATTTTGGCATAAACTGCTAACAACATGGATACAGCATTACATTAATGACAAATGAGAGTATTTATCTTACCACAAGAGCCTTCAAAAAATTGGGATATTTCCCCCCCCTCTCTCCTCGTCATCATGCTTTTGGTTTATGAAGGCTACTACTTTATTTGGAGTCATTGTCAATGAAATATATTTCTTTTCTCAGGATCTCTGTCTGCTCATAATAACAAAGAAATTAAAATAAAAGATTTATTCAGTATCTAAAGTCTATTTAAATACTTTGTGCACTTTTCAGTGTTATATTCCTTTTCAAATTTCAAAAATGCTTACAGGTCAATAATTTAACAAAATATATATTGTCCATATTTGTACCCTTAAGTTTATAGTGTTCACATTACAAACAACTTTTTTTTTCTTTCTTCAAAGAAAATTTAGATAGTACTGAAAAATAGAAAAGAAAATACATTGTCCTATTTCTGAAAGTAAAACACTAGTAAATATGACTGTTATATTGGACTATGAAAAGAGCCAGGTTCTCAGGGCCAGAAAAATGTTTGTTCATGGCAGGAGTGGGGTGCACAGAGGCAAAGAGTCTCACCCGGATACTGAGGATAGGCTCAGATGTATGTAAGGCAGTTTGTGAAGGGATTTTGCACCACACTAAGGGCTTGAGTATTATGTTTTGAACTGTGTGGAATCTTCAGAGTATTCTAGATATTCTAAAATATAAAATGGAAGTGATGCCAAGTTTGTTTCTGAAAGCATATAACCTTTTCCTTGCTTAAGGTTCATAATACATATAATGTAATTGATTGCCTTATTGATTCACTTTAATATTTATTTTCATAAAAAGGAAAAAATCACTTTCAAATAAAAAAGTACAAAGGAATAGTTAGAAAGAAACTAACTTTCTAGCTTTAGAGATAAATTAGGTAATAACTCCTAATAATATTTATTACAAGTAAACAGAGTTATACATACTCTTAAATTGCAGAATGATTATTTGCTCTTATCAAAAAATCATTTTCTTTGTTAAATAATTCAGTGGAGTTGTAAAGACAACATTCTCTGGAGTCTAACTGCTTTGGCTGAATATTGATTAAATTGAATAATTTAATTTATCCGACCAACACCATGCTTGATGTAAGCAAGAGAGGTTCTGATTCCAGCCCCTACATCAGATACAACCCTCTCCCACTTCAGAGTGCTTTCATTTGGGAGTTCTAAGTTCTCCTCTGATATCTGGGATTGTTCTGCTCTGATAATACCACCTGTGCAGTATGGGCCTTGGTATCCATCTCTCTCCTTCAGCAGACTTTCTAACCCCACTGAGTGGGAGGTGACCAGATGCCCAAAGACCTTCAGGCCTACACCTATGAGAAATCTGAAGCCGTATTGCTAAGCCTTAGTTCATGGGGGATGTCCTGGCTAGTGCGTTGCTTCTTTTGCATATTCATGCAAGATTGGGCCACCAGATAGTACTAACATGCTGATTTTGGATGACTTTCAAATCAGACACAGGATGAGTCCAGATTTCTATACTACTTACTAATAATGGTATGATTCCTACCCTGGGCTTGAGCCATGTGTGGGGTCCCACACATCACTTGATCCATCTGTATTTCATCATAGGGCCAATCTGGTTGACAACACCTTAGGGGAACAGGAATTATTTTACTTTTTACTATCATCTATTTATTTATTTATCCATCTATCATCTATCTATTTATCTACCATCTATCATCTCCTATTAGTTTTATTTTTCTGGAGAACCCTAACTAACATGTGTTACATAACATAGAGGTTTTAGGAGTTATCTCTGAATTTGATAGAATTTAGTAATTTCCCAAAATGACCAAAGTTCATTACATGTGAAGATACCAATTCTCTTACATAAGAATGAACTACGCACAGGGCGTAAGAAACCAGAAACTTGAAGTGAATGTGAAAAGAAGTATCTGTGCTTTCCGGCAGACTGGAGTCCTCTCGACCATAAACATCCTAGAATTCCAGAATAAATGGAGCAGTTCTAGATACTGAAACTTTAAGAGAATTATTAGGCTCTTGTCTTTTCAAACAGTATAACTTGTGTTTAACATGCTTTGTGTTGCCTTAGACTACAGCTGCTTTTAAATGGGTATGTTGAAAATACAATCATGTGTGCAAGTTTACTTTTAGGCAGGACACTGTAGTCACAAAACATGTTGTCATTTAATTCTATGCTGAAAATTTCTACAGTCTCATTCTCTAAGATAATGTTAGGAATCTCTAATCTATAACACACCAACCAAGAGATCCAGTTTTTCAAAAAGTGGTCTTCCTAGTTTGCAAATATTATTAGAGCCACTGTACCAAGAGGTTGCATAGTCAGTTAAGGATTACAGCTTTCCTTGCTCAGGTTTTTGAGATATAATTGACATATAAATGTTTTGTAAGTTCAGGATGTACGACATGATGCTCAGATAGAGGTATATATTGCAAAATGATTGCTCCAATAAAGTTAGTTAACATCCATTTCCTCACATAATTATAATGTGTGTATGTGGTAACAATATTTAAGACCTACTCTCTTAACAATGTTCAGACTGACTGTAGTCACCATGCCGTGCAGTACATCCCCAGAATTTATTCGCCTTTAAATTGGAAGTTTGGACCCTTTGACCAGCATCTCCCCATTTTCCTCACTCTGGCAGCCACCCTTCTATTCTGTTTCTTTGACAAATTTGGACATGGATAAACACAAACAAAGAGACAGAGAGAGAGAGAGAGAGAGAGAAAAGATAATGCCTAATGAATTTTGGAACAATCAGAACATGCACATTTTAATCAAGTATTCTGAAAAATCTTGGAATAAAGTCATAAAAGAAAGTTGAGAGTAACAAAAATATGTGCTTTCATTTTGCTAAAGGTTAACAGAATGCAGTTTGAGACAATGCAAGAATATCACCTAAATTTCAACTGAAGTGATGAAGGAAACTAATTTGGGGTGAATAATGAGCCTCGTGAGTTGGATGCAATGGATTGAGGAGCCAAAGTCTGCAAGAAAGAGAACTGCAGGGGTGTCAGCTGAGAAGCCACCACCTAAAATTGTTCCAACTTAAAATGTAGGAGGTTTTTAGGAGGATTAAGTAGCCATATCTTAAGAGCAAGATTTCAACTGTTAGTTTGTTTTTCACAACTGTTTTCATTACCTCTCATGTTAGAAAAGAATTTTCCCTAGTTGGCAACCACTGGTCTAGAGCATGAAAATTGAAAATAACTTTATTACATTCCAGTAAAAGTTAATCCTTTACTTACTCATAAGTTTGGAAAGATCACTTCATCTTTCTGTGCTCCACTTCTGCAAATATAGAATGATGTTTATAATAGTACAGACCTTAGAAAATGGACTTCTGAAAAATTAAATAAGATAAACCATATACAATTAGAAACTCAGTCCATGTGCATAAAAATCTAAATATATATTTTAGTTGGCTAATGATTTTCTAAATAAGAACTAAATGGCAACTCTTAATTTCTGTTACAACCATGAATTTCTTAATTGATTTCTCAAAAGCATCATGAAGCCTAAGGTTTTAGTACTGTAAATTGTAGGTCTTTGGTTTCTTATAAACAGGGAAATTCCATCTAATTATGGAGCTGGTATGAGAAGTTAGTGATATTTTGGACCTATGGAAATTACTTGGCACAGAGAAGATGCTTAATTCATAGATGCTATTGTGGTTATGCTTCAATTCTGCATCTACTGAGCTCGTTGTGATACCAGATAATTTTTAGGGAAAGGAGCTGAGTCCAGAATTGCCCTTGAGAGACAACAAGTTGTGATTTTGAAGGGGGATCTTCTCCCACTAAGGGCTCAGAGTACATGAGATGCCACCATTCTATTCTATGTTGTTCTTGGAGACATAAAATATGACCCTCTCATGCTGGCTTTAAAGATTTTATTTTTTTATTTGAGATAGAATGTGAGAAAGAGAGAGAGCATGAGAGAGGGGAGAGTCCAAGGGAGAATGGGGAGCCCAGTTTGGGACTTGATCCTGGGACTCCGGGATCATTACCTGAGCTGAAGGCAGCTGCTTAACTGTCAGAGCCACTCAGATGCCCTCAGGTTGGGTTTAAATGGTCACAGTAAAATCATTTAGACTATTTCAATATGTTTTACTATTTTCCTGTTTTCCACTTGGGAATATCTGTAAAGCTGCTGTTTTCTGGTGAGTCAAATTATCCCTCCAATCTTATTCCCTTCCTTATTGCAAGTCTATATCATATATTTACTAATACTTGATGCCAATAATATTATAAAATAAAAAAAAAAAACAACTGAAAAACAAAAACAAAAATAAAGAATTTACCCTTACATAAGGAGGTAACTTTCTAGACTTTCCTAAAAATATTTCGTTAAAAGAAAAGGTTCCAAAGTAATCAATGCCATTAACTCAAAGTTTTTCTAAATGAACAAAATCAGAGTCAAATTATTTATGACAAATGTATGTAGTCCAGGGTCTGCAGTGCTGAGATTTAGGAGTGTCATGACCTTCAGGATCATTCCCAGGGGTGTGTCCTTGCCTCAAGCCTTACTGTCCATGTTCTTATCTTGCTTCCAAGCCTCCTTCTATCCTGGTGTTGGATCCCTTAAACCACAGAGTGCTCTTCCAATAAATTCTGAAGCTAACCAGGATCCATTGCTGGGTCTTGCAACCAAGAATAATGATTGATATAACTTCTTAATCTTTGTTTAATTTATCAAATTTTTCCTTGATCACTTAATTTCTAGATGCATTTTTTTAGGATTTTATTTATTTGACAGACAGAGATCACAAACAGGCAGAGAGGCAGGCAGAGAGAGAGGAGGAAGCAGGCTCCTTGTTGAGCAGAGAGCCCGATGCGGGGCTTGATCCCAGGACCCTGAGATCATGACCTGAGCAGAAGGCAGCGGCTTAACCCACTGAGCCACCCAGGTGCCCCTAGATGAATTTTTTTAAAGTTAACATTGGTTATACAAGCAATTACATAAGTTTTGTGGGTTTTATAGATATATAACCATTAGTACTTTTTCTAGGATAAAATATCTCACATTCCAAACTCATTTTGCAAACAACTTTTGCAAAGATTAGTTGTTTTTTCAGTTGGGAATTCTTAAATCATTAGCAGGCAGAATTTTCCTTTTAATACCAAGAAAATTCATCGTACAAAAATATTTTTTTTTCACAGCCAAGCTTTCTAACTATCAAACTTCCTAGCTAAGCTTTCTTCTTCAAAAGCCTGTTTTTATCCCAGTTAAGGAACTATATATAGGAGCTCAAATTTCCATCATATTGATGAAATGTCAGCTTTTTCAGAGAATGGGTTTTCAGTAATCCAACTAGTAATGGCTTGAGATTAAAAAAAAATAAAACTATGAGATTTCAAAATAAAAGACAAGAAAAAAATATTTAAATCCTTTTGCCATATTATTTTGACAGAGCATACTTACTTAACGGAAGGTTTTCACCAGAAATAATAGTTTCCATCAAGGCCATTTCTTATGTTCAAACTGTGATTAGTTTGGATTTGCTATGGTTCATATCTCATTCTATAATTTACAATGAAAATTATGACTGGAATTTTAAAACTTTCAAAATTGTCCTTTGAATTTTGTCTTTGCCTCTTCCTCAGAGAAGAAATTGTCCTTAAAAAGGATGGTTTAACTAGAAGCCTAACATGAATGCAAAGTTGTAAAATACTATCTCAAGGTTATATAGCCAGTGAGTGGCAAAATCAGGATCTGAATATAGACCTTCTGCTCCAAGGTAATGTACTGTTATTAGCAAGACACAGTCTTCCTTCAGTCATCACCTTTCAGAATATTTTCCTGGGAACGAATTCCTGAAATATATCATAGAAAACTATCCCAATTTCTTTCTTCATGTTCATCTGAATGTGTGGGGTGATTTTGAGTTCATCTATGCCCATACATAAGAGAGCTTGTGTTAGAAAATTCTAAGGCTATTAATGTTAAAATCAACTAAAAACTCAAAATTCAATTTAATACTTTTTTATTTAAATCCAATTAGCCAACATATAGTACATCATTAGTTTAAGATGTAGAGTTCAGCTAATCATCAGATCCACAAAACACCCAGTGCCCATTGCATCACATGCCCTCTTTAATGCCCATCACCCAGTTACCCCATCTTTCCACCCACCTCCCCTCTAACAACCCTCAGTTTGTTTTCTATAGTTAAGAGTTTCTCATGGTTTATCTTCCCCTCTGACTTCTTTCCATTCAATTTTCCCTCTCTTTCCCTATGATCATCTGTACTGTTTCCTATATTCCACATATGAAACCATATGATAATTGTCTTTCTCTGGTTAACTTATTTCACTCAGCATAATACCCTCCAGTTCCACCCATGTCAATGTAAATGGTCAGTTTTCATCTTCTTTGATGGCTTAGTAATATTCCATTGAATGTATGTATGTATGTGTGTGTATGTATTTGTGTGTGTATGTGTGTGTGTATGTGTATATATCTCACATCTTCTCTTTTCATTCTTCTGTCAATGTACATCTGGGCTCCTTCCACAGTTTGGCTATTGTGGACATTGCTGCTATAAACAGTGGAGTGCAGGCATCCCTTCAGATCACTACATTTGTATCTTTGGGGTAAATACCTTGTAGTACAATTGCTGGATCATAGAGTAGCTCTATTTTTCACTTCTTGAAGAACCTCCACACTGTTTTCCAGAAAGGCTGTACCAGCTTGCATTCCCACCAACAGTATAAGAGGGTTGCCTTTTCTCTGCATCCTCATCAACATTTGTTGTTTGCTGACTTGTTAATTTTAACCAATATGACTGGTGTGAGGTGGTATCTCAATGTGGTTTTGATTTTTATTTCCCTGATGCCAAGTAATGTTGAACATTTTCATGTGTCTATTGACCATTTGTATGTCTTCTTTGGAGAAATGTCTGTTCATGTCTTCTGCCCATCTTGACTGGATTATTTGAAAGAATTAATAAGATCAATAACCCCTAGTCAGACTTACCAAAAAGAAAAGAGAAATTATCCAAATAAAAAATCTTGAATGAAACAAGAGAGATTACAACCAACATCAAAGAGATACAAACAATTAAAAGAGAATATTATGAAAAACTATACACCAACAAACTGGGCAATCTGGAAGAAATGGAGCAATTTCTAGAACCATATGAATTACCAAAACTGAAACAGGAAGAAATAGAAAACCTGAACAAACACATAACTATCAACAAGGAAATAGAAACAGTAATAAAAAAACTCCCAACATATAAGTCTAGGGCCAGATGGCTTCCCAGGGGAACTCTACCAAACATTTAAAGAAGACTTAATAGCTACACTTCTGAAGCTGTTTCAAAAAATAGAAATGGAAGGGAAACTTCTAAACTCATTCTATGAGGCCAGCATTACCCTGATCTTAAAACCAGAAAAGACCCCACCAAAAAGGAGAACTACAGATCAATATCCCTGATGAACATGAATGCTAAAATTCTCACCGAAATACTACTCAATAGAATCCAACAGTACATTAAAAAGATGATTCATCACGACCAAGTAAGATTTATTCCTGGGCTGCAAGAGTGATTCAATCCACAAATCAATCATTGTGATATACCACATTAATAAAAGAAAGGTCAAGAACCATATGATCCTCTCAATAGATGCAGGAAAAGCACTTGACAAAATACAGCAATCTTTCTTGATTAAAACTCCCTACAGTGTAGGGATAGAGGGAAAATACCTCAATATCATAAAAGCCATATGTGAAAGACCCACAGTGAATACCACTATCAATGGGGAAAACTGAGAGCATCCCCTCTAAGGTCAGAAACATAACAGGGATGTCCACTCTCACCACTGTTGTTCAACTTAGTACTAGAAGTCTTAGCCTTAGCAATCAGACAACAAAAAGAAATAAAAGGCATTCAAATTTACAAGTCAAATTCTTACTCTTTTGTTTAAATTTTTTTATTAACATATAATGTATTATTTGTCCCAAGGGTACAGGTCTATGAATCATCATGCATACATATTTCACAGCACTCACCATAGCACATACATCCCTAAAGTCTATAGCCCAGCCACCCTATTCCTCCCCTCCACCCACTAACAAACCTCCGTTTGTTTCTTGAGATTAAGAGTCTCTTATGGATTGTCTCCCAATCCCATCTTGTTTCATTTCCCCCCCCAACCCCCACAACCCCCTGCCCTGCTTCTCAAGTTCTTCGTATCAGAGAGATCATATTATAATTGTCTTCCTCTGATTGACTTATTTCGCTCAGCATAATACCCTCTAGTTCCATCCACATCATAGCAAATGGCAAGATTTTGGTTTTTTTTGATGGCTGTATAGTATTGCATTGTGTGTGTGTGTGTGTGTGTGTGTATATATATATATATATATATATATATATATATACTATCTCTTCTTTATGCATCCATTCATATGTTGATGGACATCTAGGCTCTTTCCATGGTTTGGCTATTGTGGACATTGCTGCTATAAACATTCAGGTGCATGTGTCTCTTTGGATCCCTACATTTAAATCTTTAAAACCTGAGCTGAGATTGACTGAGCCACCCCTGTGCCCCTATTTTTAATAATTGAGGTACAAAAGATATTATTTGAAGCTCATAAACTAGATAATAGAAGTAAAGAAATATTTAGCAGTATAAAATAACTCTGTACAGTACACAAAAATTAAATGAAATGAGTAATGGAAAAAATAAATTACATGTATTAAATACTTGGAAGAAATGGAAAAGGTTGCCATAAATCTATGACACCCATAGATTTTTGACAGCCCCTTCCCTTCACCAGACACATAGAAATACACACAGACACACACATACACATGTAAAATATCATCACCAGATCTTAGAATGAAATGCTACCAAAATCTTTATGGAATTGATGGTTCTGGTGCTATTCAAATAATTCCAGAACATTAAAAAATATACTTCCTAAAAAAAGTACTTTCTAAGTTTTTCATAAAATGAGGGTAATAATGAGCTAAAAATCCACAAGAAATAATAAATTTAAAAAGTAATGTACAAAGAATAAGTAGCCTTTATTTCAAGGATATCAAGGTATTTTCATTTGAAAAAATATATCCATTTAAAAATCTATTATAATATTTACTGTATTATTATTAAACAACAGAAAAATGTAGATTTTCATATTGAAAGTTTTAAAATTTGCCATCTATTTTAATTAAAAACTTTTAAGTGACATATAAAGATTTGGAAACATTTTAAACCTAGTAATACATACCATTAAGTATTGTAGATAATGAAGAAACATCAGAAACAGTCTCATTAAAGTCAGAATCAAGATAAGGATTCTGTATTCAATTTTATTTAACTTATATATTGTTTTCAAATTAATAATGTACCAGAAAAAAATCCCAGGAATAAAAACTGAAAGTCTTTTGCAATTAACAACAAAATAACAATCATATAATATACTAGAAGCAAATACTTTATTGACAATACCTACAAAGGTAATTCAATACTTTGGAATAAACTTACTTGGGGATAAATACTTAGGCAAAACCAAAATATGTACAGATATCATGTGTGCCAAATCTATAGGAAGAAAATTCTTCATGTGCCCAAGAAGCAAAAGTGAAGACTCAATGAAAGAGGCAGGCCATGTTCTTGGAAATAGCCAACTCATAAAACTCTTCCTCATAAAACTTTTTCCTCACTAATCTCTGAATTTAGTGTGCACTCTGATTCCCATTTCCTGCACTTCTAGCTTCCAGCCTGTAGTCTCCCCTATGTGGTAGCACTGATATTTGCAGGTTAACTGTGAATGGGGTCTCCTCTCTGCTGAGACACTAGCAAGGAGCCCAGGGGTGAGAATAAGCTGTTGGAAAACCTCAGAAAGAGTTTGGTGTTTAAGGTTTAGATGATCTCAAGGGGGAGAAGTTCCATGTTGATTAGTGTGATTGTGCTAAGTTGACATGACCTTCAAAGGACCAGGAAGGAGAATGATGGGGATGCTGGTCCTTTTCTGCACTGCAGACTGGCTGGCAGGAATTTCCTCCCACCTCCCACACACACACATAGCTCCTGTGCTTAAATTTCAGAACAAATGACAAAAAATTAGACAACAAACCATTGATAAATGGGGGCCTGGTTTTATTTTATGTGACTGCACAGTTTCTCTCAGGTTCTAATCACAAGGCACATAAATGTTAAGCACCTAAGTACACCTAAGTGATAGTTTATAAAAAACCGAGGCAACATTAAAACTGGATTGTGTGTGTGTGTATGTGTGTGTGTTCCACTAGACCTGTGGTTCTCAGGGGGATCACCAAAGCAGATCTTGTAAGCACAGACCCCACACTCTGCTTCCTATTTACCAATACCATGTTCCTGCCTGCCACCAAGCACGTGGGTTTCCCTTGCATCATCTCAGTCTCCAACCCCCTGACATCAGCTGGGTACCCTACAATTCAATTCTGAAACTAACTACAGGTGAAGGGTTCAGTTCCATAGGACTGCTCCCACTTCAGACACTAATCCCAATTCCTGGGCCTCTTTTATTCTTTATAAGATGGTGGCTGCTACAACCCCATTCCTTTTTGCTAATTTGCTAGAATGGCTCACAAAACTTGGGAAAAATGGTTTACTTACCATAACTAGTTCATTATAAAGGATACAACTCAGGAACAGCTAAATTGAAGTGATGCATGGTCCATGGTATAGGGGAAGGAGGATGGAGTTTGGCCTGTCTGGGCTCATCACTGTCATAACACCTTGATGTGTTAACCAACCAGGAAACTAACCCTGAAACTGAACCCTGTTATTAAGGGGTTTTATGAAGGTTCAATTTTGCAGGCATGATTGATTAAATGAACTCATCTCCAGTCACTCTCCCCTTCCTAGAGGAGATAGGAGGGAGACAGTTGAAAGTTCCAACCTTCTCATCACATTGTTGGTTCTTCTGGCAACCAGCAGCCATCTTGAAGTTAAGTAGGGGCCACCAACCACCCATTATTTTGTTAGCATACAAAAGAGATTCATTACAGTAGAGATTCCAAGTCTTTAAGAAGTCAGGAACAAAGATCAAATATTTCTATGTTTTTTAACTGTAGTGCACTCTTTGTGTGCTGATATTGCTATTATTTAATCCAGTTTACTGTTATTTGAAATAATGTTCATTCCAGGGCATTTTAGTGCCCTTCCTGATCTCTTAGTGAAGTCTTTGGCTTAAATTCTGATTTGTTTGACATAAGTATGGCTGCTCCAGCTGTCTTTTGATGTCTACTATCCTGGTAAATGATTCTCTACCTCCTCACTTTCAATCTGGAGGTGTCTTTGGGTCTAAAATGCACTATATCAATCGGTCTTGTTTTTTACCCATTCTGATAACCTATGTCTTTTGATTGGACTATTTAGTCTATTTATATTCAGAATAAGTATTGATAGATATGAATTTAGTGCCATTGTATCACCTGTAAAGTTGCTGTTTCTGCAGATTGTCTCTGTTCCTTTCTAGTCTTTGTTGATTTTGGTTTCTCTTTCCCACTCAAATGTCCCCTTTAATTTAATTTTAATAGTTTTTATAGAACTTTAATAGATCTTACAGAACTGGTTGAGTGCTCATGAATTCCTTTAGTTTTTGCTTCCCTTGGAAACTCTTTATTTCTCCTCCTATTCTGAATGACAGCCTTGCTGGAGACAGTATTCTTGGCTGCATATTTTTCCCATTCACCACGTTGACTATATCATGTCACTGCTTTCTGGCCTGCCAGGTTTGTATGGATGGGTCTCTGCTATGTATCTACCTTTGTTGGTTAAGGACCTTCTGTTCCTAGCTGATTTCAGAATTCTCTCTTTACTTTTGCATTTTGCAAGTTTCACTATGATATGTATTGGTGTTAATCTGTTTTTGTTGATTTTGAGGGGATTTCTCTGTGTCTTTTGGACTTGAATGCCCTAGATTAGGAAAGTTCTCAGGTACAATTTGTTCAAATAAACCTTCTGTCCGTTTTTGCCCCACTTCTCTCTGGAACTCCTATGATACAGGTATTATTGCACTTTATGAAATTGCTGAGTTCCCTAAATCTATATTCATGATCTAATAGATTTCTTTCCCTCTTCAGCTTCATTATTTTCTGTAATTTTATCTCTTTTTTTTTAAGAAGGGGAGGGGGAGGAGCAGAGGGAAAGGATGAGAGAATCTCAAGCTGGCTCCACACCCAGCAGGGAACCCAACATTGGGTTCAATCTCATGACCCTGAGATCATGACCTGAGTTGAAATTGAGTCAGTTACTCAGCCAACTGGGCCATCCAGGCACCCCCATAATTTTATCTTCTTTATTACCTGTTTGTTCCTCTGTTTCTTCCATCCTCATTGTGTTTACATCCAGTCAGTGTTGCATCTTAGTTATAGCATTTTTTATTATGGCCTGACTAGTTTTTAGGTCTTTTATCTCTGCAGCTGGAGTTTCTCTGGTGTTTTCTATGCTTCTTTCAAGCCCTGCTAGTATTCGTATGACCATTGTTCTAAATTCTTGTTTGGATATATTGCTTATGTCTATTATGAGCAAATCCATGGCTGTGAATTCTTCTTGGTTTCTTTTGGGCAGAATTCCTCCATCTTAAACTTATGTCTAAGTTTCTGTCTTTTGCATATTATGAAAGCTTGTTATGTTTCCTGCTCCTGAGAGTAATACTATATTAGAAAGGGGTAATATGTTGTCTAGGGCCTGGAGCTTCAGGAGGTGATTCTGGTGTATGCTGTGTGGATTCTGCTGTTGTGTTTGGCAGTTATATGCCACAGGTCAGCCCTCTGTAGAGTTCCTCCTTGCTTGGGGTGTGTTTGGACATTTAAATAGGTGTGCTTTGATTTGTCTGTTAAGATAAGTCTGATTTTAATTAAAAAAAAAAAAAGGAGGGTTTTCCTGTTTGGCTCAGTCAGTTAGGCATTTGCCTTTGCCTTTGGCTCAGCTCATTGACCCAGGGTCCTATGACAAACCCCATGTCTGGCTTTCCTGCTCAGTGGGGAGTCTTCCTCTCCCTCTGCTGTTGTCCCTGCTTGTGCTCTCTCTTTTTCTCAAATAAATAAAAAAAAGTTATAAAAATTTTAAAAAGAAGCTTGACCCAAAAAAAAAAAAAAAAAAAAAAAAAAAAAAAAAGAAACCCTGATCCAAGAAATGAGTAAAGGAAACAAACAACAAACAAATGGACAAAAAACTATAAGCCTGGATCCAAAGAGGGTGGAAAAAAAAAAAAAAGCCTGGTCCTATTTCCACCAGAACTGAAGCTGACCCTTCAGAGCACTTTGTGATCAGTAGACTTGGTACATGCAGGGAGCCTCTGTTGATTCTCTTGGGGTTGGCCCACTATGCTGGCTCACAGTCAGATCTGCCCTAGTAAAGATGCTCCTGCAGAGCACAAGGGATCATGATTTGGTGTAAGTGGCTCCAGCTTCCACTGGCACTGTGTTGCTCACTGAAGTCCAACTGAGCTTGTGGGCAGAGGTAGAAGATAGCATCATCCTGCTCTCTTGTCCCCAGGGTAGGGGAACTCATGCCCACCTGAGGCACTCAAAGAAAGGCAAATTATCTCCCCTCCAAAGCCCCAGGCTTCTGTCAGGTCCTTGCCCCCAACCTGTCCATGCCCAGGCTAGGTGCATGCCCAGCACCACTGGGTGCTCCTGTGCTTTATCTCTGGCTCAGGGCTAGGATTCAAAACTCCAAATCTTAAAGGACCCTGCAAGTCACAGACATGCTCCCTTGCCTGGAGGAAAGCCTCACAGCACTGCACCTAGCATTGCTTTGTCCCAGAAAAGCAGTTGATGGGCCATGCAGATATCTGGAGTCTATGATGAAGCACAGTAAAAAAGCTGCAAACAGATTATCTGCCCTCTGCATGTGCCTCTGAGCCCTGTTGTTGAATGGTCACTCAACAGTGCACGGTGGGTCTTTTGTCCTTGGAGAGGCAATATACACTCTTCCAAATGTACACCAGGAAGGGGAATATTCTCCTCCAGTGCTACTCAGGGATTCCCACACCATGGCACCTTATATGAACCTTGTGAGCCACTCTCTCTTCCTGTCTCGTCTTCTCTCCCTAACCTCTGTCCATGAAAAGAGCTCCCTTTCCTCTGCAGCACCATGGCTTTTCTCTCTCCCAATCCATGTCTTAGAACCTCACATCTGCCATGTTCTGTCCCTTTAATTGTCCAGATTATTTTCTTAATCCTTAAATCTATTTCATAGTTGTTCAAAATGATTTGATATTCATCCAGCTATGTTTAAGGGGTGAGGCAATCCCAGGGTCCCCTACTACTCCTCCATCTTAACTCCAACTCCTTCCCATCTATTTCAGGACATATTAGAAGGCAAAACCGGGATAAAGTACACGAATTAGAATTTTTGCCTCATATTGGTGTGTTGAAACTTTTTTCCTGGCTTTATTGAGATATTATTGACATATAATATTATGTAAGTTTAAGGTATACAATGTGATGAGTTGATATACATGTATATCATGAACTATTTACCACAATAAGGTTACTTAAAAATCCTTCACCTCATATAATTACTATTTTATGTATTACTACTCTCAACAACTTTCAGGTATTCAATATAGCATTGTTATTTATAGAGACCATACTGTACACTATACACCTAGAATATATTTATCTTATTAACTGAAAGTTTTTATGCTTTGACTGGCACCTCCCCACTTCCCCCATCCTTTGGCCCTGGCAACCAGCTTTTTACTCTTTGTTTCTGTGAGTTCAGTGTTTTTAGATTCCACATATAAATGAGCTCATACAGTATTTGCTTCTCTGACTTTTTCACTTAGCATAATGCCCTCAAAATTCATCCATGTTGTTACAATGGGTAGGATTTCCTTCCCTTTTTTTAATAGTTGAATGATGTTCAATTAAATATATATATTTTATTTGAATTTCCCTGATAATTAGTGACATTGAATACCTTTGGCCATTTTTATGTTTTCTTTGAAAAAATGTCCGTTCAGGTGCTCTGCCCACTTTTTTATTGCTTATTTTTATGCTATTGAGTTCTTTGAGTTGCTTGTATTTTTTGGATATTAACCTTTTATCAAATATATGGTTTGCAAATATTTTTTCATATTCTACATGCTGCCTTTTTTTGTTGCTGTTGTACAAAAGAAAAAAAAAAGGAAAGGAGAAAAAAACTAGTTTTATGTGGTCTCACTTGTCGATTTTTACTTTCATTGCTTGTGCTTTTCTTGTCCTAACCAAAAAAATCATTGCCAAGACCAATGTCAAGGAAATTTTTATGTTTTTCTCTAGATGTTCTACAGTTTCATGTTTATGTTTGCATCCTAACTCATTTTGAGTTAAAATTTTTGTGAGTGGTATAACATAGGGGCCAAATTTCATTTTTTTGCATTTGAATATCCAATTTTCCCCAACATCATTTATTGAAGAAACTAACTTTTCACCATTGAGTATTCTTGCCTCCCTTGTGACATATTAGCTGGCCATATATGTGGGGTTTGTTTCTGGTCTCTCTGTTCTGTTCCATTGGTTTATGTGTCTTTTTTTATAGCAGTGACATA
The DNA here is from genome assembly GCF_902655055.1 of Lutra lutra. Lineage (NCBI taxonomy): Eukaryota > Metazoa > Chordata > Mammalia > Carnivora > Mustelidae > Lutra > Lutra lutra. Next base: position 79,830,023 of record NC_062281.1, read on the forward strand.
CTGTTTTGATTATGCATTATAGCTTTATAATATAGCTTGAAATCAGGAAATACAATGCCTCCCACTTTGTTCTTCTCATGATTGCTTTGGCTTTGGGGGGTCTTTTGTGTTTTGTTATGAATTTTAGGATTGTTTTGGTTTAATTCTGAATAAAATTTCATTCAAATTTTGATAGAGATTGCACTTTGGGTTGTATAGACACTTAACAATATTAATCCTTCAATCCATGAACATAAGATATCTTTCCATTTATTTGTGTCTACTTCAATGTTATTTTCATCAATGTTCTATAGTTTTTCATATATAAATCTTTCACTTCTTTGGTTAAATTTGTTCCTAAGTATTTTCTTATTTTTGATGAGCTCATAAATAGGATTTTTTTTCATTTTATTCACTATGAGTATATAAAAATGCAACTGATTTTTGTGTGTCAATTTTGTATCCTGAAACAACTGAATTCATTCATCAGGTTGAACATTTTTTTTTGGTGGAGTCTTCAGTGTTTTCTATATGCAAAGTCATGTCATCAGCAAACAGAACATTTTACTTCTACTTTTAAAATTTGAATCCTGGGGTCTCATACTCTGCTATCTTAGTGACATCATTTGTGCTGTATCATAACTCTCATATTGTTTTACATAGCAGGTTAGGCTGGAATTTTTCAATATAGGTATAGTCTCCAGGTGACTTTGAGCAAGCATATTTGGGGGAACCACTACACCATCCCCTCAGTGCTTCTGTCATAGATATCTCATAGTCTCTGGTTTCAAAAAGCTGTTATCTAGTGAAAGAAACATATGAACCATGTTCAATAATGGTAAGCGCTAACAGTGAGAAATTCACAAGAGATGGTTTGTTGAACAAAGTGACATAAAACAAAACTAATTGAATAGAAATGGCTAGAGAGCTCTAGTTTAATCTTGAGGCTTCCTTTCTTTCCTCCAGCCATCAAGTCAGCTATTTACACTACCTTGACTAAAATATAGTCAATAAAAATTAAAATTAAATAATTCCCCATCCAGTAAGGATCATCTTAAATATATGACATCTTTAAGGTTTTTGGCAATAAGGTAATGGTTTCTGTTCATTATTTAAGTTTCCTTAATGTCTGAGTGGCATTGTATAAAATGGATTCAGGGACCATGTTCATTTTACCCTCTTCCCAAAATACACTATTACATGGAAACTGAGATTTCAGGGTGTCATTGTGAACCCTTTGGCATGGCCAAGAGCTCTGTAACATCATAAGCCAGAGAGTCAAATGTTTTCTATCCATGCAAACTTATGAAATATTCAGGATGGCAAAATAACAATATTTATAGATTTAATCCTTTAACTTCTCTAAAATCTAATTTTGGTAGAATAAGAAAATATGCTTTTAATGACTATCTCTTGAAGATATTAAACTCCACTATGAAAAAAGAGTGAAGTCTGAAATTTACACACTGATGGGTCAACCATTACCAGAAATAATAAACCTCGCTTATGCTCAAGTGATTTGACTTGTCAGCCCCATAATTGTGTTCGTTCATGCCATCTGTCTGACTAAACTACAAAATCTTTTTTTTAATTCGTTTTGTTTTTTTATAAACATATAATGTATTGTTGGCCCCAGGGGTACAGGTCTGTGAATCGCCAAGTTTACACACTTCACAGCACTCACCGTAGCACATAGCCTCCTCAATGTCCATAACCCCACCACCCTCTACTTACCCCTCTCCCCCGGAGCCCCCTCAGTTTATTTTGTGACATTAAGAGTCTCCTATGGTTTGTCTCCCCCTGATCCCATCTTGTTTCATTTATTCTTTTCCTACCCCCCAAACCCCCCACATTTCATCTCTACTTCCTCATATCAGGGAGATCATATGATAGTTGTCTTTCCTGATTGACTTATTTCACTAAGCATAATACCCTCTAGTTCCATTCATGTCATTGCAAATGGTGAGATTTCATTTCTTTTGATGGCTGCATAGTATTCCATTGCATATATATACCACCTCTTCTTTATCCTGTCATCTGTTGATGGACATCTAGGTTCTTTCCATCCTTTGGCTATTGTGGACATTGCTGCTGTAAACATTCTGGTGCATGTGTCCCTTCGGATCACTATGTTTGTACATTTGTATCTTTAGGGTAAATACCCAGTAGTGTAATTGCTGGGTCATAGGGTAGCTCTATTTTCAACTTTTTGAGGAACTTCTATGCTGTTTTCCAGAGTGGCGGCACCAATTTGCATTCCCACCAGCAGTGTAGGAGTGTTCCCCTTTCTCTGCATCCTTGCCAGCATCTGTCATTTCCTGACTTGTTAATTTTAGCCATTCTGACTGGTGTGAGGTGGTATCTCATTGTGATTCTGATTTGTATTTCTCTGATGCCAAGTGATGTGGAACACTATTTCATGTGTCTGTTGGCCATCTGGGTGTCTTTGCAGAAATGTCTGTTCACGTCCTCTGCCCATTTCTTGATTGGATTATTTTTTCTTTGGGTGTTGAGTTTGCTAAGCTCTTTATAGATTTTGAATACTAACCCTTTATCTCATATGTCGATTGCAAATATCTTTTCCCATTCTGTCAGTTATCTTTTGGTTTTGTTAACTGTTTCTTTTGCTGTGCAAAAGCTTTTGATCTTGATGAAATCCCAATAGTTCATTTTTGCCCTTGCTTCCCTTGCCTTTGGTGATGTTCCTAGGAAGAAGTTGCTGCGGCTGAGGTTGAAGAGGTTGCTGCCTGTGTTCTCCTCAAGGATTTTGATGGATTCCTTTCTCACATTGAGGTCCTTCATCCATTTGGAGTCTATTTTCATGTGTGGTATAAGGAAATGGTCCAATTCAATTTTTCTGCATGTGACTGTCCAATTTTCCTAGCACCATTTATTGAAGAGGCTGTCTTTTTTCCATTGGACATTCTTTCCTGCTTTGTCAAAGATTAGTTAATCATAAAGTTGAGGGTCTTTTTCCAGGCTATTTTGTTCCATTAACCTATGTGTCTGTTTTTGTGTCAGTACCATACTGTCTTGATGATGACAGCTTTGTAATAGAGCTTGAAGTCCAGAACTGTGATGCCACCAACTTTGGCTTTCTTTTTCAATATTCCTTTGGCTATTCAAGGTCTTTTCTGGTTCCATATAAATTTTAAGATTATGTGTTCCATTTCTTTGAAACAAAAATGGATGGTATTTTGATCAGGATTGCATTAAATGTGTAGATTGCTTTAGGTAGCATAGACATTTTCACAATATTTCTTTTTCCAATCCATGAACATGAAACGTTTTTCCATTTCTTTGTGTCTTCCTCAATTTCTTTAATGATCACTTTATAGTTTTCTGAGTATAGATTCTTAGCCTCTTTGGTTAGGTTTATTCCTAGGTATCTTATGGTTTTGGGTGCAATTATAAATAGGATTGACTCCTTAATTTCTCTTTCTTCTACCTTGTTGTTGGTGTAAAGAAATGCAACTGATTTCTGTGCATTGATTTTATATCCTGACACTTTATTGAATTCCTGTACAAGTTCTAGCAGATTTGGAGTGGAGTGTTTTGGGTTTTCCACATATAGTATCATATCATCTGCAAAGAATGATAGTTTGACTTCTTCTTTGCCAATTTGGATGCTTTTAATTTCTTTTTGTTGTCATATTGCTGAGGCTCGGACTCCTAGTACTACGTTGAATAGCAGTGTTGATAATGGACATCCCTGTGGTGTTCCAGACCTTAGCAAAAAAGCTCTCAGTTTTTCACCATTGAGAATGATATTTGCTGTGGGTTTTTCATAGATGGCTTTGATAATATTGAGGTCTGTCCCCTCTACCCATACACTTTGAAGAGTTTTGATCAGGAAGGGATGCTGTACTTTGTCAAATACTTTTTCAGCATCTATTGAGAGTATCATATGGTTCTTGTTCTTTCTTTTATTAATGTATTGTATCACATTGATTGATTTGCTGATGTTGAACCAACCTTACAGCCCTGGAATAAATCTCACTTGATTGTGGTGAATAATCCTTTTAATGTACTGTTGGATCCTATTGGCTAGTATTTTGGTGAGAATTTTCGCATCTGTGTTCATCAAGGATATTGGCCTGTAATTCTCTTTTTTAATGGGATCCTTGTCTGGTTTTGGGATCAAGGTAATGCTTGCCTCATAAAATGAGTTTGGAAGTTTTGCTTCCATTTCTCTGTTTTGGAACAGTTTCAGGAGAATAGGAATTAATTCTTCTTTAAATGTTTGGTAGAAGTCCCCTGGGAAGGCATCTGGCCCTGGGCTCTTGTTTGTTGGGAGATTTTTGATGACTGCTTCAATCTCCTTACTGGTTATGGGTCTGTTCAGGTTTACTGTTTCTTCCTTGTTCAGTTGTGGTAGTTTATTTGTCTCTAGGAATGCATCCATTTCTTCCAGATTGTCAAATTTGCTGGTGTAGAGTTGCTCAAAATATGTTCTTATAATTTGGTGTTGCTTGTGATCTCACCTCTTTCATTCATGATTTTATTTCTTTGAGTCCTTTCTCTTTTCTTTTCGATAAGTCTGGCCAGGGGTTTATCAATCTTATTAATTCTTTCAAAGAACCAGCTCCTAGTTTTGTTGATTTGTTCTGTTGTTTTTTTGTTGTTTTGTTTTGTTTTGTTTTGTTTTTGTTTCTATTTCATTGATTTATGCTCTGATCTTTATGATTTCTCTTCTCCTTCTGGGTTTAGGCTTTCTTTCTTGTTCTTTCTCTGGCTCCTTTAGGTGTAGGATTAGTTTGTGTATTTGAGACCTTTCTTGTTTCTTGAGAAAGGCTTGTATCGCTATATATTTTCCTCTCAGGACGGCCTTTGCTGTTGTCCCACAGATTTTGAACTGTTGTGTTTTCATTATCATTTGTTTCCATGAATTTTTTCAATTCTTCTTTAATTTCCTGGTTGACCCATTCATTCTTTAGAAGGATGTTCTTTAGTCTCCATGTATTTGGGTCCTTTCCAAATTTCCTCTTGTTGAGTTCTAGCTTCAGAGCATTGTGGTCTGAAAATATGTGGGGAATGATCCCAATCTTTTGATACAGGTTGAGACCTGATTTAGGAACTGGGATGTGATCTATTCTGGAGAATGTTCCATGTGCACTAGAGAAGAATGTGTATTCTGTTGCTTTGGGATGGAATGTTCTGAATATAGCTGTGATGTCCATCTGGTCCAGTGTGTCATTTAAGGCCTTTATTTCCTTGTTGATCTTTGCTTGGATTATCTGTCTATTTCAGTGAGGGGAGTGTTAAAGTCCCCTACTATTATTGTATTATTGTTGAAGTGTTTCTTTGATTTTGTTATTAATTGGTTTATGTAGTTGGCTGTTCCCATGTTAGGGGCATATATATTTAAAACTAAATTAGATCTTCTTGTTGGACATACCCTTTGAGTATGATATAGTGTCCTTCCTCATCTCATATTATAGTCTTTGGCCAAATTTGATTTTAGGCCAAAGACTCATATTATAGTCTTTGGCCTAAAATCAAATTGATCTGATATAAGGATTGCCACCCCAGCTTTCTTTTGTGTCCATTAGCATGGTAAATTTTCCACCCCCTCACTTTAAATCTTGAGGTGTCTTTGGGTCTAAAATGAGTTTCTTGTAGGCAGCATATTGATGGGTTTTGTTTTTTTAACCATGCTGATACCCTGTGTCTTTTGATTGGGGCATTTAGCCCATTAACATTCAGGGTAACTATTGAGAGATGTGAACTTAGTGCCATTGTATTGCCTGTAAGGTGACCGTTACTGTATATTGTCTCTGTTCCTTTCTGATCTACTACTTTTAGGCTCTCTCTTTGCTTAGAGGACCCCTTTCCATATTTCCTATAGAGCTGTTTTGGTGTTTGCAAATTCTTTCAGTTTTTGTTTGTCCTGTAAGCTTTTAATCTCTCCTTCTATTTTCAATGATAGCCTAGCTGGATATAGTATTCTTGGCTGCATGTCTTTCTTGTTTAGTGCTCTGAATACATCATGCCAGCTCTTTCTGGCCTACCAGGTCTCTGTGGATAAGTCCACTGGCAATCTAATATTTTTACCATTTTATGTTATAGACTTCTCATCCTGGGCTGCTTTCAGGATTTTCTCTTTGTCACTAAGACTTGCAAATTTTACTATTAGATGACAGGGTGTGGACCTATTTACTTGATTTTGAGGGGTATCTCTGCACTCTCCAATAATTCTCTCCAATATACCTTCTGCTCCCCCCTCTCTTTCTTCTTCTTCTGGAATCCTAATTATTCTAATGTTGTTTCGTATGATATCACTTATTTCTTAAATTCTCCCCTCGTGGTCCAGTAGTTGTTTGTCTCTCTTTTGCTTAGCTTCTTTATTCTCTGTCGTTTGGTCTTCTATATCACTAATTCTTTCTTCTGCCTCATTTATCCTAGCACTAAGAACCTCCAGTTTTTATTGCACCTCATTAATAGCTTTTATGATTTCAACTTGGTTAGATTTTAGTTCTTTTATTTCTCCAGAAAGGGCTTTTATTTCTCCAGACAGGGTCTCTCTAATATCTTCCATTCCTTTTTAGAGCCTGGCTAGCACCTTGAGAATTGTCATTCTGAACTCTAGATCTGATATATTACCAATGTCCGTATTGATTAGGTCCCTAGCCTTTGGTCTACCTCTTGTTCTTTTTTTTGTGGTGAATTTTTCCACCTTGCCATTTTGTCCATATAAGAATATATGAAGGAGGGGCACTTGGGTGGCTCAGTGGGTTAAGCCACTGCCTTTGGCTCAGGTCATGATCTCAGGGTCCTGGGATTGAGTCCTGCATTGGGCTCTCTGCTCAGCAGGGAGCCTGCTTCCCTTCCTCTCTCTCTGCCTGCCTCTCTGTCTACTTGTGATCTCTCTCTGTCAAATAAACAAATAAAATCTTAAAAAAAAAGAAAAGAATATATGAAGGAACAAATAAAATACTAAAAGTGTGGCAAAGACCCCCAGGAAAATGTGCTTTAACCAAATCAGAAGAGACCCCAAATCATGGGGGGAAGAAAGGGGGTAAAAAGAAGTTCAGAAAAAAGAATTAAAAAAAGAAAACAAATAAAGAAAAAAATATAAAAAAGAAAAAAAATATATATATATATTAGACTGGTGAGTAGAACAAGGTCACCCACTTAATTCTGGGAGTACTTTTGTTCTCTTAGAAGAAACTACCTCCCCAAATTTTAAAGAATGTAAAACGTATATAAGGGTAAACCCAATGAAGGAATGGAATATGACTATAAAGATGAAAAAAATATTTTTTAAATTCTAAAAACGGAGGTGATAAATTGATTCTAAAAAAGGAGTTGGTTGGGAGAATAAAGAAAAAGAAAGTGGAGAGAATTTGTTTGGTTGGAGACTAAAACAAGCCCAGTGCTAATTTTAGGGTATATTTTGATCTATTAAAAGAAGTTGTACCCCAGATTTTTTAAAAGAAAAAATGGACCAGTGGAACAGAGTAGAGAGCCCAGATAAGGACCCTCAACTCTATGGTCAGTGAATATTCGACAAAACAGGAAAAAATATACAGTGGAAAAAAGATCTCTTCAATAAATGGTGCTGGGAAAACTGGGCAGCTATATGTAGAAGAATGAAACTCGACCATTCTCTTACACTGTACACAAGGATAAACTCAAAATGGATAAAAGACCTCAACGTGAGACAGGAATCCATCAGAATACTAGAGGAGAACATAGGCAGTAATCTCTTCAATATCAGCCACAGCAACTTCTTTCAAGATAAGTCTCCAAAGGCAAAGGAAACAAAAGTGAAGATGAACTTTTGGGACTTCCTCAAGATCAAAAGCTTCTGCACAGCAAAGGAAACAGTCAACAAAACAAAGAGGCAACCCACGGAATGGGAGAAGATATTTGCAAATGACAGTACAGACAAAAGATTGATATCAGGATCTATAAAGAACTCCTCAAACTCAACACACACAAAACAGACAATCATATCAAAAAATGGGCAGAAGATATGAACAGACACTTCTCCAATGGAGACATACAAATGGCTCTCAGACTCATGAAAAAATGTTCATCATCACTAGCCATCAGGGAGATTCAAATTAAAACCACATTGAGATATCACCTTACACCAGTTAGAATGGCCAAAATTAGCAAGACAGGAAACAACATGTGTTGGAGGGGATGTGGAGAAAGGGGAACCCTCTTACACTGTTGGTTGGAATGCAAGTTGGTTCAGCCTCTTTGGAGAACAGTGTGGAGATTCCTCAAGAAATTAAAAATAGAACTTCCCTATGACCCTGCAATTGCACTACTGGGTATTTACCCCAAAGATACAGATGTAGTGAAAAGAAGGGCCATCTGTACCACAATGTTTATAGCAGCAGTGGCCACGGTTGTCAAACTGTGGGAAGAAGCAAGATGCCCTTCAACGGACGAATGGATAAGGAAGATGTGATCCATATACACTATGGAGTATTATGCCTCCATCAGAAAGGATGAATACCCAACTTTTGTAGCAACATGGACGGGACTGGAAGAGATTATGCTGAGTGAAATAAGTCAAGCAGAGAGAGTCAATTATCATATGGTTTCACTTATTTGTGGAGCATAACAAATAGCATGGAGGACATGGGAGTTAGGAGAAGGGAGTTGGGGGAAATTGGAAGGGGAGGTGAACAATGAGAAACTATGGACTCTGAAAAACAATCTGAAGGGTTTGAAGAGGTGGGGGGGTGGGAGGTTGGGGGAACCAGGTGGTGGGTATTAGAGAGGACACGGATTGCATGGAGCACTGGGTGTGGTACAAAAACAATGAATATTGTTATGCTGAAAATAAATTTAAAAAATGATTAAAAAAAGAGACTTAAAGGCACAGAAAGTCAGTTGGAGCAATGGGATTTTGAAACAGCTCCAACATATTAAAATGTAGCAGCTGTTGTTGAAAACGTAAAAAAAAAAAAAAAGCCCTATATGTATACAAAAAAATAAAGTTAGATACAATGAAGGATAAAATATGAGTATAATAATGAAGGTTCAGAAAATTTTTTTTTTATGAAAGGTATTGTTAAGATAAACTAGTTAAAAAACATTAAAAGAGGAAAGGGTAAAAGTTAAAAAAAATTAATGGAAGAAAAAAATAAAATTTAAAAAAATTAATTAACTTTGCAAGACTAACTAAAGAATCATGGAGAGAAAGCCATGAATTCCATGCTTTGCTTTCTCCTCCCCTGGAATTCTGCAATTCTCCTTGGTAAGTGAACTTGATCTTGGCTGGATTTCTTGCTGATCTTCTGGGGGAGAGGCCTGTTGTAGTGATTCTCAAGTGTCTTTGCCCCAGGTGGAATTGCACCGCCCTTACCAGGGGCTGGTCTGAGTAATCCACTCTGGTTTGCTTTCTGGAGCTTTTGTTCCCTAAACACTTTCCTTAGAGTTCTGGAGGCCAAGAATGAAAATAGCAGCCTCCCAATCTCTGGCCCAGAGGAGCCAAGAGCTCTGGGCCCCACTCTTTAGTGCACCCTCAGAGAAAAGCACTCAGTCACTCTTGTCTCCCTGGCCTCTGGCTGCACTCTGAGCTCACCCAGCCTGTGACCAAGTGTCTCTGTTTCTGGCACACAGCTCCGTCTGGAGTCTCCAAACCTCATAGATCCCTGAGCTCTTTGGGGGGGCATCTCCCCTGATCTTGTGGGGACCCCACTCACAGAGCAGTGGTCTGTACCACAGATTATGGTTCAAGGTAACCCCAAGTTGAGAGCTCATTCCTTGGCTCTGTCTCTGTGCCGGCTTCCCCGCTCTAATATATGTGAGCTCTGTGACACTCAGACACCCCCGATCCTTCTGTGACCCTGCGGGACCTGGGGCCATGCTGTCCCTGTGTGGGCTTCACCTCAGAGTGATGTCTCTCAGTGGAGCAGACTTTAATAAGTCCTGATTTTGTGCTCCATTGCTCCGCCGCTTGCCAGGAGCCGGCCTCTCCCACCATGGTCTATCGTCCCATTGCTTTGGATTCACGTTTCTGCCGGTCCTACCTTTCAGAAAATGGTTGATTTTCTGTTTCTAGAGAACTAGAAACAGCTCTGCTTCTCTTCGATCTCCTGTTGGATTTGTAGGTGTTCGGAATGGTTTGATAAATTATCTAGCTGATCTCCTGTTACCTGATGTCATCTCAGCCTGCTACTTCTCTGCCATCTTGACTCCTCCCCCAGTAAAATCTTTTTTAAAAAGATAAAATAATTTAGGATTGGCTTAGTTTGTTATTATCTGCAGATCCTTGTTGGTTTTTTTTTTTTTTTTAAATAATCCAATATAGTTTAGGATCACATGGATGGCTCACTCAGGAATGTGTGATTCTTGGTGTTGGAGTTATGAGCTCAAGCACCATATGGGGTGTGGAGATTACTTTAAAAAAATTGATATAGTTTAACCTGTTGGCCTAGATGCTCTTATCATATGAGAACACAGATAATATTAAATGAATTAAAATAAAAATTGTTAATGCTTATAAACTGTGATTTATAAACTTATATTTAGAAGACTCTAAAGAGTGTTTTCTTCCAAGGATATTATATTTAGAATTAAACATTTATGAACAGTACTAAAAAAGTATCAAATTAATGTCATGTTCATAACAGAAAAAAGGATTTTGAAGTCTGTCACACAAAGAACTTCAACTAAGTGAAATCGGATTGTTGATCTAGACTCCCCTTTTATGAGTGCTCTTTGCATGGAAAACAGTGTTAGTGTTTTTTCTGCAGATTACTGACTATTCTTGGTCATATTGTTCTACTGCATTTTTGTGTAAGAAATTACTTAATGGGTAACAACTGTTTTAAATATTTGGACATATTTTTTGTGGTTAAATGTCAGGAGAAATTGTTCACAGTGAGATTAAATGGATTCGTTATCCTTGACAGAAACACAATACTCAGACACACCAGGTTCCCCAGGGTGCCCACTCATGGTGTTTCAGTCACTGCTCTCATCTGTGTTGTTTCAGTCGTTGCTGGCAGGCAGTCAGACCTGGTCATTGCCCACAAATATTCATGCTCGGCAAATGGCAGATGCTCCCAGATGCCTCGTAAGAAAGAGAGTTTCTTAACAATTCACCTCTTTCCTTCCAGCTATCTGTGCATATCAGAGTCCTTAGTACTAGAAGTATTCTCTCCATCTGTGGAACCCTCATGTCTCTGTGCCTAGGATGTTAACAGAAACCAGTCTCTGAAATAATGTATTGAGATGAGAAGCATAAAGACAAATGGTCAGGGAATACTGGAATGCAGTGTTTTCTTGGGAAAAAAATAGTTTTTGGTGTGAAAGTCCTTGCTGACTGTATTTCCCTTACCACCCATTCTCAGGGACCTTAGTCTACTCTGGGAGTGGTACTGGAGGTACCAGAGATATGGTGACTATAAAAAAAAATTTTTTTAAAAACCCACAAAACTATAGGTCACAGCCCAGATTAACTTTATCTGTTTTTATTTCATTTGATTCCATTAAAAATATTATTCAGCAATTACCAAGTACAAGTTCCCTTTTGGGAGCAGTCTCAATTTCAATTGCATTGCTACACTGCCCTCATAAAACAAAAAGATGTATTAGAATTTCCCCTGACTGATTTCCCAAGTTATCTCTCATTTGCCAAAGGGATACAGATGCCTTTTGTGAATCCAGGAGCTTTGATATTTGAATTAGAAACTAAGGTCATTGTTATCAGAGGAGAGCAACAGAAAGTCACATAGGCCAGGAAGACTAGGGCTGCCCTCTCTGGGCTTTGATTTCTCAAAGACTGTTTAAATTTTGTGTGCTTAAGTTTAGTGGTTAGTTATCTATAGAAAACTATCTGTTTATTTGAGAATTCCAAATAATAAGAATGCATATATGACCAGTAGTTCTCAGGAAAGGCAAGACAAATCCACATGAAGATTTATATTAAATATTAAGGCACATACTGTGATTTTTTAAAAAGAAAGATAGAGACTATAAGTAATGTTTTGTTCAGAGGGGTAAAAGATATCATGAAGTTGAAATAAACATCAAACAGTTAGGATTTTACCCAAGTATCATAGCCCATTGTGCCTAAGAGGAGACAGAGGACCCTCAGAAGTACTGTGGACAGAACCAGTTCCTGTAACTGATGAAGACTTTTGCTGAGAAGAGCCCCTGAAAAAGAGAGGCAGCATTCAAAAGCATGTGGCCTCCAGCTAGAGGGAGATTTTTTGGAGTTTTGGGCTTGGGCCTCTGATATGTCTGCTTGGTTTTCTCCTTTTAGAAAGCAGTTATGGGTTTGCTACTAAAGCATCTGTAGAAATTAAATGCTAACCCTTAGAGGTCTGCTGAATCCCTGGCTTGACATGCCCATTTATAGGGTAAGGAGAGGAAAGGAAAGGCTCATTTGACTTTACTTTGATTGATAACTGAAAAGGGCTCCAAAAGCTTCCTTGGTCATTTGGATATGATACAGTTAAGAATGTCTGTCAAAGTAGCATCTCAGCTTTGCTGAAGCGATAGCTTTTCCTGCAGGGGAAAGAGTTGCATCTTCCACTCCACTGCCCAAAGCAAAATGCTGACTCTATAGGATCCTCAATTCACAGAGGTCCCCTAAGCTCTTGAGCCTGCTACACTGGTGTTAAGTAAGCTGAATCCCCATGGTGAGCACTGTGGCTGTCCAGCACTGTCAGATGGAAAGCAGACATGTTAGCTCTGCTCTGACTCCTGGACTCTTGCAGATGTAGGACGTCCCCTTCCTGGGCCGGAAACTGTGGGTATGGAATGTGGTCATCTATCAGACTGTTTGGATCACTCCTGCAGATGCCCACAGGAATGGCTTTTGCTCAAATCTGGCCCCTGATGGAGGCTGCGACATTGTTTATCCCCACATCACTGCCTACATGCCATTATTGTGATGTGTTCAAGTCCCTACTGTCCCCCTTTCCCCCAGGGCCTGAACTTTGGCCTACCCTTGAGCCCCAAGCACAGAACAACCAAGCCCTCCTTGATGGCTGACCAACTGTCCATCAGGCTACCCACTCATCCCAGCTAACACTCTCAGTTCTCTCTAGCCTTGCTTACCCTTACTTAGAAAAGAAAAACCTTCCTGTCTATTCTTTAAGATGCTTGCATATCCTATTGTTAGAGTGTTTTCCCTTTTGAAGTAGTCCCCTTCCCTCCCTTACTGAATCATCTCCCTTACCCAAGTCTGAATTTGCTTTCCTTTCACATCTATGTGAAGTACTGGACTTTGTGATCAGACGTGGTTTGATAACAATGTGCCTTTGTGACAGAAGCTATTCAATAATGAGCTGATGGTTCGACAGCTTACCTCACTTCCCTGTACACACATCTTAGTAAGGCAGTTGGGATCATCCAATAAAGCAGCTATCCCCAGAAAGGAGCACACTCCTCCAGGTTGCTTACTGGATCATGGTCAGTGGTGAAAGGTGGGAGGGCGGTACAGATTAACTGTGAAAATTTTAAAAATTCAGGATTCTCCCTGACTATACCAGAGCATGATATATAATTCTTTCTCCTAACAGTGACAATTAGTCACGTCCTTAGTGCGGCAGCCTGTCAAAAAAGGGGCTTAGAAGATACAAACTTAATTCTGATAGAGTGGGGCGTTTTGTCCTTGTTTTGCTTTTAAATGTTTTAACAAGTTGTTTTTAGAGCAGTTTTAGGTTTGAAGCAAAATTGAATGGAAAGTACAGTGTTCAAATAACCCCTTCCCTTACACACCATGGCCTTTCCCACTAGCAAAGACTTCATCAAAATGGTACATTTGTGGGGCACCTGGGAGGCTCAGTGGGTTAAGCCTCTGCCTTCAGCTCAGATCATGATCTCAGGGTCCTGGGATTGAGCCCCGCGTCGGGTTCTTTGCTCAGCAGGGAGCCTGCTTTCCCCTCCCTCTCTGTCTGCCTCTCTGCCTACTTGTGATCTCTGTGAAATAAATAAATAAAATCTTTAAAAAATGGTTCATTTGTTATAATTGATGAACCTACATTGGCATATAATCACTGAGTCCTTAGGTTACACTAGGGATCACTCTTGGTATTGTACATTCCATGAGTTTGGACAAGTATATGATGGTATATACCCATCACTACAGTATCATACAGAATTTGTTTTCATAAAAAAAATCATCTGTAATATCCTTATTCATCCTTCTCTCCCTTCAACCCCTGGCAACCACTGATCTTTCTACTGTCTCCATAGTTTTGCCTTTTCCAGAATGTCATATGTTTGGAGTCATACATTATAATACAAAGCCTTTTCAGAGTTACTACTTTCTTTTATTGTGACAAGAAACATATAACTTAAATCTACCCTCTCAACAATTTTTAAGTACACAGCATAGTATTGTTAACTACATACATTGTTGTACAACAGATCTTCAGAACTGTTTCATCTTGCATTAGTGAAATTCCATGCATATTGAATAACCCCCAATCCTGGTAACCACCATTCCCTTTCTATTTCTATGAGCTGGATTACCTTTGATACCCCATATAAGTGAAACCATGTAGTATTTGCTTTTTTGTGTGAATTTGTCTTTATTTCATATGCAAGGATTTCCTTTTTTTTAATGGTTGTATGTATGTATGTATGTACATATGCATGTATATACCAGCTCCCTTTCTTCTCATCCATCAGTGAACATTTAGATTGCTTCCACATCTTAGCTATTGTGGATAATGCTGCTATTAATACAGGGGGTGTGAAAATATCTCTTTGAGAGCCTTTTTCCTTTGGATATGTACCCAGATATGAGATTGCTGGATCAAATGGTAGTTCTATTTTTAGTTTTTTTGAAGACTTGTTGTACTATTTTCCATAGCATCTGCACCATTTTACAGTCCCACTAATAATGTTCAAAAACTCCAATTTCTCTACATTTTTTGTCAATCCTTGTTATTTTCTGGTTTTTGATAGTGTGCATCCTAATTGGTAACTCATTGTGGTTTTAATTTGCATTTCATTAATTATTCATAATATTGTGCACTTTTTCATATGCTTATTGATCTTTGTAAATCACCTTTAGAGAAGTATCTATTCAAGTCTTATGGCCATATTTTAATTGGATGATTTGTGGGTTTTTTGTCATTGAGTTATAAAAGTTCTTTATGTATTCTGGATATTAACCCTTTAGCTGATATACAGTTTACAATTTTTTTTAAAGATTTTATTTATTTATTTGACAGACAGAGATCACAAATAGGCAGAGAAGCAGGCAGAGAGAGAGGAGAAAGCAGGCTCCCTGCTGAGCAGAGAGCCTGATGCGGGGCTCGATCCCAGGACCCTGGGATCATGACCTGAGCTGAAGGCAGGGGCTTTAACCCACTAAGCCAACCAGGCGCCCTGGTTTACAATGTTTTGTCCCATCCCACTCCATAAATTTCATTTTTTTACTCTGTTAATTGTTTCCTTGATTCACAGATGTTTTGAGGGCTTGACATTGTCCCATTGTCTATTTTAGCTTTTGTAGTCTGTGCTTTTGGTGTCATATCCAAGAAATTATAGCCCATTTCAATATTATGAGGCTTTTTCTCTATGCTCTTTTTTAAGTTTTACAGTTCCAGGTCTCGTGTTTAGATTTCTAATCCATTTTGAGCTAATTTTTGTTTATAGTATAAGGGTCTATCTTCATTCTTTTGCATGTGGACATCTAGTTTCCTCAACTCTACCATTGGAGAAATCATCATTTCTCCATTTTGTCATCTTGGCAACCTTGCCAAAGATCATTTGATACATACATGAGGTTTTATTTCTGGACTCTATTCTATGTACATCTTTCAATAGTACCATACAATTTTGATTACTGTAGCTCTGTAATAGGTTGGAAAATCAAGAAAATATGAAGCCTTTAGCTTTTCTCTTCTTTTTCAAGATTGTTTTGGCTATTCAGGGTCTTTTGGGATTTCATATGAATTTTAAGATTTCTTTTTCTATTTCTGTAAAATGTCATCAGGATTTTCATAGGGATTGCATGGAGTCTGTAGATTTCGTTAGGTAGCGTGGACATTTTAATAATATTAAAACTTCTGATCTATGAACATGGAATGTCTTTCCATTTATTTGTAACTTCTTTAATTTTTTTCAGCAATGTTTTGTAGCTTCCTGTGTATAAGTCTTTGACTTTTTTTTTTTTTTTTTTTTTTTTTTTTTTTTTTTTTTTTTTTTTTTTTTTTTTAAAGATTTTATTTATTTATTTGACAGAGAGAAATCACAAGCAGGCAGAGAGGCAGGCAGAGAGAGAGGAGGAAGCAGGCTCCCCGCTGAGCAGAGAGCCCGATGCGGGGCTCGATCCCAGGACTCTGAGAACATGACCTGAGCCGAAGGCAGCGGCTTAACCCACTGAGCCACCCAGGCGCCCCAAGTCTTTGACTTTTTTGGTTAAACTTGTTCTTAAATGTTTTATTCTTTTTGATACTATCATAAATTAAATTGTTTTCTTAATTTCCTTTTTGGCTTGTTCATTGTGTACAAAACTGCAATAGGTTTTTGTATGTTGATTTTATACAAATTTTTATATTTTTATGTTAATTTCCATATAAATGAATGTTTAGCTGCATTCATTAGTTCTAGCAGTCTTTTGTGGAAACTTTAGGGTTCTCTTTCTTTTTTTAAAGATTTTATTTAGTTATTTGATATAGACTATGCATGAGATTGGGGGAGGGGCAGAGGTAGAGGTAGAAGCAGGCTCCTGTCTGAACAGGGAGCCAGATGTTGGGTGGGATCCCAGGACCCCAGTATCAAGACCCTAGCCAAAAGCAAATGCTTAACAACTAAGCCATCCAGGCACCCCACCTTCAGGGTTTTCTACATATAAGGTAATGTCATCTGTGGGGTGTGTGGGTGGCTCAGGTGGTTAAGCATCTGCTTTCATCTGGGGTCATGATCCCAGGGTCCTTGGATGGAGCCCCAAGTTGGGTTTCCTGCTCAGTCAGGAGCCTGCTTCCACCTTTACTTCTACCTCTGTTGCTTCCCCTGCTTGTGCTCTCTTGAGGACACAAGTGCATGCACACACTTTCTCAAATAAATAAATAAATAAAATCCTAAAAAAAGATCATGTCACCTATGAACAGAAATAATTTTACTTCTGGGGGGGAGACAAGATGGAGGGGAAGTAGGAGGAGGCGCCGTTTCAACTCATACCCTAAAGTGAGCTGATTACCTATCAAAGAACTCTGATCACCCATGAAATCAGCCTGAGATTAAAATTATACACGTCTGGATCTCTACAGGGGCCAAAGACGCCAGTGGGGAGGTAAAGCAGAGTGGGAATGTTGGACTGATATCAGAAGATAAACAAAAGGGGGAGGGAGCCACCAGAAGCGACCCATTGGAAAGTAACACCCCAATATGAGAGTGCCCTGCGACTGGGGACCAGCATTAACTTGGAGTCTGGTTGAAAGCACTCAAAAAGAGCAAAGGATTGTGGGGGGAAATTGTGGGAATCGGGGTGGTTAGGGGCAGGGGCTTAAGTCCCCGGACCCAGGACAGCCACCCCTGATGCTGAGCCAGAGAGAGTGCGGTGAAGAAACCAGGTCTTGGTCCCTGAGCTGCGAGCACGTCTGAGAGCATGTGGGGTTTGGCTCCTGTGAGGGGCTGGGAGCCTCGCCAGCCAGCAGAAGCACAGCCTTTTTGCAGTCCCCATGCATGTGCCATGCCATGCTATCAGAGCCTGGGTCGCACCCCACACCCTCCCCTGAGAGAGATATGCGCAGGCGCCAGCCCGGCGCTCTCGGACCCGGAAAGTCTAGGAACTCCCAGCCTGGGCCAGTGGGAAAATCTCAGTGTGCGATTGCTGCTTGGGACCTCTCTGGTGGTCAGGAACTACCCAGACAGCTGCTGCTGTAGCGGTTTTGGGTACAAGCAGGAGTTCCTGTGTCCCAGGGACCACGACTCAGAACATGCTCTGCCAGTGGCCAAGGGGGACCTTATATGCTCTGGAGCACCCAGAGGGGAACAGACTGAGGCTTCTCTCTGAGAGGGAGGTCTGGGTGCAGTTTGCTTTCCTCTAAACCTCCAAAAACCATCAAAAACTGTCAAGGCAAGAGAAAAAAAAAAAACGAACAAACAAACATAAAAACCTCCAGAGAACAAAAGCCTGAAAAACTGGTTTCCTCAGAGCCCACCCCCTTGAGGGGAGCGAGAGGACTTAACTCAGGGAACACTGCCTGAAAACCCACGCAGCAGGCCCTTCCCTCAGAAAGCCAACCCCGGGGGGGGGGGGGGGAGACAAGAGAACAACGACGACTACTTCATAGATACAATTTTTATTTTTAATTCATTCCCGCCATTCTGGTTTATTTTTAATTTTTTTATATAGATAATTTTTTTAACCTATTTACCATCACAGTGAGATGTCCAATACATCAAATTCCATAATAACCTTTTAACCTGAACTTTTTGATACATATACCCTTGTTTTTCTTTTGCTTTTCTATTTTTAAATTTTTTTTAAATTTTTATTTTATTTTAGTTTAGTTTATTCTTTTTTTATTTTTATTTTTTAATATTCATATATAGTTAAACTTCAAGGTAGTCCCCTTATCCCAATCAATGTTACCCCTATAGGTAAACGAATTTTTAATCCACCTTTATATTAGGAAAGTTGAGTCCTTTAACAAAGATATCAAGATACATCCAGGAAGAATCAAAATAACCTTCCTCGCCCACAGTGAGAGTTTATAATCACTCTCCCATCTTTTTCGTCCACCAGTGTTTCTGTGTATTTGTGTTTGTCCTGATTGTATATAAATCTTATACTTGGGGTTCTTTTTTACGAGGTTCTTTTTGTTTTGTTTTGTTGTTTTGTTTTGCTTATATATATATATATTTTTCTCTTGTCATATACTTTTATCAGTCTTTTTGTTTGTCTGTTTTTGTTTGTATACTTCATAAATCTTACCGTGGGGCCCATTTGGGCTGAGCCTTCTCTTTTATCTTTCTTTTTTTTCCTGTCTTTCTCTCTCTCTTTTTTCTTTTTTCTCTCTTTTATCTTTCATTTCGGTGGGGACTCTTGATTGCTCAGAAGAATTCCAGGTGCACCTTGACTGCACCTGGTCAATACATCCCGCTACATTCTTTCAGCCATCTCTCACCAAAATGACTAGGAGGAGGAATGCCCAACAGAAGAAAAATTCAGAGGATGGGCCTTCTGCAACAGAGCTAACAACTATCGACATAGACAGTATGTCAGAAAGGGAATTCAGGCTAACAATTATCCAGGCAATAGCTAGGATGGAGAAAGCCATGGATGACAAAATGGAATTGATTAGGGCAGAACTGAAAGCCACCAGGGATGATGTTCACAATGTTAGGGCAGAACTGAAAGCCATTAGCAATGATGTTCACAATGCTTTCAATGAGTTCCAATCTAATCTAAATTCTCTAAAAGCTAGGGTAACTGAGACAGAAGATAGAATTAGTGACCTGGAAGACAAACAGATAGAGAGAAAGGATCAGGAGGAAGCCTGGAACAAATAGCTTAGAAGTCACGAAAACAGAATTAGGGAAATAAATGATGCCATGAAACGTTCCAACATCAGAATTATTGGAGTCCCTGAAGGGGAGGAGAAAGAAAGAAGTCTAGAAGATATAGTGGGACAAGTTCTCCATGAAAATTTTCCCAATCTCACCAATGGAACCAGCATTCATGTACTAAAGGCCGAAAGGTCTCCCCCCAAGATTATAGATTCTCGAAAGTCCTCGAGATATTACCTGATAGTAAGAATGAGCAATTATAATTGTAGACAGGCCCTCTTGAAGGCAGCTAGGACAAAGAAGTTCCTTACGTACAGAGGAAAGCCCATCAGAATAACGTCAGGCCTGTCCACAGAAACCTGGTAAGCCAGAAAGGGCTGGTAAGATATATTCAGAGCACTAAATGAGAAGAACATGCAGCCAAGAATACTTTATCCAGCAAGACTGACATTCAAATGGATGGAGAGATAAAGAGTTTCCAAGACCAGCGAGGCTTAAAAGAGTATGCAACCACCAAGCTGACATTGCAGGAAATATTAAGGGGGGTTCTATAAAAGAGGAAAAATCCTAAGAATATCATTGAACAGAAATATAGAGACAATCTACAGAAAGAAAGACTTTAAAGGTAACACGATGTCAATAAAAACGTATCTATCAATAATCACTCTCAATGTGAATGGCCTAAATGTGCCCATAAAACGACACAGGGTTGCAGATTGGCTAGAACGACAGGACCCATCCATATGTTGTCTACAAAAGACCCATTTTGAACCTAAGGATACAGCCAGACTGAAAGTGAAGGGATGGAGAAGCATCTTTCATGCCAATGGGCCTCAAAAGAAGGCCAGGGTAGGGATTCTCATATCAGATAAATTAGATTTTTAAACTAAAGACTGTAGTCAGAGATACAGAAGGACACTACATAATTCTTAAAGGGACTATCCATCAAGATGATCTAACAATTGTAAATATCTATGCCCCCAATATGGGAGCAGCCAATTCCATAAGACAATCATTAATTAAGATAAAGAGTCATATTGATATGAATACATTAATAGTAGGAGATCTTAACATGTCTCTATCAGTAAAAGACAGTTCATCCAAGCAGAAAATCAATAAAGAAACAAGAGCATTGAATGACACATTGGACCAGATAGACCTCAGAGATATATACAGAACATTCCACCCTAAAACAACAGAATGCTCATTCTTCTTGAATGCACATGGAACCTTCTCCAGAATAGACCACATATTGGGTCACAAATCAGGACTCAACCGATACCAAAAGACTGAGATTATTCCCTGCATATTCTCAGATCACAATGCTTTGAAACTGGAGCTCAATCACAAGGAAAAGTTTGGAAGGAACTCAAACACCTGGAAGCTAAAGACCACTTTACTTAAGAATGCTTCGATCAACCAAAAGATCAAAGAACTTATTCATGGAAACCAATGAGAATGAAGACACTTTGGTCCAAAACCTATGGGATACAGCAAAGGCGGTCCTAAGGGGGAAATACATAGTCATCCAAGCCTCTGTCAAAAAAATTGAAAAATCCAGAATACACTAGCTGTCTCTACACCTTAAAGAACTGGAGAATCAACAACAAATCAAACCAACTCCACACATAAGAAGGGAAATCATCAAGATTGGAGCAGAGATCAATGAGGTAGAAACCAGAGATACAGTAGAACATATCAATGAAACTAGAAATTGGTTTTTTGAAAGAATCAATTAGATCGATAAACCATTGGCCACACTAATCCAAAAGAAAAGAGAGAAAGCTCAAATTAATAAAATTATGAATGAAAAGGGAGAGATCACAACTAACACCAAGGAAGTAGAAACACTCATCAGAAGTTATCAACAGTTAAATGCCAATAAGTTAAGCAACCTAGATGAAATGGATGCATTCCTGGAAAACTATAAACTCCCAAAATTGAACCAGGAAGAAACTGACAACCTGAATAGACTGATATCTAGAATGAGATTGAAGCAGTGATCAAAAACCTCCCAAAAAACAAGAGCCCAGGACCAGATGGATTCCCTGGGGAATTCTCCCAAACTCTCAAAGAAGAAATAACACCTATTCTCCTGAAGCTGTTTCAAAAAATTGAAGCGGATGGAAAACTTCCAGACTCTTTTTATAATGCCAGCATTACCCTGATCCCCAAACCAGGCAAAGACCACACCAAAAAGGAGAATTTCAGACCAGAATCACTGATGAATATGGATGCTAAGATTCTTAACTAGCAAACAGTATCCAACAGCACATTAAAAAGATTATCCACCATGACCAGGTGGGATTCATCCCCGTGTTACAAGGATGATTCAACATACGCAAATCAATCAATGTGGTAGAACAAATTCATAAGAGAAGAGAGAAGAACCACATGGTCCTCTCAATTGATACAGAAAAAGCATTTGACAAAATCCAGCATCTGTTCCTGATTAAAACTCTTCAAAGTATAGAGATAGAGGGAACATTCCTGAACTTCATAAAATCTGTCTATGAAAGACCCACAGCAAATATCATCCTCGGGGCGCCTGGGTGGCTCAGTGGGTTGAGCCACTGCCTTCGGCTCGGGTCATGATCTCAGGGTCCTGGGATCGAGTCCCACATTGGGCTCTCTGCTCACCAAGAAGCCTGCTTCCCTCTCTCTCTCTCTCTCTGCCTTCCTCTCCGTCTACTTGTGATCTCTCTCTGTCAAATAAAGAAATAAAATCTTTAAAAAAAAAAATATCATCCTCAATGGGAAAAAGCTCACAGCCTTCCCATTGAGATCAGGAACACGACAAGGATGCCCACTCTCATCACTCTTTGTTCAACATAGTGTTAGAAGTCCTAGCAACAGCAATCAGACAACAAAGAGAAATAAAAGGTATCCAAATTGGCAAGGAAGAAGTCAAACTCTCTCTCTTCGCAGATGACATGATTCTTTATATGGAAAACCCAAAAGACTCCACCCCCAAACTACTAGAACTCATACAGCAATTCAGTAATGTGGCAGGATACAAAGTCGATGTACAGAAATCAGTGGCTTTCTTATACACTAACAATGAAAATACAGAAAGGGAAATTAGAGAATCGATTCCATTTACTATAGCACCAAGAACCACAAGATACCTGGGAATAAACCTAACCAAAGAGGTAAAGGATCTGTACTCGAGGAACTACAGAACACTCATGAAAGAAATTGAAGAAGACACAAAAAGATGGAAGACTGTTCCATGCTCTTGGAGCGGAAAAATAAACATTGTTAAAATGTCTATACTGCCTAGTGCAATCTATACTTTTAATGCCATTCCAATCAAAATTCCACCAGTATTTTTCAAAGAGCTGGAGCAAATAATCCTAAAATTTGTATGGAATCAGAAGAGACCCTGAATCGCTAAGGAAATGTTGAAAAACAAAACTAAAACTGGGGGCATCACGTTACCTGATTTCAAGCTTTACTACAATGCCGTGATCACCAAGACAGCATGGTACTGGCATAAAAACAGACACATAGACCAGTGGAACGGAGTAGAGAGCCCAGATATGGACCCTCAATTCTATGGTCAGTTAATATTCGACAAAACAGGAAAAAATATACAGTGGAAAAAAGATGGTCTCTTCAATAAATGGTGCTGGAAAAACTGGACAGCTATATGCAGAAGAATGAAACTTGACCATTCTCTTATATTGTACACAAAGATAAACTCAAAATGGATAAAAGATCTCAACGTGAGACAGGAATCCATCAGAATCCTAGAGGAGAACATAGGCAGTAACGTCTTTGATATCAGCCACAGCAACTTCTTTCAAGATATGTCTCCAAAGGCAAAGGAAACAAAAGCAAAGATGAACTTTTGGGACTTCATCAAGATCAAAAGCTTCTGCACAGCAAAGGAAACAGTCAACAAAACAAAGAGGCATCCCACGGAATGGGAGAAGATATTTGCAAATGACAGTACAGGCAAAAGGTTGATATCCAGGATCTATAAAGAACTCCTCAAACTCAACACACACAAAACAGATAATCAATAAAAATGGGCAGAAGATATGAACAGACACTTCTCCAATGAAGACATACAAATGGCTATCAGACACATGTAAAAACGTTCATCATCACTAGACATCAGGGAGATTCAAATTAAAACCACATTGAGATACCACCTTACACCAGTTAGAATGGCCAAAATTAGCAAGACAGGAAATAATGTGTGTTGGAGAGGATGTGGAGAAAGGGAACCCTCTTACACTGTTGGTGGGAATGCAAGTTGGTGCAGCCACTTTGGAGAACAGTGTGGAGATTCCTCAAGAAATTCAAAATAGAGCTTCCCTATGACCCTGCAATTGCACTACTGGGTATTTACCGCAAAGATACAGATGTAGTGAAAAGAAGGGCCATCCATACCCCAAATGTTTATAGCAGCAATGACCAGGGCCGCCAAACCATGGAAAGAACCAAGATGCCCTTCAATAGACGACCAATGGATAAAGAAGATGTGATCCATATATACTATGGAGTATTATGCCTCCATCAGAAAGGATGAATATCCAACTTTTGTAGCAACATGGATGGGACTGGAAGAGATTATGCTGAGTGAAATAAGTCAAGCAGAGAGAGTCAATTATCATATGGTTTCACTTATTTGTGAAGCATAACAAATAACATGGAGGACATAGGGAGATGGAGAGGAGAACTGGGTTGAGGGAAATTGGAAGAGGCGGTGAACTATGGAGCCTATGGACTCTGAAAAACAACCTGAGGGTTTTGAAGGGGTGGGGGGGGTGGGAGGTTGGGGGAACCAGTGGTGGGTATTAAGGAGGGCATGTATTGCATGGAGCACTGGGTGTGGTGCAAAAACAATGAATTCTGTTACACTGAAAAGAAATAAAAAAATAATTTTACTTCTGATTTAGATGCATTTTATTTTTTTTTTATTTTTATTTACATTTTATTTTACTTTATTATTTTTGCCTAATTGCTTTGAGTAGATCTCCGGTAAGATGTTGAATAGAAGTCGTAAGAGTGGGCATTTTTTTCTTGTTTGACACTTACAGGACAAGCTTTCAATTTTTCATGTTGAGTATGATATCTGTGGCTTTTTATATACAAACTTTCATCTATAGATCCATTTTGTATATAGTTTGTTCTATTATTTTACCATGAAAGATGTTGGATTTTGTCAAATGCTTTTTCTGCACCAATTGCGATGATCATGTTATTCATTCTGTTAATGTGGTGTATTACATTTATAGGTTTTCATACATTGTACTATTCTTGTATCCAAGAGATAAATTCCACTTGCTTATGGCGTCCTATCTTTTTGATATGCTGTTGAATTCAGTTTGCTGGTATTTTGTTCAGAATTTTTGCATCAGTATCCATCAGGGGTATCAGTCTACAATATTCCTTGCAGTATTTTTGCTTGGCTTTAGTATCAGAGTAATGCTGGCCTCATAAAATGATCTCCTCTAATAAAATTATCCCTTCCCCTCTAATATTTTGAAGACTTTGAAAAAAATTGGCATTGATTCTTTAAATATTTGGTAGAATTCTTCCAGTGACATCATCTAGCTCTGGTCTTTTCTGTTGTTGTTGTTGTTGTTGTTAATATTATTATTATTAATTCAATCTTTTTACTTGCTATAGGGCTGTTCAAATTTTCTGTTCATCATGAGTCATCCTTGGTTGATTGTATGTTTCTAGAAATTTATGAATTTCTTCCAGTGTTTTAATTTGTTGCCATGAAGTTGTTCATAGTACTCATAATTCTTTTTTATTTCTATGGTATAAATTGTAATGTCACCTTTCATTTATTTTTACTATTTATCTTTTTTTTTCCTTAGTCTAGTAAATGTTTATAAATTTTGCTGATCTTTTCAAAAAACAAATTCTTAGATTTGTCAACATTTTCTGTTGTTTTCTGGTTCTCTTTCATTTATTTTTTGCTCTAATTTTTATTATTTCTTTTCTTCTACCAATTTGGATTTGTTTTGTCTTTCTTTTCCTAGTCTTTGAGGCATAGAGTGAGGCTGCTTATTTGAGATCTTTCTTCTGTTCAAAAATAAGTATTTACTGCCATGAACTTTCCCCTTAGTACTGTTTTTGCTGTATCCCCAAAGTTTTTGTATTTTGTGTTTCCATTTTCATTTGTCTCAAGATATTTTCCTTTTGGTTGTTCAAGAATCTTTAATTTACAAATATTTGTGAATTTTCCAATTTTCATACTCTATTAATTTCTTATTTCATTCCCTTGTGTTGTTGTTGTGTTGTTGTGGTTGGAAAAGATACTTGATATGCTTTCAATATTCTTAAATTTGTCAAGACATGTTTTGTGCCCTAACATGTCATCTGGAGAATTTCCTATTTGTGTTTAAAAATAAAATATATCCTACCGCTGTTAGATGATGTGTTCTGTATACATCTGTTAAATTTAACTAGTCTATGGTGTTGTTCATGTCTTCTGTTTCCTTATTGATCTTCTATCTGGTTATTCTGTCCATTACTGAAAATGAGGTATTGAAATTTTTCTTGAGTTATCTCTCTCTTTTTTTTCTTAGTCTAGTAAGACTCTTTTTTTTCTCTCTCTTGAATTCTGTTTGTTTGATGCATTTTGATCCTCTGATATTAGGTGTACACATGTTTATAATTGTTTTATCCTCCTAGTGAATGAGCCTTATATAATGTCCTTCATCTCCTATGACAATTGTCCCCGAAAATCTATTTTTTTCTGAAATAAAAATGCCCACCCACTTTATTTTGCCTACTATTTGCATGGAATGTCTTTTTTTGTTTATTCATTTGAAACTATATGTGACTTTACATCTAAGATGAGTCTTCTGTAGACAAACTATAATTGCATCTTGTCTTTTTAATCCTTTCAGATACCCCATGTCTTTCCATTAAGGGTTTAATTCATTTACATTCAAAATAATTTCTGATAGGGAAGGACTGGCTATTGTCAGGCTAACTGCTTTCTGTCTCTCTTATAGCACTTTTGTCCCTCTTTTCCTCTCGTTGCCTTCTTTTGTGTTTATTTCATATTGGCATGCTTTGCTTTCTTTCTCATTTTCTTTGTATATATATAGCCATTTCCTTGTCATTACCATGAGGCTTAAATAAACCATATTATTGTTATGACAGTCTATTTTAAGCTGAAAACCACTTATCTTCCATTATATGAAAAATTTTCTTTATTCTACATTCCTTATACCCACTTTATGTTGATGTCACAATTGCATCTTTATATATTGCATGTCCATTAATATACAGTTACAGTTGTTATTTTTATGCTTTATCTTTTAAGTTCTATTCCAGAATTAAAAGTGTTTTGCACACCACTATTACAGTACTACAGCATTCTGTGTTTGCCTATACATTTACCTTTACCAACAAGATTTAAATTTTCATATGCTTTCATGTTGCTGTCTAGTATACTTTCATTTCAACTTCCAGGAATCCCTTTGGCATTTTTCATAAGGTAGTTCCAAATGTTCATGAAATCCCTCAGTTTTTGCTTATCTGGGAAAGTCTTTATTTCTCCTTCTTTTTGAACAGTTTTGTAGATACAGTATTCTTAGTTGGCAGTTTTTTTCTTTCAGTATTTTAAATACATTCTTCTTCTCATTTGTGTGGTTTCTTCTGAGAAAACCACTGATATTCTTAAAGGAGCTCCCCTGTATGTGATGAGTCACTTTTCCCTATTGTTTTGAAGATTCTGTCTTTATTTTTGGCTCTTTATAGTTTATTTATAATGTGTCTTAGTGTGGACCTCTTGGGCTTTTCCTCACTGGAGTTGCTTTGGCTCCTGAAATTTTGCTGTCCATTATCTTCTTCAGATTTGGAAAAATTTGGGTCATATTTCTCTCAGTAAGCACTTTGTCTCTTTCTCTCTCTGTCCCCCTTCTGGAACTCCTGTAATACATATATTGGTCCACTTGTTTGTTGTCTCATAAATCCCTTAGGTTTTTCACATTTCTTTATTGTCTTTTTCCTTTTTGCTCCTCTGACTCATTCTCCTGATTTTGTTTAATTGTTTATTTATGTCCTCTTATAAATTGTTGAACTTCTTCAAGATAATTATTACCCAGCCTCTGGTAAACACCATTATACTCTTCGGTTTTATGAGTCAGCTTTTTTAGATTCCACCTGTCAGTGATTTCAATGGTGTTTGTCCTTGTCTGTCTGACTTATCTCACTTAGCAAAATGTCCTCAAGGTCCATTTTGTCAAGGACAAAAGGTTGTTACAAGTGGCAGGATTTCCTTCTTTCTTATGGTTGAATAATAATCCACAACTTCTTTATTCATTCATCTATTGATGGACATAGGCTGTTTTCATATCTTGGCTATTTTTAATAATGAGGCAATGAATATAGGGCAATGAATACATCTCTTTGAATTACTGTTTTGTGTGTTTTGGATATACACCCAGAGATGGAAATGCTGGATGACATAGTAGTTCTATTTTTAACTTTCTGAGGAACCTCAATGCTGTTTTTCATAGTATCTGAACCAATATTCATTTCCACCCATACTGCACAAGGGTTTCTTTTCTTCACATTTGTTATTATGATAGCCATAATAACAAGTGTGAGGTGATATCTCATTGTGCTTATGATTTGCATTTCCCTCATAATTAGTGATGCTGAGCATTTTTTCATGTGATATGTTGGTTATTTAGATGTCTTCTTTGAAAACGTGTTTTCAGTTCCTTTGCCCATTTTTAAAGTCAGGTTGCTTGTTTCTATTGTTATTGAGTTTTTATGAGTTCCTTATATATTTTGGATATTAACTCCTTATCAGATGTATGGTTTGCAAATATTTTCTTCCATTCTGTAGTGGACTTTTCTTTTTTTTCTACCTTTTTATTTCCTTCTACAGAAGCATTTTAGTTTGATGTAGTCTTATTTGCTTATTTTTGTTTTTGTTGCTTGTGCTTTCAGTATCATATTTAAAAAAATCATTACTAAGACCAATGCTAAAGAACTATTCTCTGTTTTCTCTAGTTTTATAGTAGTGGGCCTTATGTTTAAGTATTTAATCTATGTCAAGTTAATTTTTGTGAGTGGTGTAAGATAGGGGTCCAATTTTGTTTTCTACATGTGGTTATCCAGTTCTCCCAATATCATTTGTTGAAGAGACCAAGATTGGAGTTTTTATACTGTGGTAAATTATGGGATATTAGGATGGTCTCTAGTTGTGTCCTATCTGGCCCTATGGTGATTTAGAGTAATCACCCTAAATAATCTTGATAAAAGAAATGGTTGGGGGTGTGAACTCTGGATTTGTTTGTTTCTATACCAAAGACACTTTTACAGGATAGTCATTTGTTTTCTCTAGGAATTGGCTAATCCTGGGAGGGGCATTCCCTCCAGAGTCAACAAGATCCCAAATGCCAGAGCAGCATGAGGATTATATAAAATAAGAAAATATAGTCAATATATGTAGTTACTGGAAAATGACACATAGGTTTTGTGGCAGTGGAGAGAGAGCAGCCATCCAGCACCTGAGGAGGGAATACCTTAGATGCAGAAGGTACAAGAGATAATGCATTAATACTCTGTATTTCTGAACTGCTTCTGTAGACTTTTCCATTAGAAAGTGCCATGGTGGTGCTTTACCAAACTGTTATGAGCACTTTGAATTTAACTACACATTAGTCTGTCACCTCCCCATAGACAGGTCTGGCCACAAGGCAGCAGAGAATGGCCTCAGTTCTTATATGAGCTGTGAAAAATATATGTGGATAGATGTAGTGGGTGAATTAAACCTAAGCAGTCCCTCTAAAAACAAGGCTCAAGTATTCAGCCTGAACTAAGTACCCCAAGGATAAGGGTGGAAGCCCACTCAAGGCCCTTGACAACTGTGCATTCTATCTGTTGTATTTTTACCAGGGGTGCAAGAGATAGTGACAACTGTAACTATAAACACTTTATTTCCACATTTTATACATTCTGCCTTCTTGTTTGAAAAGCAGGTATTAACATCTCTCTTGGAGAAACACTGTGATATGAGCTAAGGGTGGTTATAGTTACAAGAAATTTTTAAGTATTTAAGGAAGCACCCCCAGGAAATTAAAAAGCTCTCAATCACATATTATATGAGCATTTTACTTATAAGTAGAGTCATTCAATTAGGAAAAGTGGTTTGAAATTTGTCCTTGACTCCAGCTGAAGTAATCAATGACACCTCTAGGCCCTGCAAATCAAATCAGCCTCAATCCATTGGCCAGATTGTTATGACAGAATTGACTGAAATTTCCTCCACTCTGGGCCAAGGAAAATCTGTGTAGAGTATGAACACATTCTGCTGAACCTGGATTATGCCTCAGGCTAGGTGAAAATTTCCATTTAGGATCTAAAGTAGAAAGCCACCTTACTTTCTAATAAAGAATGTGATAGAATTTATTTTGCTGATTAGATCCAGAACACTGAGGTGGGGGTAGGGAGTGGTAAAAAAAAAAAAAGAGATTGGTCTAGATTAATACTATAGCTTGCTCTCATCCTGGTATTCTCAGTTCTGTTAATAGTCTTAGTTAAAAATTGCATGATATGTTTCAGGCAAATATAGGTCCAGCCTTTGTCAGATTATTCAGAATAGCTGGTGGGATGGTATATAGACTGAAAAATTTGCCAGAAGTCATTCCCTGTGGAATCAAGCAGTAAAACTGTCAGGAAACAATGCTTCATGAATATGTTCATACTTCTGCACAGTATAGGCTTCTGAGCAAAAGAAGTTGACACACTATAAAAATAATGTCTCCTCTTCCTCAGAGCCACTATCTGCTCCCAATTAAGGTATAATAAAACTTGGAACCTAGCCTGAAAAACCTAGGGACAGTCCCTTCCTTTCTCCAAATAAGATTTATTTATCTCTCTGTGTAAAATATGAAGTGTCAATCTAATTATTTATATATTTATCTATTTCTCTAATCTGTCTCCAGAAGAAGGGGCAACTGTGCCTGTTGTCCCTTATAAGTGACTGTATAAAAGCTTTGGGTGTCACAATTCCAGAGCTCCCCTCCTGTGGCATGGAACATTTGCATACATGGTGATACACAAGTGATATCTTATTACATTAGCCTAGTGGGGGCCTGGAGTGTGAGGAATAGATGCAAGAGATTCTGAGTAACTAAAATCTCTCTCACTTGTAGGCCTTATGATGCAGCCAAATGGGTAACATTTCAGACCTTCAGTTTCAAAATTAACAGAAACAGGAGAGAGGAGTCAAGATAGCAGAGGAGTAGCAGTCTGAAATGACATCAGGTAGTAGGGGATCAGCTAGATAGTTTATCAAACCTTTCCAAACACCTACAAATCCAACAGGAGATCGAAAAGAAGAGCAGCAATTCTAGAAACAGAAAATCGACCACTTTCTGAAAGGTAGGACCTGCAGAGAAGTGAATCCAAAGCAATGGGAAGATAGACCATGGGGGAGTGGCCAGCTCCCAGTAAGTGGTGGAGCAACGGAGCACAAAATCTGAACTTTTAAAAGTCTGCTCCACTGAGGGACATCACTCCAGAAGCTAAGCAGGGGTGGAGACGTCATGGGGACAGCGTGGTCTCAGGTCCCATGGGGTCACTGAAGGATCACGGATGTCTGAGTATCACAGAGCTTGCAGGTGTTGGAGCAGGTAAGCTTGCTACAGAGATGGAGCTGAAGAGTGATCTCTCAGCTCGGGATTACCTTAAACTGTGATCCGTGGTGCCGTCAGACCACTGCTCTTTGAGCAGAGACCCTACAAGTGGGGAGACCTCCCTGGAAGAGTGGCAGGGATCTGCTCAATTTGGAGACTCCAGGCAGAGCTGTGTGCCCAAGACAGAGATGCTGGGTCACAGGTCAGGTGAACTCAGGGCACAGCCAGAGGCCAGGGAGACGGGAGTGATTAAGTGCTTTTCTCTGAGGGTGCACTGAGGAGTGGGGCTCTGAGCTCCCTGCTCCTCCAGGCCAGACATTGGGAGCCGCCATTTTCATTCCCATCCTCCAGAGCTCTGTGGAAAGTGATCAGGGGACAAAAGCTCCCAAGAGTGAACCAGAGTAGATTACTTAGCCCGGCCCCTGGCAAGGGCGGTGCAATTCTGCCTGGGGCAAAGACACTTGAGAATCACTACAACAGGCCCCTCCCCCAGAATATCAGCAAGAAATCCAGCCAAGACCAAGCTCACTTATCAAGGAGAACAGCAGAATTCCAGAGGAGGAGAAAGCAAAGCATGGAATTCATGACTTTCTCCGCATGATTCTTTAGTCTTACAAAGCTAGTTAATTTTTTTAAATTTTATTTTTATTTTTTTCTTATTCTAAGTTTTTTAACTTTTACTCTTTCCTATTTTGATGTTTTTTAATTAGTTAATCTTAACAATACCTTTCACAAAAAAATGTTTTTGAACTTTCATTATTATAGTCATATTTTATCCTTCATTGTATCTAACTTTATTTTTTGTATACACATAGGGTTTTTTCTTCTAAAAAATTTTGGGATAAAACTTCTTCTAATAGATCAAAATATACCCTAAATCTAGCATAGGGCTTTGTTCTCATCTCCAGCCTGAGCAAATTCTCTCCACTTTCTTTTTCTTTCTTTTTCAGCCAACTTATCTTAAACTCCTTTTTAAGAGTTTTTAAAAAATTTTCATCTTTACAGTCATATTCCATCCCTTCACTGTGTTACCCTTATTTTTGTGTATATATATGTACACACACACACACATATATATATTTATATATATATATACAAATATATATATATATAAACATATATTTTAAAGAAAGAAATACATATATGTATATGTATTTCTTTCTTTAAAATATAGGGAGGTAGTTTCTTCTAAGAGACCAAAGTACTCCCCAAATTAAGTGGGTGCCTCTGTTCTATTCACCAGTCTAATAACTACATTTTCTTTCTTTTTTTAAAAATTTTTTTGAACTTCTTTTTATCCCCCCTTTTTTTTTTTAAAAGATTTTATTTATTTATTTCACAGAGAGAGATCACAAGTAGGCAGAAAGGCAGGCAGAGAGAGAGATAGAGGAGGAAGCAGGTTCTCCACTGAGCAGAGAGCCCGATGTGGGACTTGATCCCAGGACCCTGAGATCATGACCTGAGCCAAAGGCAGAGGCTTAACCCACTGAGTCACCCAGGTGCCCCTTTTTATCCCCTTTCTTCTCCCCACAATTTGGGGTCTCTTCTGATTTGGTTAAAGCACATTTTTCTGGGATCTTTGCCACCCTTTTAGCATTTTATTCTCTCCTTCATATATTCTTATCTGGATAAAATGACAAGGTGGAAAAACTCACCACAAAAAAAGAACAAGAGGCAGTACTCAAGGCTAGGGACCTAATCAATACGGACATTGGTAATAGAGCATATCTAGAGTTCAGAATGACGATTCTCAAGGTGCTAGCTGGGCTCGAAAAAGGCATGGAAGATATTAGAGAAACACTTTCTGGAGAAATAAAAGTCCTTTCTGGGGGGCACCTGGGTGGCTAAGTGGATTAAGCCACTGCCTTCGGCTCAGGTCATGATCTCAGGGTCCTGGGATCGAGTCCCACGTCAGGCTCCCTGCTCAGCAGGGTGCCTGCTTCCCTCTCTCTCTCTCTCTCTGCCTGCCTCTCCGTCTACTTGTGATCTCTCTCTGTCAAATAAATAAATAAAATCTTAAAAAAAAGCCCTTTCTGGAGAAATGAAAGAACTAAAAATCTAACCAAGCTAAAATAAAAAAAGCTATTAATGATGTGCAATAAAAAATGGAGGCTCTTACTGCTTCATGACAAATGAGGCAGAAGACAGAATTAGTGATATGGAAGACCAAATGACAGAGAATAAAGAAGCTGAGCAAAAGAGAGACAAACAACTACTGGACCACGAGGGGAGAATTCGAGAGATAACTGATACCATAAGACAAAACAATATTAGAATGATTGGGATTCCAGAAGAAGAAGAAAGAGAGAGAGGGGCAGAAAGTATATTGGAGCAAATTATAGTAGAGAATTTCCCTAATATGGCAAAGGGAACAAGCATCAAAATCCAGGATGCACAGAGAATCCTCCTCAAAATCAATAAAAATAGGTCTACACTCCATCATCTAATAGTAAAACTTACAAGTCTTAGTGAAAAAGAGAAAATCCTGAAAGCAGCTCAGGACAAGTCTGTAACATACAATGATAGAAATATTATATTGGCAGCAGACTTATCCACAGAGACCTGGCAGGCCAGAAAGAGCTGGCATGATATATTCAGAGCACTAAATGAGAAAAACATGCAGCCAAGAATACTAGACCCAGCTAGGCTCTCATTGAAAATAGGAGATATAAAAAGCTTCCAGGACAAACTAAAACTAAAAGAATTTATAAACACCAGACCAGCTCTATAGGAAATATTGAAAGGGGTCCTCTAAGCAAAGAGAGAGCCAAAAAATAGTAGACCAGAAAGGAACAGAGACAATATACAGTAACAGTCACCTTATAGGCAATACAATGGCACTAAATTCATATCTTTCAGTAGTTACCCTGAATGTAAATGGGCTAAATGCCTCAGTCAAAAGACACAGGGTATCAGAATGGATAAAAAAAAATAAGCCCACCAATATGCTGACTTCAAAATTAACAGAAACAAAACATTATAGAAAAAAAATTAAGAAAGTAGAAAATAAAAAGCAACAGAGAAGGAAATTAAACC
The DNA here is from genome assembly GCF_902655055.1 of Lutra lutra. Taxonomy (NCBI): domain Eukaryota; kingdom Metazoa; phylum Chordata; class Mammalia; order Carnivora; family Mustelidae; genus Lutra; species Lutra lutra. The sequence continues at coordinate 79,864,117 of NC_062281.1, forward strand.
CCAATTCTTTAGTGGAAAAGTATGAGCAAAATGAACACCAACCCAGAGTGTTTTATAGGCAAATTTTACTAAACTTTTAACATATAATTATTCCCTACTGTAAAGAAAGTATGACAGAGAAAAGAGGAAAAGCCATTCAACTGACTTAATAAGGTTAAAGAGCATAGCTTTAATACAAACAGTGAACTACAGAAAAAGAAAAAAAATACCAATATAAACAACTTATGAACACATACATACAAACACTGAATAAAAATTGTCAGATCTAACATCATTTATTACCCAGTAGAATTTATCCCAGGAATGTGAGGATGGTTTAAAGTGTAATATATCAGATTAATGGACTAAAGGGGGAAAAATGATCACTTCAATGAAAGCAATACAAATATTCAAGAAAGCCACTTTCATTAACGATGAATTAACAAAACAGAAATTGGTGGAAATATCCTTAACCTTATAAAGTATATCTATGAAACAATAGGTAGTAAAAGAATATAAATGACAGTGAATCTTTATGGTCATTTTCACTAACATTAGGAACAAGACTCAGAATCACTGTTGCCGTATTGACTTCCTTGTTGATAAAAAAGATAAGAAAAAGTAGAAAAAAAATCAAAACTAGAAAACTAAAAAGAGATAAGAGAATTTAACTTTTTCTAAGAATTATAAGTTGTTATAAAAGGACTTAACCAGATTGTTGAATACAAAAATAAAACGTTTTTGCTTACCAGTAATAACAGGAGATATGACAGGAAAGTATATCAACATGAAAGCAAATTAAACTGCAAAATGCACAGAAACAAGACTAACAAAGATGTATGAGGACTTTAGAAAACAATATTGACATAGTGACATACCTAAAAGACCTAAATAATTGTTGAAATAAATCACAAAACTACCTATCATAAAAAGGTCAGTTTCCCCTAAATTAATGTGTAAATCTCATTCAATGCCAATCCAAATTGCAGCAGAATTTCTTGTAGAATGTGACAACTGGTGACAAAAACAATACAGAAAATCAAAGGGTAAAGAAAAGACAAAAAAGTATTGAAAAACGACAATAAGAACAAAGATATGCCTAACCAGATAGCAAGATCATACCAATGTTGTGAAGTTGTAAAGGCTGCCAGGATAGTGTAGTGTCAGGGCAGGATTGCACAGATATCCTGTGTTACAAAACACAGAAAGGGAAAGAGACCCGTGCATAGTAAGAACATTGAGACATGATGGAGGAGAAATTACAAGTCAATACAACACACTTAAAGAAAATAATCCTAGATGGATTAAAGTTCTAAATGTGGGGCACCTGGTGGTTCAGTCGGTTAAGCATCTGCCTTTGGCTCAGGTTGAGATCCCAGTGTTCTGGGATAGAGCCTCCTGTGGGGTGTCCTGCTTAGTAGGGAGCCTGCTTCTACATCATCCTCTGCCCCTCCCCCCATGCTTGTAATCTCTCTCTCTTTCAAATAAATAAGTAAAATATTAAAAATAGATATCGGTCTATTCAGGTTGTCAATTTCTTCCTGGTTCAATTTTGGGAGTTTATAGTTTTCCAGGAATGCATCCATTTCATCTAGGTTGCTTAGCTTATTGGCATATAACTGTTGATAATAACTTCTGATGATTGTTTCTACTTCCTTGGTGTTAGTTGTGATCTCTCCCTTTTCATTCATAATTTTATTAATTTGGGCTTTCTCTCTTTTCTTTTGGATTAGTATGGCCAATGGTTTATCGATCTTATTGATTTTTCAAAAAACCAGCTTCTAGTTTCATTGATACATTCTACTGTATCTCTGGTTTCTACCTCATTGATCTCTGCTCTAATCTTGATTAAAAATAAAACTTCTAAATGTGAAAAGCAAAACCTCAAAACTTTTAGAAGGAACTACAGAAGAATATCTTTATGAAGTTAACGTAGGGAAGGTTTTCTTAAGCAAGACATGAAAAAACTAAAAGGAAAAGATTCATTAATTTGATTGTTAAATTTTTAATTTCTCTACAAAAGCCCTTTATAATAAAAATGAAAAGACAAGCTCCTATTGAGAATATATTGTCACAAACTTAATGATCATACATATGTCTGAAGAAATTCTGCAAATTGGTATAAAAATAATGTAACAAATGAACAGAAGAACCACCTCAAATAGTCAATAAACCTGTGGGAGAAGTGTTTAACCTAACTAGTAACTAGGGAAATACAAATTTAAACCTCAATAAAATAACAATTGACATGCATCATATTGACAAAAAATTTAAAAGCCCAATAATATCAAATATTGCAGAGTATGTAAAGGAGTGGGCACTCTCAACACTTAGGAGAAATACTGGGCATGTTCCAGGGGTGCATGTATGTCCTGAGACCCAGCTATTCCATGTGTGGGCATGTATTCAGGAGAAGCTCGGGCATATGTATGAAAGTGTGCATTGCAGTATTATTTTTAATATTTCAAAACAACTTAAATGTGCATTATCAGAAGAATAAATAAATAATATATAGAATATTCACTCACTGAAATATTAATCAGAAACTAAATTGGACAAACACATGGGAACCTGGGTGGTTTAGTCCGTTAAACATCTGCCTTCAGCACAGGTCATGATCCCAGGGTGCTGGGATTGAGACTTCCACATTAGGCTCTCTGCTCAGTGGAGAGCCTGCTTCTCCCTCTCTTGCTCCCCCTGCTTGAGCACAAACTCTCTCTGTCAAATAACTAAGTAAAATCTTTTTAAAAAATAATACAAAATAAAATGAACAAGCATAAACTACAAACATCAGCATGGATAACTCTCCAAAATATGTTGACTAAAAAATGCAGATTGCAGGAGGCTAGGTACAAATGATACCATTTCCAGTGTTTACCTCTGGGATAGAAATGCAGGGCACACATTCCAGGACATTAATCATTTATGTAAAATAAGATTAAATTTTACTGCTGCTTTTAAAGTAGACTATTCACCTCTTGAACATACTTACTCAATTAAGGAATGCTTCTAAAGTTTTATTGGACTAATTCCTTCAATTTCTTTGATACTAAAAAGCTGTGTTGCTACATTGAGCACTATTTCGGAAAAACAGAACAGCCTTGGTGATTAGATTAAAACTCTGAAAGCAAAATTCTTGACTTGCATTTTTCCATTTAAATTTAGTCTCAAAAGGGCACTACACAGCACAGGAAGGAAGAAGTGATGCTTCAGAAAATCCTAATTTCTTAATTGGCATAAAAATTGAGCTATCAGGTAGGTGGTTAAATAGTCTTCAATTTTTAATTTGATGTTTTCAGAAATAAATACTTTTAAATTGACAGTCACACTGTCCTAGACAGTAGCATACATGTACAATATTTCCTTGGAAATATTTTAAGATACTTCAAGAAAATAATTCCTAATTTTTTTTATTTTTTTATTTTTAGATTATTTATTTATTTATTTGACACAGAGAGAGAGAGAGAGAGAGAGATCACATGCAGGCAGAGAGGCAGGCAGAGAGCAAGGGAGAAGCAGGCTCCCTGCTGAACTGAGAGCCTGATGCGGGGCTTGATCCCAGGACCCTGAGACTATGACCTGAGTCGAAGGCAGAGGCTTAACCCACTGAGCCAGCCAGGTGCCCCAATAATTCCTAATTTATAAGGGAAAAAACCTAGTGATAAAAATAATTTTTTGGAATATTAGTAGCAATATCTTTCCTCTACAGCAGGGTGCTGTGTATATCCAGGGTTCCATAGCATGTAAGGAGAAATAGGTAGAAATACTCTAGAGGTCTTTTTCATATGATGGTTTGTTGAGATGACTACATTTTTTTCTTGCTATATTTTTGCCTAAATTCTCAGCTCTTAAATTCAATTTGATCAGTTTGAAAATGTTTGAGGGACTTATATGTACAGCCTTGACACAGGCTCTGCTCAGCTGCAGGTTTTACTATTACTATATGGCACCTGAATTGAAGTGAAAGATTGCTGTATAAATAAGAGTGACTAGTATTAATGCACAGTGGTTAGATATGTATGCTCTTACCCACAATCCAAGATAATTCCCTTTCCCTGAATAGTTGGGGAGATTAATTTATTATTTGAAAGTTGTTAGATGAACAAGAACATAGAGCAAAAATAATGGTGTTATCTTAAAGATTTGTCCATTCAGGGCATGAAAATTTTGGTGAATTATATTTATTTCATCACAGAATAATCTGTGGCCAGAATACTCATGCTTCCCAAAAGTGGATACTTTGTGCAGATAGTTATTTATTAAGTGGGTGATTTACAAGCATATTTGCCTTACTCCTCATAATGACCATGTGTGGTGACTATGTTCAAATGCCCACATTACAGATGAGTAAAATGAGGTTCTGGCCCAAGGACACATTCTTTTTTTTTTTTTTTAAGATTTTATTTATTTATTCGACAGAGAGATCACAAGCAGGCAGAGAGGCAGGCAGAGAGAGAGGAGGAAGCAGGCTCCCTGCTGAGCAGAGAGCCCGATGCGGGGCTCGATCCCAGGACTCTGAGATCATGACCTGAGCCGAAGGCAGCGGCTTAACCCACTGAGCCACCCAGGCGCCCCCCAAGGACACATTCTTAGCAGGTGGTACAAGGAACCAAACCCTGTTGTTTTGATAACATCAGTAGTTCTCACAGATTCCTTTACACTATTAAAAATGATCAAGGGGCGCCTGGGTGGCTCAGCGGGTTAAAGCCTCTGCCTTCGGCTCAGGTCATGATCCCAGGGTCCTGGGATCGAGCCCCACATCGGGCTCTCTGCTCAGCAGGGAGCCTGCTTTCTCTCTCTCTCTCTCTCTCTGCCTGCCTCTCTGCCTACTTGTAATCTCTGTCTGTCAAATAAATAAATAAAAAAAAATCTTAAAAAAAAATAAAAATAAAAAAAAAAAATAAAAATGATCAAGGATCCCAAAGAACTTCTGTTTATATGGATGATATCTATTGTTATTTATCACATTAGAAAAAGAAACAGACTGTTAAAAATATTTGTTAATTTGTTTTAAAATAACAATAATAGGGGCTCCTGGGTGGCTCAGTCAGGTAAGTGTCTGCCTATGACTCAGGTCATGATCCCAGGGTCCTGGGATTGAACCCTACATCTGGCTCCCTGCTCAGTGGGAGTCTGCTTCTCCCTCTCCCTCTGACTGCTCTTTCCCTTGCTTGTGCTTGCTCACTCTCTCTCTCTCAAATAAATAAATAAAATCTTAAGAAGTAAATCCATTATATGATAATATAAATGGTATATTTTTAGGAAAATAGGTCTTTTCAAAAACAAACAAACAAAAATTAGTGACAAGTATGGCACTCTTTTACATTTGTGCAAATATCTCTAATGCCTGGTACAACAGAAGACAGCTGTGATCTCCTATTTGTTTCTGTGTTCTATCTGTTGTTGCAATATGTAGTTTTAGTTGAAATATATGAAGCAAATACTTGTATAGAACACTGAGACATTAAGAGTTTATTAGTTTTTAAACTTGCTTTCCTCTGGGATGGATTCAACTGTCAATGTCCCAGCATCTCTATGCAAAAAAAGCATGGAAATTGGGGGAAATGTGTCTCAATGAAGACTGAATCTCCTGACAAATTCAGATTTTTTAGTTTTTCCCTGAGATTGCCCCCACCTCAAATGCTGTCAACATCATCATATATTCCTTATTTTTTTTATTATCCCAGGTCTTAAGCCCCCTTATACTACAGCTAACTCTACCATAATGCATATCAATCTCTAGTGAAATTATTGTTTGCTTATTGTTATCCTAACCAAGTCCCATTAGACTGTAAAGTGGACAAGAGTAGGAACGGCATTACTCAACTCCTAGCTCAGTGCCAACCACTGAAAACATATCACCAAATATTTGTCTGAACAAAGTACTGTAGGAGTAATTGTGCATCATTTCCGGGTTAAGATGGCAGAGTAGCAGGGGGACTGCAGGCTTGCTTCACCTTCAAACAGAACTAGATCAGCATCCAACCATTTTGAACAACTAGGAAGACAGTCTGTGGATTAAGAAAACAGTCTGCACAGGTGGAGGGAGAGAATGTGGCAGATGCGAGGTTACAAACCATAAATGAGGGAAAGGAAAGCTGCTGGGTCACATAGGTGAGACAACTCTTTTCAAAGAGCAAAGTCAGGGAGAGGGAGAAAGTGGGACAGAGCCCAGTGGATAAGGACTGCACAGTAAGTCACAGTGAGGAGAGCCCTTGGGTCGCCTAGGTTGAGATCTCTCCCCTTCTAGGGGTACATTTGGAAGAGGGTATTTTTTCTCTCCAAGATGCAAGTCCAACTGAGAGCCACTGAATCTCGGCAACAGGGTCAGAGGTGCACACAGGGGGCAGAAAACCTAACAACTTTTTGCTGCGAGCCATGATAGACTTAAAAACCTCTGTGTGCACTCCGAGTAGCTGCTTTTGTGTGGCTGAACTGAGCAGAGAGCAGAGACTGGAGCAGATTGCAGATAACCTAGCTGCTGCTTTTTGCTGTCTGCCATGATAGAATCAAGCCTCTGTGTAGGCCTTTCTGGGACAGAAGGGAGAAGGGGATGGAGTTGCATACAGATGGTCAGTAACCTGGCTCCAGCTTTTCACTGAGATCATAATGAACTCTAGCCTCTGCTGGCATACTGTGAGATATCTCTTCAAGAGTGGTGCTGGCCACACCCTGAACCTCCCCCTCCCTGTTTGGGAGTGGGCCTTCACCTTACCAGTATCTTGAAAACACAGAGTTTTGAACTCTGCCACTAGCCAGAGATAAAATATAGGGGATCTGAGACTCCATACATGTCAACAGCCTGGGCACAGACAAGTTAGAGCAGGGAACTGAGCACAGGACATAGGAGATTGTTTGCTTTCCTGAGAGGGCCTCCTAAAGAGAATTGGTCCTCTCCCTCAGAAGACCAACACAAGACCTTGACCTACCAGGTGCACTGATTAAAGAAAGTTCCAAACATCAGCTTCAGGTGGAAATAAGACCAGGTTTGATTCTTTTTTTTTCCTCCTCTTTTCTTAATTTTTAAAAATCATTACTTTTTTATTTTTCCATTTCTTATCTTTTTATTCTTTGTCCTTTATTTTATATATATGTTTTTCTTTTCTCTCTCTTTTTTTGGTTTCAGAAAATTGTGTATCAGAATAATTTTTTGTTCATTGTTGGTTGGCTTGTTTCCTTCTTTTATTTTTCAGATCAGGCTTATCTTTTTTTCTCTTTTCTTCTTTTCTTACTCTTCTCTTTCTTTCTTTATTTTATTTGGAATCAGGCTAATAGTTCTTCATTTGTCTGCTTGTTTGCATTTTTGTTCCTTTCCCTTTTCTCTTGTCTTGGATCAAGCTTTTGTTTTTTATTTTGTTTTGTTTGTTTCTTTTGTTTTTCTTTTTTCTTCTTTTCTTTTCTTTTTTCTTTTCCAGTCTTATCTTGACAAACAAATCAAAGCACACCTAGCTAAATGTCCAAACACTCATGACTACAAGCAAGGAGGAACTCTATAGAGGACAGACCTGTGGTAAAAAGCAGCCAAAACACAATAGCAGAGTGTAAACAGCATACACCAGTATCATTTCCTGAAGTTGTTGTTCTTGTTGTTGTATTTTTTCTTTTTGTTTCTTCCTGCCTCTTCTGGACAAAAATTACAAAATGGAGAAATTCACCTCAAAAGAAATAACAGGAGGTGTAGTACTCTCTGCCAGGGATTTAATCAAGATGCATATAAGTGAGATGTCTGAACTAGAATTTAAAACAATGATTATAAAGATATTATCTGGGTTTGAAAAAAGCATAGAAGAGACCAGAAAAATCCCTTACTATATAAATAAAGAACTAGAATGTAGTCAGGCTAAAATTTAAAATGCTATTACTGAGATGCAGATCCAAGTGGAGGCTATAAAAACATGGATGAATGAGGCAGAAGAGCAAGTCAGTCATATAGAAGATAACATGATGGAAAATAATGATGCTGAAAAGAAGAGAGAAAGAAAACTATTAGTACACTGGGAGATTTAACTCAGCAATTCCATTAAGTGAAATAATATAGGGATAATAGTGATCCCAGAAGATGAGGAGAAGGAAAGAGGGGCAGAAGGTTTACTTGAACAAATTATAGATAAGAACTTCCCAAATCTGGGGAAAAAACAGGCATTCAAGTTGAGGACACACAGAGAACCCCCCCCACCCCAAAATCAATAAAAATAGGTCAACATCTTGTCATGGAATGTGAAAGCTTGAAATTCTTTCTTTTTTTTTTTTTAAAGATTTTATTTATTTATAAAAGAGAAAGAGCAGGAGAAAGCACAAGCAGGGGGAGAGGCATAGAAGAGAGAGAAGCAGGCTCCCAACTGAGCAAGGAGCCAATGTGGTGCTTGATCTCAGGACCTTGGGATTGGGACCTGAGCCAAAGGTAGATGCTTAACCAACTGAACCACCTAAGCAACCCCCTAAGCTTGCAAATTTCAAAGATAGAGAGAAAATCCTGAAAGTCTCTGCAGAGAAGTGGTCCTTAGCCTACAAGGGTAGAGACATAAAGCTGGCAGAAAACCTGTCTACAGAGACCTGGCAGGCAAGAGAGTATTGGCATGATATAGTCAATGTGATAAATGGGAAAAATATGCAGCCAAGAATACTTTATCTAGCAAGGCTGTCATTCAGAATAGAAGGAGAAATAGTTTCCAGGACAAAGCAAAACAAAACAAAACAAAATGAAACAAAACAAAAACTGAAGGAATCTATGAATATTAAAGCAACTCTGAAAGAAATATTAATGGGGACCCTCTGAGTGGAAAGATAGCTGAAAAGTAACAAAGACTGGAAAGTACAGAGACAATCTACAAGAACAGTGACTTTACAGGTAATATAATAGCACTAAATTTCCAACTTTTAAGAATTACTCTGAATGTAAATGGACTAAATGCGCCAATCAAAAGACATAGGGCATCAAAATGAATTATAAAAAACAAGACCCATTTATACACTGCTTATAAGAGACTCATTTTAGACCCAAAGATATCTCTGTATTGAAAGTGAGGGGATGAAGAATGATTTATCATGCTAATGGACGTGAAAAGAAAGCTGGAGCAGCAATCCTTATATCAAACAAACTAAATTTTAAGCAAAGATGGTAATAAAAGATGAAGCACACTATATCATAATAAAATGGTCTTTCCAAATATTTATGCCCCTAACGGGAGTAGCCAAATGTATAAACCAATTAATAACAAAATTAAAGAAAATCATTAAAAATAATACAATAATAGTTGAAGACATTAACACACCACTCAGAGCAATGGACAGATCATCTAAGCACAAGATCAGCAAGGAAAGAAGGGCATTGAATGACACACTGGACCAGATGGCCTTAACGGATCTATTGAGAACATTTCATCATAAAGCAGCAAAAATACACATTCTTCTCAAGTGCACATGGAACGGTCTCCAGAATAGATCACATATTGCATCACAAATCAGGTTTCAACTGGTATAAAAAGACTGAGATCATACCATGCATATTTGCAGACCACAGTGCTCTATTTATTTTTTTTAAAGATTTTATTTATTTATTTGACAGACAGAGATCACAAGTAGGCAGAGAGGCAGGCAGAGAGAGAGGAAGGGAAGCAGGCTCCCCACAGACAGCCTGATGTGGGGCTCGATCCCAGCACCCTGGGATCATGACCTGAGCTGAAGGCAGAGGCGTTAAGCCACTGAGCCACCCAGATGCCCCAGACCATAATGCTTTAAAACTTGAAGTCAACCACAAGAAAAAATTTGGAAGGACCACAAACACATGAAGGCTGAAGAGCATCATACTGAAGAATGAAGGGGTCAACCAGGAAATTAAAGAAGAAATTAAAAAATAGATGAAAGCAAATGAAAATGGAAACACAACAGTTCAGAAACTGAATGCATTCAGGGATGCAGTAAAGGCAGTCCTCAGAGGAAAGTATATAATAATACAGGTCTTTTTCAAGAAACAAGAAAAGGACTTAAACTTACACCAAAAGGAATTGGAAAGAAAACAGCAAAATAAAACCTAAATCCAGCAAGAGAAGAGAAATAACAAAGATTAGAGCAGAAATCAATGCTAGAGAAATAAGGAAAAAAAAAAAGGAGACCAAATCAATGAAATGAGGAGCTGGTTCTTTGAAAGAATTAATAAGATTGATAAACCCCTAGCCAGACTTATCCAAAAGAAAAAAGAAAGGACCCAAATTAATAAAATCATGAAGAAAAGACAAGAGATCACAACCAATACCAAAGAAATACAAAGATTTATAAGAACAAATTATGAGCAGGTATATGCCAACAAATTAGGGAATCTGGAAGAAATGGATACATTCCTAGAAACATATAAACTAGCAAAACTGAACCAGGAAGAAGTAGAAAACCTGAACAGACCCATAACCAGCAAAAAAATTGAAACAGTAATAAAAAAATTTCCCCAAAACAAGAACCCACAGCCAGATGGCTTCCCAGCTGAATTCTACCAAACATTTAAAGAAGAATTAATACCTACTCTTCTGAAACTGTTTCAAAAAATACAAATGGAAGGAAAAGTTCCAAATTCATTCTATGTGGTCAGAATTACCTTGATCCTAAAACCAGACAAACACCCCACCAAAAAGAATTATAGACCAATATCCCTATGAACAGGGATGCAAAAATTCTCACAGAGATACTAGCCAGTAGGATCCAATAGTGCATGAAAAGGCCTACTCACCACAACCAAATGTGATTTATTCCTGGGCTTCAGGGGTGACTCAACATCTGCAAATCAATCAATGTGATATACCACATTAATAGAAGAAAAGACAAGAACCACATGATACTCTTAACAGATGCAGAAAAAGCATTTGACAAAGTACAGCATCCTTTCTTGATAAAAACTCTGCCATGTAAGGATAGAGGGAACATACCTCAATACCATAAAAGCCATCTATAAAAAACCCACAGCAAATATCATTCTCAGTGGGGAAAAACTGAGAGCTTTTCCCTTAAGGTCAGACACAGCAGGGATGTCCACTATCACCACTGCTACTTAACATAGTACTAGAAGTCCTAGCTTCAGCAAGCAGACAACAAAAAGAAATAAAAGGCATCTGAATAGGCAAAAAAGTCAAACTCTCACTCTTTTCAGATGATGTAATACTTCATGTGGAAAACCCAAAACCTTGCTAGAATTCATAGGAATTCAGTGACGTTAGGATATAAAATCAATGCAAAGAAATCAGTTACATTTCTATACACCAACAATAAGACAGAAGCATTTCTATACACCAACAATAAGACAGAGAAATTAAGTAGTTGATCCCATTTACAATTGCTCTCAAAACCATAAGATACCTAGGAATAAATCTAACCAAAGAGGCAAAGATTCTGTACTCAGAAAACTATAGAATACTCATGAAAGAAATTGAGGAAGACACAAAGAAATGGGAAAAAGTTCCATGCTCATGGATTGGAAGAACAAACATTGTGAAAATGTCTATGCTACCTAGAGCAATCTACACATTTAATGCAATCCCTATCAAAATCCCATCAACTTTTTTCAAAGAAATGGAACAAATCATCCTAAAATTTGTATGGAACCAGAAAAGACCCTGAATAGCCAGAGGAATGTTGGAAAAGAAAACCAAAGCAGACAACATCACAATTCTGGACTTCAAGTGTATTACAATGCTGTGATCATCACAACAGTATAGTACTAGCACAAAAACAGACATAGGTCAATGGAACAGAATAGAGAGCCCAGAAACAGACCCTCAACTCTATGGCCAACTAATCTTTGACAAAGCAGGAAAGAATGTCCAATGGAAAAAAGATAGTCTCTTCAACAAATGGTGTTGGGAAAATTGGACAACCATATACAGAAGAATGAAACTGGATCATTTCCTTACACCACACATGAAATTAGACTCAAAATGGATGGAAGACCTCAATGTGAGACGGGAATCCATCAAAATTCTTGAGAACACAGGCAGCAACCTCTTCGACCTCAGCCACAGCGACTTCTTCCTAGGAACATTGCCAAAGGCAATGGAAGCAATGGCAAAAATGAACTATTAGGACTTCATCAAGATCAAAAGCTTTCGCACAGCAAAAGAAACAGTCAAAAAAACCAAAAGACAACTATCAGAATGGGAGAAGATATTTGCAAATGACATATCAGATAAAGTACTAGTAGCCAGAATGTATAAAGAACTTATCATACTCAACACCTAAAGTAATCCAATCAAGAAATGGACAGAAGACTGAAACAGACATTTCTGCAAAGAAGACATCCAAATGGCCAATAGACACATGAAAAAGTGCTCCACATCACTCGGCATCAGGGAAATACAAATCAAAACCACAGTGAGATACAACCTCACACCAATCAGAATGGCTAAAATTAAGAAGTCAGGAAACAACAGATGTTGGCGAGGATGCAGAGAAAGGGGAACCCTCCCACAGTGTTGGTGGGAATGCAAGCTGTTGCAGCCACTCTGGAAAACAGTATGGAGTTTCCTCAAAAAGTTGAAAATAGAGCCACCCTATGACCCAGCAATCATACTACTGGGTATTTACCCTGAAGATACAAATGTAGGGATCTAAAGGGGTACTTGCACCTGAATGTTTATAGCAGCAATGTCCACAATAGCTAAACCATGGAAAGAGCCTAGATGTCCAACAACAGATGAATGGAAAAATAAAGATGAAACCAGAGAGGAGACAAACCATAAGAGACTCTTAATCTCAGGAATCAAACTGAGGGTTACTGGAGTGAAGGGGTGGTGGGAAGGATGGAGTGACTGGGTGACGGACATTGGGGAGGGTATTGCTATGGTGAGCGCTGTGAATTGTGTAAGACTGATGAATCACAGACCTGCACCCCTGAAGCAAATAATACATTATATGTAATAAATAAATAAATAAATAAATAAATAAATAAATAAATAATAAAATAAAATAGGATTGCCTTAAAATAATTCTATTTGATGTTGGATATTCAATGAGTCAGGGCCCTGTTTCATCTCTAGGGTAACTCAGACCACTGAGTCTGGAGAGCTATACACTGACATTCCCATCAACCCCACTTCTACCTAAATTCTTTCCAGGACACCTTCAAGCATCCTGGAAGCTAGCAGAAGATTCTTTGTATGTGAATCATAGATACACAAAATATAAATATGTTCATAATCAGTTTTTAAAAGATCAACTCAAAAAATCAAAATTACTTATGCAGATAAAATTATAATATAAAATAAAACAAAAGCACTTTCATTGAAACTACTTGATACTTTAAAGAAAACTTAGGTTTCTTCTTTTGTTTTTGTCTTTTTCTGTGAATATCTGTCCTCTAGTTTTGCAATCAGTGTCTAGTCACTAAGATAAATAAAAAGTGGAAGAGAGAATTGGCAATGTGTTAGGAGTCCTGTGTGAAATACATGCCCATTTGAAGAAGTCCAGCCAATTATAGCTTTGCTTAGAATTTTTCATCCTGATTATTCATCTTCTTAAGAGAGGAGTGGTAGAAATAATGAAAGGTATTTCTGTCTAGTAGTGAGAGTTCAAGATAATTTTTACTCACTTCTGAAAACAAGGAAAATATAAACCTTGCAAGATTAAAAGGGTGAATATTCATTTCTTCACTCAATCTCATCAGTCAAAGTTGGTTTTTGAAGTTTGTCTTCATTCAATAGTCTGGAATCCTGCTGTGGGAACTCGGGCTCTGGCCTTGGCCTCCTCCAGCTTTGGAAGGCTGTTTTTCTCCCTATGTCAGCCAGATAAAGACTTCGATTTTTTGCCTCCACTTTCCAGTAGAAAGCTGGTCCTCTCTCATTAATACAGCAGCCTGCAGTCTGCTTTATGAAGGCTCTGAACTGATCTTGACTGCAGAGTGCACGGCATGGCCATTACACAGATTTAGCAGGTTTCAGTGTTCCCCCAGCTCAGTTTGTTAACATGATTTGGACTCTGAAAGCTAGAGAGTAAAGTAGCATTTTGTGAAATGATCATAAGTAATATAAATAACAACAAAAATAACTTTTGGAAACCAACAAACCACGTTAACCTCAGTCAGGATTATTATTGTGCAAAACAGAAACATTAAAAATGAGATTACTGTAAAGTACTTCAGTGTTCTTTGTTAAATGAGGTTACCAAGTAAAAAAAGAAAAATTCATTGATTTTTTTTTTGGCTACTACTTCTATATTGCCGAGTAAATTACATGGTAGGGCTCTGGAAGGCTGTGTCTTTTTATTCATTATTCAGGTGAACTATAGTGAGGTTGTGTGAGGAAAATAAAAAAAAAAAACAGGTAGTTAAGAAGGAGGTTTTTCTTTACAGGGCTCTGTATAAAGTAGTGTAATCAGAGTGATGCTGCAGAGAGCACACTCTGGGAACTCCTGCAAGGTTCTCACAGAGGGTTCAGGAATGGTGCCTTTTGGACAAGAAAAAGTGAAAGTCGCCATTCAGAGGCAAGAATTCATCAAGCCATGACAACAGAACCATGTGTTCAAAGAAAGCTGGTTATTTTGTTCACACACTATGCCAAGATAAGAAGCATCTTAAGTCACTCAGTGAATAACCAATGAATAGTAAGATCAGATGAAGTACTTTTCCATTGGCTGAGTTCCATTTTTCTCCTGCTGCTAATTATCCTTTAGGTTTCAACTAAATATCCTTTCTTCAGTGAGTTCCTTTCTGATGCCTGACAATCTGTCCCCAAATTCTTTCTCCTATAAAACATATTTATTTTTCATTATATATTAAATACTGAATTTAATTACCTACTGTCTCTCTCCTCTGATGATCTGCAAACTACATGAGAGCATGAGAATCAATACATATTTATTGGTTGTAAGAAATGATGAATAAGTAGTGAGTAAATGCTTTACTTATGATTTGAAAAAAGTAATCACTCTCATATACTGTAGAGATTCCCCTTCCCTCAGTTTTCAATGTGAGTGAATGTAAGAGTGTACTGGGAATTCCCAGAAAAAGTAACTCCTCCAAAACTGTCACATGGTTTATAATGAACACTGGACTATGCAGAGACATGGCTCTAATTCCCACTCTGCCAATAATGATTACCTCCTTGAGCTTGAACAGCCTCTCTGGGTCTTTGTGATCTTATCTATGACTCTGTGGTCAATAATTTTCCCAAAAGAGGCTTAACTAAATAACTTAAATCAATAACTTGTACATTTTTCTAGTACAAACTTACTCTTCTTTCTGTGTCCCTATTAATGTGAATGGATGGGTTTCTTGTCAAGATTCAGCTATTTGTCTCCTAAAAGCTGCCTGTATATTTAATTCTTTTAATTTGAATTCTATCTCCTGCACAATATTACTTTATGTTTCAGAGAAGCTGTACACAATTATATTGATCTTTAACTGGCAGGAATTGCTGATGCTCAGTTTTAGGTTTTAGGGGCCAATATCCCCTGACATTGCATGTCAAGCAATTCATAATCAACTACAGATTAAAAAGGAAAGAAAAAAGAAATAAAAAGAAAAGAAAAGCTTTTAAGAGGAGTTGCATTTAAAGGAATCCTGCATTACGATGTGAAATTTTTACAGTGCAAATTTTGTAATAGGCATAATGCTTAATCATTGATTTGAAAGCTTTGGGCTTTTTAGAATTTTAGAAAACCTATCCCACATATAGTATTTATTATATATTATCTCTATAACCTACATATTATACTCCACTGATACATGTTTTTCTTCTTGTGCTTGCTTACTCATTTGATTGCAAATTCTGTACCTCCTATAAATACTAAGAGCATGGTAAGTAATCAATAATTAACAATAATTTTATAGATATTTACGAAATTATGGTTTAAAAGTTTTCAGTTAATGCTATTTTCTATACATAGCTAATACACTCTAAAATTCATTGGTTTGAAGAGGATAACACATGGTTACCCAAAATTTTCTGGTTTTCCATGTCTCTTTTTTTCTTATATTCCTGTTGTTATTTCTCACGTAATTTATTTTAACATTAAAGAAAATTCCATGTAACTGAAAAATCCATTGATAGTCAAAAAATAATTCTTACAGTTACTTTAAAATTTAATTAGTTTGGGTAGCATCCATAAAATAATGGAATAAAAGCCTCTGAAAATTATGTTCTCTATGAAAGCAATTAGAAAGCTGCTAAAAATGATCAGAATCAACTTTTTCAGAGCTCTAGAAATTAAGCAAATGCTTCCAGCAATCTGAGGAGAAATTATTCAAGAAAGTGGATGAATCTGGGTAAGAATGTGAATTTTGTGGCATTTAAATTTACCCAATTCAAATCCTTCTTTCTCCACATCCACAGTAATCTTGAAGACCAATAGTCACAACACAATGAAAATGGCAGTCATCAGAGAACACAACACAAAATTTAAAACTTTTCAAATCTTCATTCTCCCCCAAATGGTTAATGGTCATATTTTGACCTGATGGTTCCCTAGAGAATGCTATTTGCAAGGTTATCTTTAATCTAACTCAGAATTTGCCCAGTGTAGCCTTTTTCCCTGGAAACATTTGTTGGGGGACAGGAGGGTGGAGCATGGAGGAAGAGGAAATTGTTAAATTAATCAGATGCTGGAGGAATGACAAATGAGGCAGACAACAGACTAACCACAAAGCTTAAAAAGAAAACAGACAGGATGTCCATAGTGGCTTTGAAGAACTCTGACATATCCCTAGGAATCTAAAAGGCCATTCACATGTATAGGACTGTGCACATACTCAGGGCTGTGAGTATGCTCAGGACACATCTGGGAATGCCCTAACATCTCACCTTGAGCTGGTCTTGAGCCCTGCACAAGCAGGAAGTAAAGGCTAAGGCAGAGAGGTCAGTTGTCTGGCTGAGTATTGAAGCTATATCTCAAGAAACACACAAAAGTCCTGAGCAAAGTCTGTGAGACTGGGTGGTCTTGGCAGCTAAAAGAAATCCCTGCCCAGTCATTAACCAAATGTTAGATTATTAAGAGACTTCAGTCAATGATATCATATGACCAGTGATCCCACTTCTGGGTATACATCCAAAGGAAACTAAAGTGGTATATCTAAAAGATATCTGCATTCCCATGTTTATCATAGCATTACTCCCACAATAGCTAAGATATGAAAACAATCTAGCAGACACATGAAAAAAATGTTCATCATCATGGCTAATGATGAACAGTGATTGATGAATAATGATTTGATTTTGATTCATCTCAAAACCACATTGAGATACCACCTTACACCAGTTAGAGTGGCCAAAATTAACAAGACAGTAAACAACATGTGTTGGAGAGGATGTGGAGAAAGGGGAACCCTCTTACACTGTTGGTGGGAATGCAAGTTGGTGCAGCCCCTTTGGAAAACAGTGTGGAGATTCCTTAAGAAATTAAAAATAGAGCTGCCCTATGACCTTGCAGTTGCACTACTGGGTATTTACCCCAAATATACTGATATAGTGAAAAGAAGGGCCATCTGTACCCCAATGTTCATAGCAGCAATGGCCATAGTCACCAAACTGTGGAAAGAGCCAATATGACCTTCACCAGATGAATGGATAAAGAAGATATGGTCTATATATACAATGGAATATTATGCCTCCATTAAAAAGGATGAATACCCAACTTTTGTATCAACATGGATGGGACTGGAGGAGATTATGCTGAGTGAAATAAGTCAAGCAGAGACAGTCAAGTGTCATATGGTTTCACTTACTTATGGAGCACAAGGAATAACACGGAGGACATTGGGAGATGGAGTGGAGAAGTGAGTTGGGGGAAATTGGAGGCAGAGATAAACCATGAGAGACTGTGGACTCTGAGAAACAAACTGAGGGTTTTGGAAGGGAGGGAGGTGGGGGGTTGGATGAGCCTGGTGGTGGGTATTATGGAGGGCACGTATTGCATGGAACACTGGTGTGGTGCATAAATAATGAATGCTGGACCACTGAAAAGAAATAAAATAAAATAAAATGGAAAAAAAAAGGAAACAATCTAAATGTCATCAACAGATGAGTAAATAAAAAAATGTGATACTTGTACACAATGAAATATTATTCAGCCATGAATAAGAAGAAAATCTTGTCATTTGTGACTACATGGATGGATTTTGAGGGTATTATGCTAAATGAAGTAAGTTAGATAAAGACAAATACTATAAGATATCACATACATGTGGAATCAGAAGAACCTGAACTCATAGAAATACTAGAATGGTCATCACCAGGATCTGGGGGATTGGAGAATTGGGGAAGTGTTGATTAAAAGGTACAATCTTCCAGCTGTAAGATGGATAAGTCCTGGGGATCCAATGCACAGCATTGTGATTATAGTTAACAGCACTATACTATATACTATATACTATATACTATATACTATATACTATATACTATATATATTTGAAAATTGCTAAAAAAGTTCTTAAATGTTCTCACCACAAGAAAGAGGTAATTATGCCATGTAATGAAGGTGTTAGCTAATACTAAGGTGGTAATCATACTGCAATATATAAGTATAGTCAACCTTTGAACAACATAAAGTTTAAGGACACTAACCTCCTGCACAGTTGTAAATCCTTGTATAAGTTTTGAGCCCCCAAAAACTTGACTACTAATGGTAAGCACAAAATTAGGCATGAGTGACAGGAGGATGGACTTTAGATGTGCTGTGGGAGAGCCACAAGTCAGGACCATCCAGGAACCACCCCATTCCACCCATCTAATAGTCAGTTTGTGGTTACAACATCCCTGCAGAACAAGTCAAGGTTTTGTGCTTGTTGCACTTGCACAGAAAGCAGGCACTTGTCCTTATCTGACATAGGTCAGATATCTCTATATCTCTACAATAGAAATAATGTGATTATTAGATAATTAGATAATTAGAAATAATGTGATTTCCTACCCCATGCAGGTATTCTATTTTATTTTACTTTAGTTATGTTATCTTATGTTTTATCTTAATTTTTTAAAAGATTTATTCATTTGAGAGAGGGGGAGTATGTTTGAGTGTGAGGAGGGGCAGAGGGAGAGATTCCTCGCTGAGCACAGAGCCTGACATGGCTTGATCCAACAACCCGTAAGATCATGACCTGATCCAAAACCAAAAGTCAGATGCTCCCTGACTGAGCCACCCAGGTGCCCCCCCCAACCATGCAGATATTTTAAATATATCTTGGAAAAGGACAGGCATGGTTGGCTAATTATTATATAATCTAGGCAGGTCACTAAAATGTTGTGACTGTAGGTTCCAACCCCCCCCCCCAACCCCCCGCAAAAAATTGATATAAGCCCACACCCAGAGTTTCCCGGGCCTTTGTCTCTCTTTACTGGCCTGCTCCTCCTTTGGAGTGTACTTTAATAAAACTTGACTCTGCTTCACTTTCATTTCAGTGCCTTGTAAATATATCTTTTTAAGATTTTATGTATTCATTTGAGAGAGAGAGACAAGAGAGAGGACAAGCACGGAGAAAGGTAGAGGCAGAGGGAGAAACAGACTCCCACTAGGCAGGGAGCCTGACACGGGCGCTTGATCTCAGGACCTGGAATCATGACCAGAGCCAAGGGCAGATGCTTAACTATCTGAGCTACCCAGGTGCCCCTGTTCTGTAATTTTTTACTCTGGCAGAAAAAAGAACCATGACTTCTTTCCTTTTCCATCTCACTCTGGGTAACACTGATAGCCTACTGTTGACTGGAATCCTTACCAATAACATTAACAGTCGATTAACACATATTTTGTAGGTTATATGTATTGTATATGCTATTCTTATAATAAACTAGAAAAAATAAATGTTGTAAAGAAAATAATAAGAAAGAAAAATACACTTACAGTACTGTACTATATTGAAAAAAATCCACTTATGACTGGATACCTGTAGATCAAACCTATGTTGTTCAAGGGTCAGCTATGTGTCAGTCAATACACTGTTCACAAACTTCTACAATGCTATATGTCAATTTTATCTCATTTTAAAAATTATGCTAAATGAAAGAAACCAAACACAAAACCTTATATTGTATGGTTCCATTTGTATGAAATCTCCACAGGAATCAAATTTATAGACAAAAAGGAGATTAGTGGTTAACAGGGGCTGGAGGAAGATAAAAATCGGTGTGACTGATAATTGAAGTGATGACATGTTTTGGAATTAGATACTGGTGATGGCTGCACAACCCTGTAGATATATTAAAAACTACTGAATTGTACCTATGAAAGGTGAACTTCAGGTACTGGAATCATATCAGAATTTTAAAAAGGAAAATATCAAGATACAAATGCCAAAGGGGAAAATACTTAAAATATATATTATATAAATACTCAAAATGATTAAATAATACTCTAGAATAAAAAAGAAATATGCTTAAAATCAATAGAAAATAAAAATCATTGTATAAAAAGGAGTATAAAATTTAAAGGGAAAAAGTAAAAAAATAAACACAAATGTTAATAAACATATGAAAAATTATCAAACTCAGTGATTCAAAAAATATAAATGTGAAGATAATAAAGTATTCTGGTGATATATGAATCAGAAATTCTTTAAAATTGCCAATTTTGTGTTGGCAAACTATGAAGCAGAACTTCTGATGTTCCTAATGGAATTTTATTGATTATAATTGGGAAACCTCTATCAAAATTTTTTATTGAGATAAAATTTACATATAATATAAAATGAAAAAATTAACATGTATTAACTTTTAAAAAGCATACAATACAATGATTCAATATTTGTGTATATTACAAAATGGTCACCACAATAAATCTAGTTAGCATCTTTCACTACACATATATTTTTTCTCATGATAAGAAATTTTAAGATCTCTCTTAGCAATTTTTGAATACGCAGTACAATATTATTAACTATAGTCACCATGCTGTACATTACAACTCCAGGACTTACTTATTTTATAACTGGAAGTTTGTATTTTTTGGCCCCCTTTACTCACTCCCAATGCCCCACCTCTGGCAACCACCTATCTATTCTCTGTATCTATGGGCTCAGGGTTTTGTTTTTGATTTTTTAGATTCCACCTGTAAGTGAGATCACACAGTATTTATTTTTCTGTCTCTGACCTATTTCACTTAACATAGTGCTCTTAGGGTCCATCCATGTCTTTGCAATGGCAAGAGTTCATTCTTTTTCTATATTCCATATATATACATATTCCATATACATACATATAGACCATATTTTCTTTATACATTTCTTCATTGGTGAACACTCATGTTGCTTCCATGTCTTGGCTGTTATAAATAATGCTGCAGTGAACATGAGGATGCATACATCTTTCAAGTTAGAGTTTTCATTTCCTTCATATATATAGCCAGAAGTGGGATTGCTGGATTATGTAGTAGTTCTGTTTTTAATTTTTTGAGGAAATTCCACAGTATTTTCCATTATGGCTGCACCAATTTATCTCTTATCTTTTTGATAATAGCCATCTGACAAGTGTCAGGAGATATCTCATGTTTTTAATTTGTATTTCCCTGATGATGTGTGATGTTGAGCACCCTTCCATCTGTATATCCTTCAGAAAAAAAAGTCAATCAAGTTTAAAAATAATGATCAGATCCAGTAGTTCCTTTTCTAGAAATTAATTGATGAAATAATTAGCTGTGTTCACCTTCATAACAGGAGAATATGTATCCCAGTATTAGTTGACAGCCTCATATTGGAAATGATGTAAATTTCCAAGTATAGAAAATACTAAATTATGACATATGTGTACAATGGCTCATTTTAAATAATGTATGTGAGGAATACTTACTGGCATGGGAAAGTGCTCAAAATATATTATTCAATTATAAAGTAGGATATAGGGCACCTGGGTGGCTCAGTTGGTTGAGCGTCTGCCTTCCACTTAGGTCATGATCCCAGAGTACATGGGATGGAGCCCCCCACATCTCGCTCCCTGCTCAGCAGAAAGTTTGCTTCTCCTGCTGCCCTTCACCCCACTTTCATGTTCTCTCAATCTCTCTCTCTCTCTCTCAACTAAATAAAATCTTTAAACATTAATTAGTTAATTAAAAAATAAAAAGTAGGACACAAAGAATAAACTCAATGTGAAGGGTATATATATATGCTTAAAAAATGACTGGAAGAAAATAGATGTTCATGATAGTTAACTATAAGGTGTGATTATGGGTCACATTTTCCTATACAATTCTACAGATGTCCTTCAATGCAGATATATGAATTTATTTAGAAATCTGCTGCTAAAATACCAAAATTACTTTTCTTCCTATGCTGAATGCCAGTAAATTCTTGGGTAGCCCCTACATAATGTGACTCTGAACTAGAGAAGGCTGTCTCCTAGACAACAATTGGATGAGTTTTGGTCCATCTCTCAGACTTTTTCTTTTATTGACCACGCTGTCCTCTAGGGTAGCCTTATTCAGGTTTGTTTTAGGCATATCTAAGGCTGACATGTGGGCTACACATACAATAGGCTTCAGCCTAACTCACCTTCTATCACTTGCACCCCCCATCCTTATGCTAAGGTCCTGCTGCATGAGGTACTTGTTAGAAGTTAGAACTGTGATAGGTTTTCTTGAATCTCTTACCCTTGAAGAAGAAATGAAGAAGTTGTTTGAAAGAGTTATTTTACTATAATCATTGGCTTTTCTGCCCATATGTTCACATGTTATATTCTCACATTTTAAAAATGTATGGATGCAAATAATTAAGTGTTTCAATGGATTGAATCAAACTATATATGAGTTCTAGGGCAGAGAGGAAGGCTTATGCTAACATCAACTGTAATGCTTAGAAGTTTTAAGGAGGTTGCCTTTCATAATGTCACAATGAACTATGAAGTGGCAATTAAATGGAATAAATTGAACTCATATTCCTAATCTAATATTGGGTACATTATTTTCTTGCTGGTATGAAAAGACTTTCCTGCTGTGGTTATTGTTTGCTTTTCTCAAGTCAGTAAATATCAGTGATCTTCCACACCAGTGCCTCAGGGCTTTGTTTTCCCTTGAGTGGGTGTCAGCCTTCAATTTTAGTATATACCTGCCTGGTTGCTTAAAAAACAAATTTGAGTGATAATCCTATAAAATTAAAAGAGGCAGATAATATGGCAAACCTGCCTTGCTTGCTAAATTCATCATCTATATAAATTCTACTATTCTGTAGTAAAAGGGAGTAGACAGTTCTGTATAATTTGGCTACTGCCTCCCCTCAAGCCTCCCTCCCCACATCTCAATTCCCTAATGTCCACCATTAGCCTTTTGAAGTTGTTACAGGACCCCCCGCTCCAGAAGCTCATCCTAATTTCAACCATGTACTGGATTGAGTCCCTCTGTCACATTTCCAATCACTTGGTACCATGGGTTGATCAGGTTTTATGGGGCCTGAAGTTCATGAATCATGGGGGACTTATTTTAAAAGAATAATTGAATAAATACAAAATTGGGTACAAGAACAAATACTTACTTAGAATGAGAAAATAAACCTCATGTATCACAAACATAACAAAATTGAGAAAAAGAGCATAACAATTTCACAAATTAACTGCCTGATACTCTGCTAAAATACTTTAGCCTAATTTTTTTTTTTTACTGCAATCTCTTTACTTGCCTTTTTAATACATAGAATGTTTATAATGTTCTCTAAGGAAAAAGAAAAGATAATGCAATCCTTCCACTAGGTTTTTTGATCCACTAGTTTTTTGATCAAAAGCTGGTTTTTAGGTTGGGAGTCAAGATGGCGGAGAAGTAGCAGGCTGAGACTACTTCAGGTAGCAGGAGATCAGCTAGATAGCTTATCTAAAGATTGCAAACACCTACAAATCCAACAGGAGATGGAAGAGAAGAAGAACAGCAATTCTAGAAACAGAAAATCAACCACTTTCTGAAAGGTAGGACTGGCGGAGAAGTGAATCCAAAGCGACGGGAAGATAGACTGCGGGGGGAGGGGCCAGCTCCCGGCAAGTGGCGGAGCACAAAAGCAGGACATTTAAAAGTCAGTTCCGCTGGGGGACATCGCTCCAGAGGCTAAACTGAGGTGAAGCCCACGCGGGGTCAGCGTGGCCACAAGTCCCGCAGGGTCACAGAAAGATCAGAGGTGTCTGAGTGTTGCAGAGCTTGCAGGTATTAGAACAGGGAAACTGGCTACAGAGACAGAGCCAAGGAGTGAGTGCACAGCTCACTCAAGGGTTACCTTGAACCGGTCCTAGGTTCAGTGAGCTTGGAGCACGGCCGGAGGGCAGGGAGATGGGAGTAGGTGGGTGCTGTTCTCTGAGGGCACACTGAGGAGTGTGCCATTTTCTCAGCCATTTTCATTCCTGTCCTCTGGAACTCAACCGAAAGCGCTCAGGGAACAAAAGCTCCCGAAAGCAAACCGGAGCGGATTACTCAGCCCGGACCCTGGTAAGGGCGGTGCAACTCCGCCTGGGTCAAAACACTTGAGAATCATTACAACAGGCCCCGCCCCAGAAGATCAACAGGAAATCCAGCCAGGACCAAGTTCACCTACCAAGGAGTGCAGTTTCAATACCAAGGAGAGCAGCGGAATTCCATAGGAGGAGAAAGCAAAACACAGAACTCATGGCTTACTCCCCATGATTCCTTAGTCTTGCAGTTAATTTAATTTCTTTTTCTTTTTCAATTTTTTTTCTCTCTTCTTCTGCTAATTTTTTTTAACTTTTACCGTTTTCTTTTTTTAACGTTTTTTAACTAGTTTACCTAATATATATATATATTTTTCTTTTTTATATTTTTTCTTTATTCGTTTTCTCTTTGCAATTGTTTCTTTTTTTTTTTTTTCTTTCTGAACCTCTTTTTATCCCCTTTCTCCCCCCTCATGATTTGGGATCTTTTCTGATTTGAATAAAGCATATTTTCC
The DNA here is from genome assembly GCF_902655055.1 of Lutra lutra. Classification (NCBI taxonomy): domain Eukaryota; kingdom Metazoa; phylum Chordata; class Mammalia; order Carnivora; family Mustelidae; genus Lutra; species Lutra lutra. The sequence continues at coordinate 79,888,925 of NC_062281.1, forward strand.
TGGGGTCTTTGCCACCGTTTTAGTATTTTACTTGCTCCTTCATATACTCTTATCTGGACAAAATTGAAAAGGCGGAAAAATTCACCACAAAAAAAAGAACAAGAGGCAGTACCAAAGGCCAGGGACCTAATCAATACAGACATTGGTAATATGTCAGATCTAGAGTTCAGAATGATGATTCTCAAGGTTCTAGCCGGGCTCGAAAAAGACATGGAAGATATTAGAGAAACTCTCTCAGGGGATATAAAAGCCCTTTCTGGAGAAATAAAAGAACTAAAATCTAACCAAGTTGAAATCAAAAAAGCTATTAATGAAGTGCAATAAAAAATGGAGGCTCTCACTGCTAGGATAAATGAGGCAGAAGAAAGAATTAGCGATATAGAAGACCAAATGACAGAGAATAAAGAAGCTGATCAAAAGAGGGACAAACATGCCCTCTGACCATGAGGGCAGAATTCGAGAGATAAGTGACACCATAAGACAAAACAACATTAGAATAATTGGGATTCCAGAAGAAGAAGAAAGAGAGAGGGGAGCAGAAAGTATATTGGAGAGAATTATTGGAGAGAATTTCCCCAATATGGCAAACAGAACAAGCATCAAAATCCAGGAAGTGCAGAGAACCCCCCTCAAAATCAATAAGAATAGGTCCACACCCCGTCACCTAATAGTAAAATTTACAAGTCTTAGTGACAAAGAAAAAATCCTGAAAGCAGCCCGGAAAAAGAAGTTTGTAACATACAATGGTAAAAATATTAGATTGGCAGCAGACTTATCCACAGAGACCTGGCAGGCCAGAAAGAGCTGGCATGATATATTCAGAGCACTAAACGAGAAAAACATGCAGCCAAGATACTATATCCAGCTAGGCTATCATTGAAAATAGAAGGAGAGATTAAAAGTTTCCAGGACAAACAAAAACTGAAAGAATTTGCAAACACCAAACCCGCTCTACAGGAAATATTGAAAGGGGTCCTCTAAGCAAAGAGAGACCCTAAAAGTAGTAGATCAGAAAGGAACAGAGACAATATACACTAACAGTCACCTTACAGGCAATACAATGGCACTAAGTTCACATCTCTCAATAGTTACCCTGAATGTTAATGGGCTAAATGCCCCAATCAAAAGACACAGGGTGTCAGCATGGATTAAAAAAACAAAACCCATCTATATGTTGCATACAAGAAACTCATTTTAAACCTGAAGACACCTCCAGATTTAAAGTGAGAGGGTGGAAAACAATTTACAATGCTAATGGACATCAGAAGAAAGCAGGAGTGGTAATCCCTATATCAGATCATTTAGATTTTAAGCCAAAGACTATAATAAGAGATGAGGAAGGACACTATATCATACTCAAAGGATCTGTCCAACAAGAAGATCTAACAATTTTAAATATCTATGCCCCTAACGTGGGAGCAGCCAACTATATAAACCAATTAATAACAAAATCAAAGAAACACATCAACAATAATACAATAATAGTAGGGGACTTTAACACTCCTCTCACTGAAATGGACAGATCATCCACGCAAAAGATCAACAAGGAAATAAAGGCCTTAAATGACACACTGGACCAGATGGACATCACAGATATATTCAGAACTTTTCATCCCAAAGCAACAGAATACACATTCTTCTCTAGTGCACATGGAACATTCTCCAGAATAGATCACATTCTTGGTCCTAAATCAGGTCTCAACCGGTATCAAAAGATTGGAATCATTCCCTGCATATTTTCAGACCACAATTCTCTGAAGCTAGAACTCAATCACAAGAGGAAATTTGGACAGAACCCAAATACATGGAGACTAAACAGCATCCTTCTAAAGAATGAATGGGTCAACCAGGAAATTAAAGAAGAATTGAAAAAATTCATGGGAACAAATGATAATGAAAACACAAAGGTTCAAAATCTGTGGGACACAACAAAGGCAGTCCTGAGAGGAAAATATATAGCGGTACAAGCCTTTCTCAAGAAACAAGAAAGGTCTCAGGTACACAACCTAACGCTACACCTAAAGGAGCTGGAGAAAGAACAAGAAAGAAACCCTAAACCCAGCAGGAGAAGAGAAATCATAAAGATCAGAGCAGAAATCAATGAAATAGAAAAAAAAAAAATAGAACAAATCAATGAAACTAGGAGCTGGTTCTTTGAAAGAATTAATAAGATTGATAAACCCCTGGCCAGACTTATCAAAAAGAAAAGAGAGAGGACCCAAATAAATAAAATCAGGAATGAAAGAGGAGAGATCACAACGAACACCAAAGAAATACAGACAATTATAAGAACATACTATGAGCAACTCTACGCCAACAAATTCGACAATCTGGAAGAAATGGATGCATTCCTAGAGACATATAAACTACCACAACTGAACCAGGAAGAAATAGAAAGCCTCAACAGACCCATAAGCAGTAAGGAGATTGAAACAGTCATCAAAAATCTCCAAACAAACAAAAGCCTAGGGCCAGAAGGCTTCCCGGGGGAATTCTACCAAACATTTAAAGAAGAACTAATTCCTATTCTCCTGAAACTGTTCCAAAAAATAGAAATGGAAGGAAAACTTCCAAACTCATTTTATGAGGCCAGCATCACCTTGATCCCAAAACCAGACAAGGATCCCATCAAAAATGAGAACTACAGACCAATATCCTTGATGAACACAGATGTGAAAATTCTCACCAAAATACTAGCCAATAGGATCCAACAGTACATTAAAAGGATTATTCACCATGACCAAGTGGGATTTATTCCAGGGCTGAAAGTTTGGTTCAACATCTGCAAATCAATCTATGTGATACAACACATTAATTAAAGAAAGAACAAGTACCATATGATACTCTTAATAGATGCTGAGAAAGCATTTGACAAAGTGCCGCATCCCTTCCTGATCAAAACTCTTCAAAGTGTAGGGATAGAGGGCACATACCTCAATATTATCAAAGCTATCTATGAAAAACCCACTGCAAATATTCTCAATGGAGAAAAACTGAAAGTTTTTCTGCTAAGGTCAGGACCACGGCTGGGATGTCCATTATCACCACCGCTATTCAACATAGTACTAGAAGTCCTAGCCTCAGTAATCAGACAACAAAAGGAAATTAAAGGCATCCAAATCAGCAAAGAAGTCAAACTATCAGTTTTCACAGATGATATGATACTATATGTGGAAAACCCAAAAGACTCCACTCCAAAACTGCTAGAACTTGTACAGGAATTCAGTCAAGTGTCAGGAGATAAAATCAATACACAGAAATCAGTTGCATTTCTCTACACCAACAACAAGACAGAAGAAAGAGAAATTAAGGAGTCCATCCCATTAAAATTGCACCCAGAACCATAAGATACCTAGAAATAAACCTAACCAAAGAGGCTAAGAATCCATACTTAGAAAACTATAAAGTACTCATGAAAGAAATTGAGGAAGACACAAAGAAATGGAAAAATGTTCCATGCTCCTGGATTGGTAGAATAAATAGTGTGAAAATGTCTATGCTACCTAAAGCAATCTACACATTTAATGCAATTCCTATCAAAGTACCATCCATTTTTTTCAAAGAAATGGAACAAATAATCCTAAAATTTATATGGAACCAGAAAAGACCTCGAATAGCCAAAGCAATATTGAAAAAGAAAGCCATCACAATTCCGGACTTCAAGCTCTATTACAAAGCTGTCATCATCAAGACAGCATGGTACTGGCACAAAAACAGACACATAGATCAATGGAACAGAATAGAGAGCCCAGAAATGGACCCTCAACTCTATGGTCAACTCATCTTCGACAAAGCAGGAAAGAATGTCCAATGGAAAAAAGACAGCCTCTTCAATAAATGGTGTTGGGAAAATTGGACAGCCACATGCAGAAAAATGAAATTGGATCATTTCCTTACACCACACATGAAAATAGACTCAAAATGGATGAAGGATCTCAATGTGAGAAAGGAATCCATCAAAATCCTCGAGGAGAACACAGGCAGCCACCTCTTCGACCTCAGCCGCAGCAACATCTTCCTAGGAACATCACCAAAGGCAAGGGAAGCAAGGGCAAAAATGAACTATTGGGATTTTATCAAGATCAAAAACTTTTGCACAGCAAAGGAAACAGTGAACAAAACCAAAAGACAACTGACAGAATGGGAGAAGATATTTGCAAATGACATATCAGATAAAGGGCTAGTGTCCAAAATCTATAAAGAACTTAGCAAACTCAACACCCAAAGAACAAATAATCCAATCAAGAAATGGGCAGAGGACATGAACAGACATTTCTGCAAAGAAGACATCCAGATGGCCAACAGACACATGAAAAAGTGCTCCATATCACTCGGCATCAGGGAAATACAAATCAAAACCACAATGATATATATAACCTCACAGCAGTCAGAATGGCTAAAATTAACAAGTCAGGAAATGACAGATGCTGGTGGAGAAAGGGGAACCCTCCTACGCTGTTGGTGGGAATGTAAGCTGGTGCACCCACTCTGGAAAACAGCGTGGAGGTTCCTCAAAATGTTGAAAATAGAGCTACCCTATGACCCAGCAATTGCACTACTGGGTATTTACCGTAAAGATACAAACGTAGTGGTCCGAAGGGGCACGTGCACCAGAATGTTTATAGCAGCAATGTCTACAATAGCCAAGCTATGGAAAGAACCTAGATGTCCATCAACAGATGAATGGATAAAGAAGAGGTGGTATATATACACAATGGAATACTATGCAGCCATCAAAAGAAATGAAATCTTGCCTTTTGCGACAATGTGGATGAAACAAGAGGGTGTCATGCTTAAGGAAATAAGTCAATCAGAGAAAGGTAACTATCATATGATCTCCCTGATATGAGGAAGTGGAGATGCAACATGGGGGGTTAAGGGGGCAGGAGAATAATAAATGAAAAAAGATGGGAGGGAGACAAACCATAAGTGACTCTTAATCACACAAAACAAACTGAGGGTTGCTGAGGGGAGAGGTGTTGGGAGAAGGGGGGTGGGGTTATGGACATTGGGGAGGGTATGTGCGATGGTAAGTGCTGTGAAGTGTGTAAACCTGGAGATTCACAGACCTGTACCCCTAGGGATAAAAATATATTATATGTTTATAATAAATTTTTTTTTTTTTTTTTTTTTTTACAGCGTTATAAACATATATTTTTATCCCCAGGGGTACAGGTCTGCGAATCGCCAGGTTTACACACTTCACAACACTCCCATAGCACATACCCTCCCCGATATCCATAACCCCACCCCCTCTCCCAACCCCCTCCCCCCATCAACCCTCAGTTTGTTTTGTGAAATTAAGAGTCACTTATGGTTTGTCTCCCTCCCAATCCCATCTTGTTTCATTTACTCTTCTCCTACCCCCTCAACCCCCCATGTTGCATCTCCTCTCCCTCATATCAGGGAGATCATATGATAGTTGTCTTTCTCCGATTGACTTATTTCGCTAAGCATGATACCCTCTAGTTCCATCCACGTCGTCGCAAATGGCAAGATTTCATTTCTTTTGATGGCTGCATAGTATTCCATTGTGTATATATACCACATCTTCTTTATCCATTCGTCTGTTGATGGACATCTAGGTTCTTTCCATAGTTTGGCTATCGTAGACATTGCTGCTATAAACATTCGGGTGCACGTGCCCCTTCGGATCACTACGTTTGTATCTTTAGGGTAAATACCCAGCAGTGCAATTGCAGGGTCATAGGGTAGTTCTATTTTCAACATTTTGAGGAACCTCCATGCTGTTTTCCAGAGTGGTTGCACCAGCTTGCATTCCCACCAACAGTGTAGGAGGGTTCCCCTTTCTCCGCATCCTCGCCAGCATCTGTCATTTCCTGACTTGTTAATTTTAGCCATTCTGACTGGTGTGAGGTGATATCTCATGGTGGTTTTGATTTGTATTTCCCTGATGCCGAGTGATATGGAGCACTTTTTCATGTGTCTGTTGGCCATCTGGATGTCTTCTTTGCAGAAATGTCTGTTCATGTCCTCTGCCCATTTCTTGATTGGATTCTTTGTTCTTTGGGTGTTGAGTTTGCTAAGTTCTTTATAGATTTTGACACTAGCCCTTTATCTGATATGTCATTTGCAAATATCTTCTCCCATTCTGTCAGTTGTCTTTTGGTTTTTTTAACTGTTTCCTTTGCTGTGCAAAAGCTTTTGATCTTGATGAAGTCCCAAAAGTTCATTTTTGCCCTTGCTTCCCTTGCCTTTGGTGATGTTCCTAGGAAGATGTTGCTGCGGCTGACGTCGAAGAGGTTGCTGCCTGTGTTCTCCTCAAGGATTTTGATGGATTCCTTTCTCACATTGAGATCCTTCATCCATTTTGAGTCTATTTTCGTGTGTGGTGTAAGGAAATGATCCAATTTCATTTTTTCTGCATGTGGCTGTCCAATTTTCCCAACACCATTTATTGAAGAGGCTGTCTTTTTTCCATTGGACATTCTTTCCTGCTTTGTCGAAGATGAGTTGACCATAGAGTTGAGGGTCCATTTCTGGGCTCTCTATTCTGTTCCATTGATCTATGTGTCTGTTTTTGTGCCAGTACCATGCTGTCTTGATGATGACAGCTTTGTAATAGAGCTTGAAGTCCGGAATTGTGATGCCACCAACTTTGGCTTTCTTTTTCAATATTCCTTTGGCTATTCGAGGTCTTTTCTGGTTCCATATAAATTTTAGGATTATTTGTTCCATTTCTTTGAAAAAAATGGATGGTACTTTGATAGGAATTGCATTAAATGTGTAGATTGCTTTAGGTAGCATAGACATTTTCACAATATTTATTCTTCCAATCCAGGAGCATGGAACATTTTCCATTTCTTTGTGTCTTCCTCAATTTCTTTCATGAGTACTTTATAGTTTTCTGAGTATAGATTCTTAGTCTCTTTGGTTAGGTTTATTCCTAGGTATCTTATAGTTTTGGGTGCAATTGTAAATGGGATGGACTCCTTAATTTCTCTTTCTTCTGTCTTGTTGTTGGTGTAGAGAAATGCAACTGATTTCTGTGCATTGATTTTATATCCTGACACTTTACTGAATTCCTGGACAAGTTCTAGCAGTTTTGGAGTGGAGTCTTTTGGGTTTTCCACATACAGTATCATATCATCTGCGAAGAGTGATAGTTTGACTTCTTCTTTGCCGATTTGGATGCCTTTAATTTCCTTTTGTTGTCTGATTGCTGAGGCTAGGACTTCTAGTACTATGTTGAATAGCAGTGGTGATAACGGACATCCCTGCCGTGTTCCTGACCTTAGCGGAAAAGCTTTCAGTTTTTCTCCATTGAGAATGATATTTGCGGTGGGTTTTTCATAGATGGCTTTGATAATATTGAGGTATGTGCCGTCTATCCCTACACTTTGAAGAGTTTTGATCAGGAAGGGATGCTGTACTTTGTCAAATGCTTTTTCAGCATCTATGGAGAGTATCATATGGTTCTTGTTCTTTCTTTTATTAATGTGTTGTATCACATTGATTGATTTGCGGATGTTGAACCAGCCTTGCAGCCCTGGAATAAATCCCACTTGGTCGTGGTGAATAATCCTTTTAACGTACTGTTGAATCCTATTGGCTAGTATTTTGGCGAGAATTTTTGCATCTGTGTTCATCAAGGATATTGGTCTGTAGTTCTCTTTTTTGTTGGGATCCTTGTCTGGTTTTGGGATCAAGGTGATGCTGGCCTCATAAAATGAGTTTGGAAGTTTTCCTTCTATTGCTATTTTTTGGAACAGTTTCAGGAGAATAGGAATTAGTTCTTCTTTAAATGTTTGGTAGAATTCCCCCGGGAAGCCATCTGGCCCTGGGCTTTTGTTTGTTTGGAGATTTTTGATGACTGTTTCAATCTCCTTACTGGTTATGGGTCTGTTCAGGCTTTCTATTTCTTCCTGGTTCAGTTGTGGTAGTTTATATGTCTCTAGGAATGCATCCATTTCTTCCAGATTGTCAAATTTGTTGGCGTAGAGTTGCTCATAGTATGTTCTTATAATTGTCTGTATTTCTTTGGTGTTCGTTGTGATCTCTCCTCTTTCATTCATGATTTTATTTATTTGGGTCCTCTCTCTTTTCTTTTTGATAAGTCTGGCCAGGGGTTTATCAATCTTATTAATTCTTTCAAAGAACCAGCTCCTAGTTTCGTTGATTTGTTCTATTGTTTTTTTGGTTTCTATTTCATTGATTTCTGCTCTGATCTTTATGATTTCTCTTCTCCTGCTGGGTTTAGGGTTTCTTTCTTGTTCTTTCTCCAGCTCCTTTAGGTGTAGGGTTAGGTTGTGTACCTGAGACCTTTCTTGTTTCTTGAGAAAGGCTTGTAACCGCTATATATTTTCCTCTCAGGACTGCCTTTGTTGTGTCCCACAGATTCTGAACCGTTGTGTTTTCATTATCATTTGTTTCCATAAATTTTTTCAATTCTTCTTTGATTTCCTGGTTGACCCATTCATTCTTTAGAAGGATGCTGTTTAGTCTCCATGTATTTGGGTTCTTTCCAAATTTCCTCTTGTTATTGAGTTCTAGCTTTAGAGCATTGTGGTCTGAAAATATGCAGGGAATGATCCCAATCTTTTGATACCGGTTGAGACTTGATTTAGGACCAAGAATGTGATCTATTCTGGAGAATGTTCCATGTGCACTAGAGAAGAATGTGTATTCTGTTGCTTTGGGATGAAATGTTCTGAATATATCTGTGATGTCCATCTGGTCCAGTGTGTCATTTAAGGCCTTGATTTCCTTGTTGATCTTTTGCTTGGATGATCTGTCCATTTCAGTGAGGGGAGTGTTAAAATCCCCTACTATTATTGTATTCTTGTCGATGTGTTTCTTTGATTTTGTTATTAATTGGTTTATATAGTTGGCTGCTCCCATGTTAGGGGCATAGATATTTAAAATTGTTAGATCTTCTTGTTGGACAGTTCCTTTGAGTATGATATAGTGTCCTTCCTCATCTCTTATTATAATCTTTGGCTTAAAATCTAATTGATCTGATATAAGGATTGCCACTCCCTGCTTTCTTCTGATGTCCATTAGCATGGTAAATTCTTTTCCACCCCCTCACTTTAAACCTGGAGGTGTCTTCGGGTGTAAGATGAGTTTCTTGTAGGCAACATATAGATGGTTTTTGTTTTTTTATCCATTCTGATACCCTGTGTATTTTGATTGGGGCATTTAGCCCATTAACATTCAGGGTAAGTATTGAGAGATATGAATTTAGTGCCATTGTATTGCCTGTAAGGTGACTGTTATTGTATATTGTCTCTGTTTCTTTCTGATCTACTACTTTGAGGGTCTCTCTTTGCTTAGAGGACCCCTTTCAATATTTCCTGTAGAGCTGGTTTGGTATTTGCAAATTCTTTCAGTTTTTGTTTGTCCTGAAAGCTTTTAATCTCTCCGTCTATTTTCAATGATAGCCTAGCTGGATATAGTATTCTTGGCTGCATGTTTTTCTCATTTAGTACTCTGAATATATCATGCCAGCTCTTTCTGGCCTGCCAGGTCTCTGTGGATAAGTCTGCTGCCAATCTAATATTTTTACCATTGTACGTTACAGACTTCTTTTCCCGGGCTGCTTTCAGGATCTTTTCTTTGTCACTAAGACTTGTCAATTTTACTATTAGGTGACGGGGTGTAGACCTATTCTTATTGATTTTGAGGGGGGTTCTCTGAACCTCCTGGATTTTGATGCTTGTTCCCTTTGCCATATTGGGGAAATTCTCTCCAATAATCTCTCCAATATACCTTCTGCTCCCCTCTCTGTTTCCTCTTCTTCTGGAATCCCAATTATTCTAATGTTGTTTCGTCTTATGGTGTCACTTATCTCTCGAATTCTCCCCTCGTGGTCCAGTAGCTGTTTGTCCCCTCTTTTGCTCAGCTTCTTTATTCTCTGTCATTTGGTCTTCTATATCGCTAATTCTTTCTTCTGCCTCATTTATCCTAGCAGTGAGAGCCTCCATTTTTGATTGCACCTCATTAATAGCTTTTTTGATTTCAACTTGGTTAGATTTTAGTTCTTTTATTTCTCCAGAGAGGGCTTTTATATCTCCCGAGAGGGTTGCTTTAATATCTTCCATGCCTTTTTCAAGCCCGGCTAGAACCTTGAGAATCATCATTCTGAACTCTATATCTGACATATTACCAATGTCTGTATTGATTAGGTCCCTAGCCTTTGGTAGTGCCTCTTGTTCTTTTTTTTGTTGTGAATTTTTCCGCCTTGTCATTTTGTCCAGATAAGAGTTTATGAAGGAGCAAGTAAAATACTAAAAGGGTGGCAACAACCCCAGGAAATATGCTTTAGCCAAATCAGAAGAGATCCTGAATTGTGAGGGGGGAGAAAGGGGATAAAAAGGGGTTCAGAAAGAAAGAAAAAAAAAAAACTATTAAAAAAAGAAAGCCGATAAAGAAAAAATATAAAAAGAGGAAAAAATATATATATTAGATAAACTATTTTAAAAACGTTAAAAAAAGAAAACGGTAAAAGTTAAAAAAAATTTAGCAGAAGAAGAGAAAAAGAAAAAAAAATTGAAAAAGAAAAAAAAATTAAATTAACTGCAAGGCTAAAAAATCATGGGGAGAAAGCCATGAGTTCCGTGCTTTGCTTTCTTCTCCTCTGGAATTCCGCCGTTCTCCTTGGTAGGTGAACTTGGTCCTGGCTGGGTTTCCCGTAGATCTTCTGGGGGAGGGGCCCGTTGTAGTGATTCTCAAGCGTCTTTGCCCCAGGCGGAGTTGCACCGCCCTTACCCGGGGTCGCGCTGAGTCATCCGCTCGGGTTCGCTTTGGGGAGCTTTTGTTCCCTGAGCGCTTTCCGTAGAGTCCGGAGGACGGGAATAAAGATGGCGGCCTCCTGGTCTCCGGCCCGGAGGAGCCGAGAGCCCGGGGCCCCACTCCTCAGTGCGCCCTCAGAGAACAGTGCCAAATGACTACCGTCACCCTGGCCTACGGCTGCGCTCCGAGCTGACCGAGCCTGCGACCGGTTCACGGCAACCCGGAGCTGAGAGTCACTCCTCGGCTCTGTCTCTGCAGCCGGCTTCCCCGTTCTAATACCGGTAAGCTCTGCGACACTGAGACACCCCCGATCCTTCTGCGACCCTGCGGGACCTGAGGCCGCGCTTACCCCGCCTGGGCTTCACCCCAGTTAAGCCTCTGGAGCGATGTCCCTCCGCGGAACAGACTTTTAAAAGTCCTGATTTTGCTCCGTTGCTTCGCCGCTCGCCGGGAGCCGGCCCCTCCCCCCGCGGTCTATCTTCCCGTCGCTTTGGATTCACTTCTCCGCCAGTCCTACCTTGCAGAAAGTGGTTGATTTTCTGTTTCTGGAATTGCTGTTCTTCTTCTCTTCAATCTCCCGTTGGATTTGTAGGTGTTTGCAATCTTTAGATAAGCTATTTAGCTGATCTCCCGCTACCCGAAGTAGTCTCAGCCTGCTACTTCTCCGCCATCTTGACTCCTCCTCCTATAATAAATTTTTTTAAAAAGCATAAAAAAACTGGTTTTTATGTTGGTAGCTGGGATGCATAAAATATACAACTTCCCTTAGGTTAATGCGTAAAAACAGGAAACTTCATGAGTGGTGACTGTATTGCTATTGATTTGTACTCTCAAGCACAAGTATTCTGATTAATTTGATTACATATAATTCAGAAAAGAAAAAAAAATGAATGTATTTTTGGATCAATTGTTCTCTAATTGTAATTTTGCAATCTGATTATGGGAAGAATTTTCCAGAAAGTAGCTACTGGCTTCTTAAATTTCAAACTTTTAGTGTTGGATTCTGTAAGATGCCTTCTTACTGATCTGTAGCCTTAACCTCCTTTCTAACATTCGATGTGTCACCTATTAGGCAGTAGGAATATTCCTGGAATATTCCGTCCTGTATTAGTTTCCTATGGCTGCTATAACAAATGATCTCTAATGATCGGTTGCTTAAAATGTAAACATTTATTATCTTACATTTCTGGAGGTAAGAAAACTGAAATCAGTATTAATGAGCCCAAATCAATGTGTCAGCAGGGTCACACTCCCTCTGAAGGTTCTAGGAGAGAATCGGTGCCTTGCCTTGCATTCCATCTTTGCATCTCCTGGTACGTGGACTCTCCCTTCATTTTCAAGTCCAGTAGTGTAGTATTTTGTTTCAGTAGTCAACTTTGCCTTCTTCTTCCTTCTCAGATCTCCTTGAGATTGCATTTAGGGCCCACCTGGATAATCCAGAATAATCTCCCCATCTCAAGATTCTTATTTACTCTGAAATTTTTATGCAAACTTCACAAATGTTTCTCTTACTGCAAATCTGGTTTTTAATTTTTTTATTTCATATTGGAAAAGCCCATTTGGAGACCATTAAGAAGGACTTATTCTGGGGCACTTGGGTGGCTCAGTTGGTTAATCATCTGCCTTTGAGCTCCAGTCATGATCCCAGGGTCCTAGGATCCAGTCCTGAATTGGGCTCCCTGCTCAGCCGGGAGTCTGCTTCTCCTTCTCCATCTGCCTTTCCCCCAACTCATGCTCTCTCTTGCACTCTCAAATAAATAAATAAAACCTTAAGAAAATAATAAATAAAATAGACTTATTTTACTTCTGAATGTTGCCTTCTCACAAAAGGGAATCTATAGAAATGGGAATTCGTTAGCTGGAAATTAATAGCAGACCCACGGGATGAGGACTGTCCCCAAGGTGTGGGCGGGCTTGAGGAAAGCAACTAAAAACCTGAAGCAGTCAGAGTGGGGTTCGGTGGGAAGCCTTTATCGGAGGGATGGGGCATGCAGTGGATGAGGAGACGCTGTGGCTGCAGCAGTGGCCCCTCTAACAGGAAGGAACTCTGGCCTCTGGAGAGGAGGAAGCCACTGTCAAACCTCAGGGTCACCGGAAGGAACCAGGGAGCAACCACCTTGACATTTTCCCACTTCTGACCTCTACAGTGCTAATGCCTCTCACTCTCTGTCTCTATCTTTCTCCCTCTCTCTCTCTCTCCCACACACACACACACACACACACACACACACCCACACACACAATACACACGCACAGGCACATTCATGCCTGTGTGAACAGTAAAAGCATCCTGTTGAATTACAAGATAAATGTCATTTGTTGCCTTCTGTGATGGCAAATGGGCTTTTGGAGATCATTACCAGTGGCCTCCAACATGGCTTTTCTGAAAATTATGTGGAGCTTCTTTCTGTCTAAAAAGGAAACTTGCTTTTCCCAAAAATTGTACTTCGGAATAGTCAGAGTCTAAAATGTGATGTCTCAGACTAGTGATTTGAAATGTACATAGGAAAACATTTATTTTAGGTGGCACTTATTCCTTTGACAGCTTGTCTCATGGGGATTCAGCAGCAGCAACATATTTTAAAATTCTGGGGACATTTACACTTGTTTCAGAAGCTTTTAATTGAATAATAAATAATTGTGAGCTATTGGGCTTGGGCTGAGTTGGCTCCAGAGGTGACTGACTTTCTACAAAGTGATTCAAAGAAAATTTAAAAATCTATTCTGGGTTAACATAATTACAACACAAAAGAATGATTTCAGACCAGACCAGCTTCTAATTATCTTAAGGCTGCATTCTTTTTTTTTTTTAAATAAAGATTTTATTTTTTTGACAGACAGAGATCACAAGTAGGCAGAGTGGCAGGCAGAGAGAGAGGAGGAAGCAGGCTCCCCGCTGAGCAGAGAGCCCGACATGGGGCTCGATCCCAGGACCCTGGGACCCTGGGACCATGACCTGAGCCTAAGGCAGAGGCTTTAACCCACTGAGCCACCCAGGCGCCCCTTAAGGCTGCATTCTTGGCACCACCAGCCCATACTTGAGTTCCTATGTGGAAAAGCTTAGGGTTGTCAAAGAATTAATTGTTTGCTCTTGCCAACTCCAGAGCATGGCCCTTGACCTCCCTTTTTTAGAGCACTTAGGGCTGACAATCATGAACCCTTCCTCTGTTTTTTTGAGATATATATGCATCTCCTACAACTCAGTGGTATCTTTCTCACAGACCTGAAAACCATGTTTTTGAGATGCAGTCATCAGGAAGGATAGGACCTCTAACCTCCATAACTAACTGCCAACTAGCAGATATGATGGACCTAATTGCATCAATGCCAACCACTCCTTTGTAACTTCTCACCTCCCTGACTCTACTGAGGTCCTGCTTGCCAACCCGCCTCCCCATCCCTATTCATTTTCTCTTTAAAATGCCAAGTCATCCCTATGCACATCAGAATGGGGTTCAGCTCTCCCATTGTCAATAGTCACTGAATAAAATGTTTTCACCACTTTACCTGAAGTCCAGCTTTGTTTCTCTTGATGAAACTACCTCTGGGTTCCCGTGGAGAGGTCCCTCTCTTTGTAACCAGAAGTCACAAAGCCTCCCTCTTCAAGAGTTTTATCAAGTAGTTTTCTTGTGCTGGCTGCTTCCAGTTCATCAAACTTCAGAAATGAAATATAAAATAAGAGTCTAAAAGCAACCCTGAAAAAGATGCAAGTTTGGTTTGTAATCTTTTGCACAGAAGGATTCTGCTGTCAGTTTTCAAAACAAATGGCATTTGTAAACAATCATCTAGTTGATTTAGAGGGTGAAAGAGAGAACCTGTAAAGGGCCTTTGAACAGACAAAAACAAACTGATTAGAAAAAGCTTGGGAATGAAATCCTCATAACATCTTGACCTTAACACTTTCAAGGAAATAGTGTTCTAGTGTTCCCAGGAGATTTTAAGCCAAGTTTTCAGTCCCAGGAAAATGTAGAAAATCATCTCTCTTATCAGGAATGAAGTAAGGTACTACAAAAATAGAACAGGGGTAATTAAAAAAATCTGGATTTAAATTAGCATTTAAAGTTTCTAAGAAGTTTGCAAAATAAGATCAAACATTTTAAAACTTCTTTCATTCTCATCTGCTAAATGTGTAAGAGATCTACAATATGGGACTAATGAATTACTGTACCCAACAGTACATTTTCACTTCTCCACAAAAACTTCAAAGTCAACACAAGCAAGTATTTATTGGCAGTGGTATATATTGATAAAAGATATTCAGAATGCCAACTCACATTCACTTGAAAAGGAAAACTATGTTAGATAATTACGGTGTAATACAGATGTGGTAAAAAAATATCTAGTTATTGAGACATGTGGTTAAAATATCTAATTCTTAATTTTCCAGCCATCATGGAAAAATGGGAGTTTAATGTATTTACTTTTCTATACCTGCCTTACAGAACAGTCATTGTAGAGTAGAAAATGGTTATATTAGTCAACCAATAAACCAAGAAATCAATAATTATTATTAAAAATCCATCAAGAGGATTAACACATTAATTTGGAAGCTGTAGTGATATAGAAAAGTAGCAGAGATATTATAGGAAATAAACAAAAATAATATCATACCAGCAATAGGAATAAGCCATAAGAGAAGAAAAATACTTTTGCCTCTACACTTCTGAGTTTCTAGCTGAGATCCCTCCAGTAAAAGATTAACAAGAGTATAACAAACAGAAGTTCATTAACATGTATGTCTCATGAATATACAGGAGATACCCAAGGAAAAGTGAGTAATTCTCCAAGGTGGCTTAGAATTCCAGCTTCTATAAATCTTCAACAAAGAACTATAAATCTGCGAAGAAAGACTGCAATAAGGAGAACAGGTTTGGGCTTTCAAGGCCAGAGTCTGCAGTCTCTCATGGTTCGTGTCCTCCTCCAATTTCCCCCAATTCACTTTTCCTTTCTTTCTCCTAATGTCCTCCATGTTATTCCTTATGCTCCACAAGTAAGTGAAACCATATGATAATTGCCTCTCTCTGTTTGACTTATTTCATTCAGCATAATCTCTTCCAGTCCAGTCCAGAGATAAAGGCTGCTTAGTAAATTGGTCATACAGATTCTTCTGTTGCTTTCTCTAGGCTGATAGGGTCTAAAGTTGTCTCCAGGGATTAACCTGTGTCCTTCCTGGTAGAGAGGGGAAAAGGGACACCTTTATAAATTTATGGCCTGCTTCAGACAAATAAGAGGAGGTAAGGGAGCTTTTCGAGTATCTGCTTCTTCTCAATTGCCTTCAGCTCAAAGTAATTACGCAAAAGTGGCACATTTTAGGATGGCCTACTGTGCTACCCTTCAAAAGTGAGTATGAAATTTTAGGCGATTATGTCATCAAAATAGCAACACAGAGTGGCACCTGGGTGGCTCAGTGGGTTAAGCCTCTGCCTTCAGCTCAGGTCATGATCTCAGAGTCCTGGGATCGAGCCCCACATCGGGCCCTCTTCTCAGCGGGGAGCCTGCTTCCCCCTCTCCCTCTTCCTGCCTCTCTGCCTACTCGTGATCTCTGTCTGTCAAATAAATAAGTAAAATCTTAAAAAAGAATACAACACAGAATTTCTAGTCCTTGCCTCCTCCTCAGAAACATCAATTTGAAAAATTATCTGCATGCGAAAATACCTGCGCAAGAGCCAAAGATTCCAGGTCATGGATTACAGCACCCGAAAGACATAAGAAAAGACACAATGAGATGTGTAAGAGTAGATTCCCACTACCCCATAACCCCTCTCCAAAGCCGGGCAATCCAACAAGGAAAGAGACACTCACCTCATAGAAGGAAAATTAGCACCCAACTTCACCCTGGACCCTAGTAATGACCTGCCACAGCACCACTCTACTGCTGTGGTCCAAGGTTGCTCCTTGAGGACTGCTGTGAAGTCAGACCCCTGGTTTACCCTTGCACCTGCCAGCTCAGGTGACCCAAAGTGGATCTTACAGCCACAGGAGTTTCCTACAACAAAAAGTGGCTCTTGCAGACCCAGGTGAGTCCCCCAGCACCAGTCTCCCAGCTGGCTCCTAAGAAACCATGATCTCCCTGGCACCTGCTGGCTCTAGAAGCCCTGGGTGGCTCTCATAACTCCAAGAGATTTCTTTGGCTCCAGACAGACATAAGGCTCCCACAAACCAAAGCCCCAGCCCATCTGGTCTCTAGCTGACTCCAGCAGTGGCAGTTGGTCCTATAGTTCCAGGTAGCTCCTATGGCATGAGGCTACCAATGGACCCCCATGAACCCAAGCTCCCAGACCACCTCAGTGCCAACTGATTTCCATGGCACAAGGCTCCAGATGAGCCCCTACAAACCCAGGATTCTGGATGGGTCCTGGCCCAGCCAAGTACCACAAAGCTAGACTTTCAACTAACACAGCACCAGGCCTCTGGTCCAACCTAGAACCAGCCCGGCCCCCATAGACCTAATGGTAGTAATCAAAAGGTATGAATTGGTATGGATATGGTATTGGCATAAAAACAGACACAAAGAGCAGTGAAACAGAACCAAGATCTTACTTTACACCACTCACAAAAGTTTAACTCAAAATGGATTAAAGACTTAAATGCTAAGACCCAAAGCTATAAAACTCCTAGAAGAAGACATATTAAAACAATCTCCTTGACATTGGTCTTGGTAACAGTTTTTTGGATATGATACCAAAAGCACAACAACAAAAACAAAAAAAGATAAATAAGTGGAACTATATCAAACTAAAAAGCTTCTGCACAGCAAAAGAAATGTTCAACAAAATGAAAAGGCAACCATATGTGTAAGGGGTTACTAACCGAAATACACACAACTCAATAGCAAAAAAAAAAAAAAAAGTCTGATTAATAAATGGGCAAAGATAAAACCAATAGGTACCTGCTTTTTTTAAATGTTCATCATCACTAATAATCAAGGAATTTCAAATCAAAACCATAATGAAATATCACCTTGTACCTGTTAGAGTGGCTAACTATCAAACAGACAAGAGATAATGAATGTTGTCAAGGGTATGGAGAAAAGGGAACCCTTCTTCACTATTGGTAGGAATCTAAATTGGCATGGACATTATGGAAAACAGTTTGGTGTGTGTTTTTTTTTTAATTAAAGATGAATTGCTATATAGTCTGGCAATACTATTTCTGGGTATATATCCAAAAGAAATGAATCACTATCTTCCAGAAATACCTTCATCATCATGTTCATTGCAGCATTGCTTATAAAATCCAAAATATAGAAATAACCTAAGTGAGGGCGCCTGGGTGGTTCAGTGGGTTAAGCCGCTGCCTTTGGCTCAGGTCATGATCTCAGGGTCCTGAGATCGAGTCCCACATCGGGCTCTCTGCTCAGCGGGAAGCCTGCTTCCCTCTCTCCCTTTCTCTCTCTGGCTGCCTCTCTGTCTACTTGTGATCTCTCTCTGTCGAATAAATAAATAAAATCTTAAAAAAAAAATCTTAAAAAAAAAAAGAAATAACCTGAGTGTCCACTGACAGATAAATCAATAAAAATGTTCATTATGTATATTATATGCATGTGTTATATGGCTATATTACCTGTACATAATGAAACTGTCACAGGCAAGAAGCACTTATCCACATAATGATTAATTGTGATGTGGTATCTTGAATAGGATTCTGGAACAGAAAAGGGGTATTAGGTATAAACAGAAGAAATATGAATAAATTATGAACTTTAGTTAATAATGATTTATTGATTCATTAATTGTAACAAAGGTGTCATACTAATATAATAATTTGGTGTGGGGTCAATGGGACTCTCTATAATATTCTCAATTTTCTTAAGAAACCCACTTCAGATACACGGAGGCTAAAAGACTATAATTGCCATATTTTTGTTCTCTAGGTTTTGCTAATTTGATTGAATAATTTGATGTATCTTTATAGAAATAAATGAGAAATGCAAGTAATCTAGTTCAAATTGAATTTCAGATAAATAATTTTTTTAGTAAAGGTATGCTCCATGCAGTATTTGGGACATTTTTATATTAAAAATTGTTTGCTTTTAATTTTATTATCTTTTAAAGATTTTACTTATTTATTTGAGAGGGGGAGAGAGCACAAGTGAGTAGAGGGACAGAGGAAGAGGGAAAAACAGACTCCCTGCTGAGCCAGGAGCCCAATTCTGGGCTTGATTCCAGGACCCCAGGATCATGACCTGAGCCAACAGCTCTTAAAAGAGTGAGCCCCCCAGGTGTCCCTGCTTTTTATCCAAAATTTAAATTTAATTGGTATACCATATTTTGGCATAAACCCTAGACTTTGAGCCTAGGTTCCCACCCTGATTCTGCTGTTCCATCCTTGGTACACATCTTTCATTCTCAAAGTCACATTTAAGTTAAAAGACACTGCTGTCACTCAAATATCCATGATTGAGGTGAGCAAGAGGATGGAATGAAAGGGCAAAAGGCCCAAAAGAGCCACTGAATCCCTCTTTAAAGAATTTTCTGGGAAGATTTCCATGATGGCTTCAGTTTATGATAGAGCCTGGGGAATGAAGACTTTTTAGCTGGGCACGTTGCCCACCTCAATAAATAAAGTTGAATGAACCTGGGGATCTATAAAGAAGAAAATAAGAACTCATATTGGATAAATAACGAGAAGTTTTTGCCATGCTCCATAAAATATTTGCACCTGCCTTTGTATAAAAAATAATGCCTTCCTTCATTTATAATTGATGTGCTAAAAGATGCACCACATTTACCTTCTAATTTCCAGTTTAAGAAGCACAGGCTAATGCACACTTATAATTAGGCTCTGAAATCAGACAGCTTGTCATGTCTTACTGTGATTATTTAAAAACTTAACAAGGGCTCTCACCCTTTAAGCTAAGCTTTATCCTTCCCCACTCTTATCCTGGGCTTTTTGTCCCAAATAATGGAGAGCCCAGAAAAGGTCTGAGAAAAGGCAGATATTTTTTTACTGAAGTGGAAAATAAAAATGAGTGGGAGAAAAACAAGAAACAAAGAAAGAAAACAAGTAGGCTTCAGAAAAAATGGGACAATTTCTTAAATGTTATTTATGATATCTTGAATGTTATTTATTTTATTTTTATTTAATTGTTTTTAGAAGCTTCACAAGGATTAAAAAGAATGGGGTGAGGGAGGAAAGATATTTGGAGAACTGTTGCCATAAACTCTTAAGTTAGAAACTCTGTCATGTCATATAGTTAAAATTTCCCAAAGGAGGGAATTCCTCTCAGCTCGTTTGAGTGCTGTCCTCTGTGTGTGCAAGTTAACAAAGCAAGCGCCGTGTGGTCATAATATGAAAATAAAGGAATTGAGGCTTGCAAGATTTTTGGAAAGATGGTGTGACAAAATCCTTTTTTCCTCGGTGTATTTGAAAACACCTAGGAGGTATCAGTGCTAAAACAGATACTTAGGGCTTTCATAAGAAGATTAGACTGTGCAATTGTGCAGGCCCAACACAACCCAGGCCACGTGTCTCTTGGCAACTCTTTCTCTCAGCTTTAGAGAGTAGAGCTGAAGTGAAAACAAACAAAAACAAAAACAAAAACAAAGAAAAACACTTTTGCCCCTTCGGAAGGCCACTTCTTTAATTAGCTCTTCCAGGTTCCGAGTTCTGAAACTTCTCTAGCCCCACAGTTCTCACGAGATGAGCATTTTCCAGGAGGAACCCTTGTAATATAAGCAAAGGAGAATGAGTAAAATTCCGTGCGTGCAAATGCATGGGCATGTTTGTGGAGCACAGACAGTTGGAATGCAGAGCGAGCAGGGCAGGAAGCCCCTGGTGCCCTATCTCTTCCTCAATGCTATGTGGCTGCTGGACTGAGCCATCATCTTGAGGTTTAAATTGATCTGGGCTATGGGGTACCTCGGTATCTCCAATGGTTGACTGTCCAACTCTTGATTGATTTCAGCTCAGGTCATGATCAGGTCCTGGGATCAAACACTGCATCAGGCTTAGCGCACTCCACCAACAAATAAATAAATAGATCTTTAAACTGAGTTGGGCTTTGAGTCTGTGTTGATAGCAACTTAAGCCAAGTGGGAGCCTTGAGCCTTCCTGAATCTGCTGATCTGTAGTTGTGGATAAACTAGTTAGGTCATTGAGCAGCTAGCCTCTTGAAGCTTCTCTCCTGGAACCTACTCCTTCTCTTCAGTTAAGCTCTTGCCATTCCAAGTAATAATAGTAATGCAAAAATAATAACACCAATATTTGTGCTAACTTTGTGCCACATATCATCCATTTTGAGATAAAGAAAGAAGGGCTTAGTTAACTTGCTTCAGGTCCAAATTTATGCAGCAGTAGAATAAGATTCAACCTTGATCTGTCTGACAACACAGTGTTTGCACTTACCTGATTATAACAATCCAAATTCCTTGGCTTTAAGACTCCTGTGGCCTGAATTTTCAATCCCTTCCCCTCCTAGCAGTCTCCCTTTCTGTGCCAGAATTTCACCCCACCATTCACCCTGCACTGCTGAGTTAGCAGGTGTGAAGCCTGTGTCTAATTATGGAGGTGCTAAGCTATGTCCCTGGTGCCAGCTAGCCACCTTGCCCTTGCTGCTTGAGGAATGAGCAGTGTTGAAAATGAACCCAGAAAGATTGCCACTTGGAGCTCTTCAAGGAGACTCTGGTCACCCTAACAAAGATCCTTCTTCCTATTTCTAAAGCACCCCTATTTGCTGGAATGTTTCCAGCTCTTGCTCATTTTCACAGTGTGGAATAACCAGACATGTCTTTCCCTGGCTTTCCACTGATAGCTCATCTCACTCTCATCCTTTCCTTCTTCCATAGGCACTAATAGCATCTTTTTTTTTTAAGAGTTTATTTATTTATTTGACAGACAGAGATCATAAGTAGGCAGAGAGAGAGAGAGGAGAAAGCATGCTCCCTGCTGAGCAGAGAGCCCTATGTGGGGCTTGATCCCAGGACCCTGGGATCATGACCCGAGGTGAAGGCAGAGGCTTTAACCCACTGAGCCACCCAGGCGCCCCTAATAGCATCTTTTAATGTCATTCTTACCACACATAAAATTTTAAATACATCTTGGTAACATGGTATGCGTTCCCAAGCCCCTCAAATTTTCCTCCTCTTTCGTGAAATGAAAGTTATTTCATCCACAATATGCAATATTTATTTTTTTTAAAGATTTTGTTTATTTATTTGACAGAGAGAGATCACAAGTAGGCAGAGAAGCAGGCAGAGAGAGGGGGAAGCAGGCTCCCCGCTGAGCAAAGAGCCCGATGTGGGCTTGATCCCAGGACCCTGAGATCATGACCCGAGCCAAAGGCAGAGGCTTAACTCACTGAGCAACCCAGGCACCCTGAACAATATGCAATATTTAAGCTACGTTTGATAGATACCAGGCATTGCATGCTAAGTGTCAGAGATATAATAATGAACAAGAAATAAACCTACCCTCGAGGAATTGATAGTCCAATGCTGAGGTAGGTCTCCAGACAATTTGACTTGATTTAAGACAGAATGACAGAAATGCTATAATAACAATAAAAGGTCATTTTAATTTTATTTATTTATATATATGTTATTTAAATTTATTTATTTTCATATATATAAATAAAGGTCATTTTGCACCCAGAAATGGATAACTTATTTCTATTAAATGCAATGCTGAACAAAAAGGCAGTAAATTTCAGGCCAATTATTTTGAAAACTAGTTGAGCTCATGTAGCTGGCGACTTCCAACACAAAGGAAATGCACTGACTAGTGTAGATGGTGGGTACGTTTAACAGAGTGTCTGGTCACGCGTGGGCCAACATTATGACCAAAGACCATCAAAAGCCACTGAAGATTGGGATTCAAGAAAAGGCAGTTCTATTGATCCATGTAACAGCAGTGCTTTAAAATATTCTGGAAACTGTGGGCCAGGGCTCTGAAATGTCAATCTTCAAATAAATAGCTAAGAGAAAAAACTATGATTACTGTCTCAGACTTGTCAAATCACTTCTTGAGAGGTAAATGTTGTGTTCTCAAAAAAGAATGTGTTCATTTTGCAAACAGTATTCATTTTGCAAACAGTGGAAAGCTGCCTACTGGGACATAATTTTTAGCAGTCCCCCAGAGTTCTATCTGCCTAACATGATGTCTCCTGGCATGGCGTACCCCTTCTACCTTCTGAAATCCCACTGAAATTAAAGGTAGGGCTATAATGGCATTTTTAAAAATGCATGTTGGTGCCTGAGGAGGCAGGTCAGTTAGAGGGACACTTGTTAAGAGAGAAACTTTTTGGAGCATTATTAAAAATCTCAACTTCCCTCCAAAGTCTGCCCCTTCTATCAGAGTGCCAAAACTCCTTCCAATGAATGTATATTTGACCACAAGAGTGGTTGCAACACTGTGGAGAAATGCCAAGAGATTTTGTAAACACTACACACCATTATTAGAGCAGATCTATTTTTAAGCTCTTTGATTGGATAAATACACTTCACCAGGCTGGGGAAATTTCCTACCATTTCTAATTTTCTGAGTACTGGTTTAAATTTCAAATGCATTTTTGCTGCATTTTTTTTTAAATCTACTGATGGAGTGAATTATATTCGTTGAATTTTTAATGTTAAACCAAACTTTTATTCCTAGGATAAACCCTACACAGCCATGATTATTCTTTTTGTATATTGTGGAATTCAATTTGCTGGTATTTCTTAAGGATTTTTGCAGTTTCTGTTAACAAGAGACATTGGTCTATAATTTTCTTCATTTGCAATGTCTTTGCTGGGTTTTGGTATCAGGTTAATTTTGGCTCCATTAAGAAACTTGGAAAACATTCACTCCTTTTAAGTTTTCTGAGAAGTATGCATATAATCAGTGTTATTTCTCCCTTCCATATTTAGAAGAATTCATCATGGGAATCATTATGGTCTGGAATTTTTTGTGGAAAGATTTGAAACTATGAATTTATTTCTTTTCAATAGATAGAAAGGTATTCGACTATATTTACTTTAGTGAGCATTATTTTATCTTTTAAGAAATTTTTCCATTTTTCTAAGTTATTAAATTTATTGGCATAAAGTTGTTTTATAATATTCTTATGGAGAAGTCATCTTTTTCAGTCCTGATGTCAGGAATTTTTCTTTTCTCTTTTTTTTTTCTTGATTAACCTAGCTAAAATGTATAACATTTTTTCATAGTTTCAAAAAAATTCACATTTTCTTTAATTCTCTGTTACTTGTTCATATTCTATTTTGTGGTTTTCCACTTTTATCTTTACCATTTATTTTCTTCTGCTTGTTTTAAATGTAATTTGCTCTATTTTTCTTGTTTAATGAAAGCCGACACTTTGATTTAAAACCTTTCATTGTTTTTTTTTTTAAAGATTTTATTTATTTATTTGACAGACAGAGATCACAAGTAGGCAGAGAGGCAGGCAGAGAGAGAGGAAGGGAAGCAGGTTCCCTGCTGAGCAGAGAGCCCAATGTGGGGCTCGATCCCAGGACCCTGGGATCATGACCTGATCCGAAGGCAGCGGCTTTAACCCACTGAGCCACCCAGGCGCCCCCCTTTCATTGTTTTTAACATGAGCATTTATTCTATATTTTTCTGAGCATTGCTTCAGCTGTAGCCCACAGAATATGATATTTTGTAAAGTTCACTTTCATTATATTTTAAATATTTTCTAATTCCCCTTGTGATTGCTTTTTTGACCCATTGTTTATTTAGTATTGTGATGGTTAGTTTTTAGATGTTTGGAGGTTTTAATTTATTAAGACTTGCTTTTGGCCTATAGTGTATGGTCTAATTTAGTGTATGTGCCACATGCATTTGAAAAGAATGAGTATAGCTTATGAGCTGTAGTGAATGGAGTGGCACATAAAGATAAAATAGGTCAAGATGGTGGATAGTGTTGTTCAATGTTCTGTCTTTACTGATTTTCTGTTTACTTGTTTGATGACTTATTGAGGAAGGAGTCCTTAAGTCCCCTATTTTAACTGTGGATTTGTCTATTTCTTCTTTAGAGTCTGTCAATCTTCACTGCATGTATTGTAAGACTCCATGCTTGAGTCATACACATTAGGATAATTATATCTTGTTGATTAATTGGCCCCTTTATCATTATGAAATATCCATCTACGTCCTTGTTTTGAAATCTACTTCGTCTTGTATGCCTTCAAAAATATACATTTTGAGTTTATGTGTACTATAAGCACTTTGCAGCATTTTGCTTCCATTTTCCCCTCCTGGCTTTAATGTTATTTGTTTTGTTTGTTTTAAGATTTCGTTTATTTATTTGACAGAGAGAGAGACAGTGAGAAAAGGAAAACAAGCAGGGGGAGTGGGAGGAGAAGGAGCAGGCTTCCCGCTGAGCAGGGAGCCTGATGTAGGGCTCAATTCCCAATCATGACCTGAGCCGAAGGCAGAGGCTTCATGACTGAGCCATCCAGGTGCCCCAGTGTTATTTGTTCATACATGATATTTTTATATAGGAATCAAAACCTAGACAGTACAGTGTTATTAATTTGTTCAAAATAGTTGATTATACTTTAAAGATATTTAAAAGGAGGGGATTTTTAAATATTTATCCATATATTTACCATTCTGGCACTCTTCATTCCCTCGTGTAAATACAAATTTTCATCCTGTGTTATTCTCCTTACTGCCTCAGCAACTTCTTAACATTTGTTGTATTTTAGGTCTGCTAATAATGATGTCTTTCAGCTTTTATTTGTCTGAAAGATCTTTATTTCACTTTATTTTGAAAGTAGATAAGTCTAACTTGACAACTTTTGTTTGTCAGTACATTAAAAATTTTGTTCCATTGTATTCTGGCTTGAATTGCTTCTGATAAGAAATGGGTTGTTCTTCTTCTCCTTCTTCTGCTATGCATAATGTGTCCTTTTTTTCTTCTGATCACTGCTAATATTTTCTCTCCAACACATTTCAGCAGTTTGATTATGAGGTACCTTGGTGATTTCTTTTGTGTTTATTCTGCTTGGTGTTAATTGAGCTTCTTGAATCTGTGGATCTATTTTATATATTCTACTTAGAAAATTTTTAGTAATTACTTTCCCCCTCAAATTCTAGCTACCTCAGCCTCCTTGAACTCTGGTCTCTTTCTTCTTAACTTTGCCTAACTCCCAGGCTCTGCCTGGGTTTCCAGTCCATGCCCAGAGGCCTGGAAGATGCCTCAGGCAGTAATCTGGGGGTCATTATAGGGCTAACCATGCCATTTCCCTTTTCTCAGTCCTGCACTGCCTCTTGTCTGAATAAAAGTACTTCTTTCATAATTGTTAATGGTTTTCTATTTGTTTGTGGAAGAAGGCAAGTTCCATAGTAACTCATTTTTTTGTAGGTAAACTGAATTTTAGAATTTTCTCCATAAAAGTTGAGAGCGTTTTTAGTTAATTAATAGTTCTCATTGCCAGCATCAATAGCACCCTACATGTTATTGTATGGAATAGTTACTTACTAATATATGGATTTCAATCTTTCATGGTCTTCCATCTTTACCAAGAATCAAGGGCTTAACTTGGGATAGTCTGCGAGGTTGACTCTGGAATAGAGGGAGGACAAATAATGGAATTAAAACAGTGAAACCTTTCAAGACTTTTCTAAATATTGAAAAATTTTCAAAAATTGCTAATGTTCAAAGTCTAAAGGGATCAAGTTTGCCAGAACATTTGTTATAAAATGGAATGCTTATCTATGATTACTGTAGAAAAATACTGGGATAAAAAAATCTAGAGTTTGTTGTTCATAACCTTCAGAATTTTCTGTTTATTAGTAATGATTTTACTGATTAAACAATATTAAAATTAAATATATAACACTATTTTTATGAAAAGTATGAAGTAACTTTTAAATACCTTAGTTTATACAATGTGTAGATTGATTATACTATAAGAACTTCCTGAATCCTCAGTAAGGACTTCCTGAATCCTCAGCTACATAATCTTAAACTCCACCATTGGATGGAAGCCTGTCTCTCATGTAGAACTATGAATAACTCCATTACTTGCCAGTTGGCTCAGCAGACCAGTCAGCTGCGGAAAGAAACCAATCGTCTTTCCTCTGGTGGTAGAATATTCCACTGGCCTTGCTCACAGCAGGAGCAGATGGTCACCCAAATGCCATTTACCTTTTTTTAGAAGTTCCTATCACATACTGCCATCAGATTCACAATAAAGCTTATTTTAAAACAACTGTACATTTCGGATGGGACCTTGTAGGAATATTGCCAAAACTTTCTTAACTTAATCATAGATTAAACACATGTTTAGCCTGGCCAGCATATATAGTTGTATAGTAGGAAATGTCCTTTCAGCTTCTAGTAGTTCAAGGGTTTACCAACCAAGTCCTGATAAATGAGAGTATGACTTAAGTATGCACTGGAAAGGAACTGATTAGTGCACACACTTGGTTATTTAAAACTGGTACCTATTTTTGCCTTATTTTTTTTAAAGATTTTATTTATTTATGTGAGAGAGAGAGAGTGAGAGATAGAGAACACAAGCAGGGAGAGTGCCACGGGGAGAAGGAAAAGGCTCCCCTCTGACCAGGGAGCCCAATGCGGGGCCCCATCCCAGGACCCTAAGATCACAACCTGGGCCAAAGGCAGATGCTTAGCCAATGGAGTTACCCAGGCACTCCCTGTTTCCCCTGTTTTTGTTTTAAAATAAATCAGTGGGACCACTCTCAGTCTATCTGGACAAGTATTCTAATCCATTAGAATATTTGTGAATAAAGTTAAAATATAGACTTCAGTAGTTATGCTGCTTTTTAAAAATACTTTTGTCTTTCGTCTTACATTATTTTCTGCAGTTATCAGATGGTGATGAATTTGCACAACATGATTATTTTTTTTTAGGTTTTATTTTATTTTATTTTTTTTAAGATTTTATTTATTTATTTGACAGAGAGAGATCACAAGTAGACGGAGAGGCAGGCAGAGAGAGAGAGAGAAAGAGAGGGAAGCAGGCACCCTGCTGAGCAGAGAGCCCAATGCGGGACTCGATCCCAGGACCCCGAGATCATGACCTGAGCCAAAGGCAGCGGCTTAATCCACTGAGCCACCCAGGTGCCCCACAACATGATTATTTTTCACTGATACATGAGATCTTAAAGGATTACGTTCATATATTTTATTCCCTACCACCATCTTGTGGTTTTATTTATTACAAAAACAAAGATTTTGTTAATTATGAAATATATAAAATACACTGAACACTCATAAAATAGTATTTCTGAGACCTATGATAGTAGTGTTGTGCTACATTCATGAACTCTTTCTCTGTTTCAGCAACAAATATTAAACAAAAGCTAATGACCCCACCCATCCCCCAACCCATCTCTTCCTTCTCTCTTTAACTCCCTTAAAATTATCACTAGACTTAGGTTGGCCCTTGTGTTTTCCATACATGATTTTGTAATTTTATTACATATGCATATATCCATAAACATATCTCTTTTATGAACTTGGCTTCAGAGTGTATGTTTCAGTAGGATAAAAGGAATGTGCAAGATGCTGGTGACAAATGATAACTATTTCTCTCTTCTCCCAAACAAAGCTCTTATAGCCATCTTTGGTTTCCATAGAAATCACAGGCAAACTTACCTTAAGTGGTCACAGCCAAATCCATATCAGTACTGTGGCCTCTACCCTCTGGTTATGAAGTACAATCCGAACTACCATGCTCCCTAGCAGGCATCTTCCCGGTAAAAAGCGAGCTTCTTTTGTTAAGAGATGCAGCTGGTTTTTTGACATGGCAAATTATTCATCGAAAATTAGGTACATTTGTGGGAATTTCATTAAGAAATTTGTGCAACAGGAAGTAGAAAAACAAATTAAATAGTATAAATTGGCCCTGCTATGCATCTAAGGGTTGAACACAGTTCACGCTGGCTTATAATCAGAGCAATTCAGAGATCAGTTAAAGCAACATTTAGGAAGAGAAACCTCAGAAAGGAAAATACACCTGAAGTTGTTCCTGGTAAGTTGCATGTGTATGTGAGTGGCATTAAATAACAAAAATTCAACAAGTAAATTTTAAAGATCTAGTTAGCTTTCCTCATTGATTCATGAATCAGACAGCATGCTGTCCAACAAGTAGAGGGGAGCTCCAAAAGGCTACAGAAAACTGAGTTTTTTTAAAGGTAGAGAGGGAGCAGAAAAAAGGAAATTATTATCAAAGAATCTATTTTTTTAGGCAAGGTTACCCTCCTAAATGGAATGAAGGGGATTGATCGGTAAATGCCTAGTGCTGACCAGGAAATTCCCACATTGACTGGCTAAAGTTTACCTTTTGGGGAGGTTGTAACTGCAGTTAGGTTATGCGTTAAGTCTTGGTTTACTGACCTGGGCCTTAGCCTAAGTGATGCCATTTTCAGCCTATGGTTTTCTTTTTAAGTGTCCGCACACATTCTGACTCTCCATCTCATCTTTCACTACACGTGATTCCCTTGTCCCCTACATTGTTCCTCAACACACTGTGTTCTACTTCCCCATCCGCCCCTCACCCCAATCACTTCACATTCCAGCCTCACTTAGCAAAAGCTCAGAGAACCAGAGGAAGGGAAGCCCTGCCCTCATTCAGCATTACTGGACAATCACTCAATGTCACATGACTCAGTATTTACATATGTGGAGTGTTCCATTTGGGCTACTACAATCT
Organism: Lutra lutra; assembly: GCF_902655055.1. Classification (NCBI taxonomy): domain Eukaryota; kingdom Metazoa; phylum Chordata; class Mammalia; order Carnivora; family Mustelidae; genus Lutra; species Lutra lutra. The sequence goes on from NC_062281.1 coordinate 79,918,300, forward strand.
CCATTTCTATTTGTTTAAAGAGAAGTTGCTGCTTCATATTTACCATCAGTGAGTTCCTTCCCCTGTGCTCTGAAAGCATTTGTCACATCAGGGCATGGTTTTTGGTTCATAATTGTCTACTCTCCAAGGCTATGAATTCTTCAGAGGCAGCGTCGCTTGTCCCTAAGAGTATTTTATCTAATGATAGAAAAGGGGAAGCACAAAAATAAAACAGTTTGCATCCCTGACAAACAATTAGTATCTTCATCCAGAGTTGTGCATACTTCTAGCACGCTCATGTACATATAGTTTCCCCAAGGAAATAAGCTGCTCTTTTAGACACTTCCATATTTTTTTAAACTTTTTTTAAAGATTTTATTTATTTATGTGAAATAGAGAGAGTGAGAGCACACAGGAGCAGGGGGAAGGGTAGAGGAAGAAGCAGACTCCCCACTGAGCAGATAGCCCAATATGGGACTTGATCCCGGGGTTCCAGGACCATGATCTGAGCTGAAGGCAGATGCTTAAAAGACTGACCCACCCATGTGCCCAAGACTTCCACATTTTTTAAAAAAACCTCCACAATTATATTAAACCTCAATATTTTTACCACTTAAAATATTCAAGGAATATTTTCATTTACCTATTATATATGAGATATTGCTTGGACTCTAGAGATGCCACCAGTGAACAATTTAAAGTTGTCAGCTGGTTCCTATTCTAGCACATGTTTCATTTTCCTTGGTATTATGTGCTTTGATTATTGATCTGAAATGATTTCATTCACCACAATTATGTTAGAGATTCCTTTTCTGTGAAATATTAAGAACTGTTTTTTAATAATTTATATCAGAAATAGCACTTATAATGAAGAAAGTATCAGTTTCATCCAGTCTTTATATTTTGTAGCCCTAATTGACTTTATTATACATTTAGCAAAGTGGAGAAGCGCATATCAAAAACTTATTTGAATTCTGGACATTCTTAATTTATATACAACTTTTCATGGTCTAGCAAAGAATGTAAACAGGAATAGTACATAGAATTAACACAGAGGGGTATTTGAGTGGCTCTGTCGGTTAAGCATCTGTCTTTGATCCAGGTCATGATCCCAGGGTTCTGGGATGGAGCCCTAAGTCAGGCTCCCTGCTTAGCAGGGAGTCTGCTTTGTTCTCTGCCCCTCCCCCACCATTGCTCAATGCACTCTCTCTCTCTTTCTCAAATAAATAAATAAAATCTTAAAATAAAAGGAAAAAGACATAGCACTTTCCTCTGATAGCCATTGATTGTGAATTGTAGCTTTTGCCCCACTCTTACATACAGGCTTCCAGATATGGAATGAATAAGTCACTGGGATGATGTTGTAAGACTCAGCAAGTTATGATCAGAAACATTTCAAGTATCTATTCAAAATAAGTGAATGGAAAAATAATAACAGGAATCTGAGGTCACACATGCTACTACCTCCTAGTCTGCCTGCTGCCACCTCCTCACACCTCAGCTCACAAATCCATATGAATTACACTACCCTTTGGAGGGAGAGCTTATTTGTTTATAGCTATAATACTAGTATATTATTCTTTTTCTCAGGTAATGAGAACTGAGATAGCATTTTTGCTTCCAAATCAGTCAACTTAAATTGTGCCAATTAATTACCTATTTTATAATACTAAAAGATTTTAATTTTAGCTTTATACCTGGTACAACTTAGTGATGGGTCATTGCAATGAAACTAGCACTTATAGTAGGTATTTATGAAATTTATTGTACAGTATAGATTGTACTTAATTAGGAAAAAAAACTCGTCTAATACAGAATTTTAATAGCTTTCTACTATCTAAATTAAAATCTTTACCTGAAGTTGAATAAACATTTATAAATTGACAATGTTTGATATTCAGGTTGTCAAGCAGATTTTTGAACTCCTCCTCTAGGATATAGCATAAAGAAAGACACTCTGAGGCAAGCTCTTTACAAGGCATCCAAAGGACAGTCTGAGCAATAATCTAAACGATGCAAACAAAAATAAATGACTTCGTTTTATTTTGTTTTGCTTTGGTTTCAGGTCTTTCCATAGAGCGTGAAGAATAAGTAAGTTAAAATGACTCAAGGAAGGATGCCTAGGTGGCTCAGTCATCTCAGTCATTCAAGTGTCTGACTTCGGCTCAGATCGTGATCTCAGGGTCCTGGGATCCAATCCCCCACTGGGCTCCCTGCTCAGAGGGGAGTCTGCTTCTCCCTCTGCCCCTCCCCCCAACCCCTCCCCCTGCTGGTGCTGGAGTGCTCTCACTCTCTCTCACACACAAAAATACATAAATAAATAATCTGCAAGGAGGGGGGAAAAAAAAACTTTAACTTTAAAAAAATTTCTCCCATTAGAAAATATCCTACAGTCAGGACTCTATACTTTTTCTTTTTGCCTGGAGATCAGCACGATGGAGGGGGTGAGGAAAGTAAGATTGTGCAGAGAGTGAAGTTGAAGCAGATGCAACAGAGCACTCAGGCACCTTTGGTCAGTGGGGGAGGGGCAAGGCTCTTAAACCAGGTCTTAATACTTCACTGAGAACATCTGTCCTCTTTCCTGACAATCTAGGATTCTAACACCATGAATGGTTTAGTTCTGGCCGATCCTCATTTCCTCTTTTGTAAAACAGACTGGACAAGATTAGAAGTCCTCAAATGATTTACCCTTTGGAATCATCTGAGGACGCTTATTAAGGACCAGACCTCTTGAGTGACAAGTAGAGATTCTGACATGATGAATCTGAGGAGGAGGGGGTGGCAAAGGAAGGGGCAAGGGCCAGGAACAGTTATTTTTAACAAATACCTTGGGTAAATCTGAGACATTCTCCAAGCTAATATCCTAACCTTCTCTGACTCCTGACACACACAAAGCATTCCAGACATATAAGAAAATAGAAACAAGCATGTAAGAAACTAGGAACTATTAATCAAATACCACTGGATGGATTGTATTTGAAGTTTCAACTTCCACTTGCTCAACATATCAGCACAGGCATGGGTGAGAAATAAAAAATCACCTTTCTGTTATACACAATACACAAACATAGATGGCGCCTATGACAGCCATTTAGAAATAATAAAATGAGCTTTTATTTCTGTGAAAGATAAATGATAATTCTAACATTTGAGTATTTTCACACCCACTGAGAGATAATCAATAATTTCTGTCTAATTTGGGAACCCAAGCAATTCTTGTTATATTTTATCTATTTCATATCCCAATGGAAAGTTTTCAGAATCACAGCACTTTATTTCTGAACTTGCAAAATAATTCAAACAAGAAGAGTAGCACGTTTCTCCAGTCTCAGTCACTGTGATTTTCAATTACCTACAAGTTTCTGGAGATGATTTGTCAAGAAAATGAAAGAATATTAGGCTTTTTTCATTTTATGTAGGGTAATAGATGAGACCATTTCCCATTCTAAATGATCACTTTCATCAGCTGAACTTCTGAAAAATAATTCTGAAAATTGTTACATTTTAAGTTGAGCTACATTATAAAGACAGGCTAAAAAATAAGAAAAAATAACCCTAATATTTACCCATTTGGAGAATGCTCTAAGAGTTTACCATATGTACAAACTAACTTACACTGGGGTATGTGATTCTTTCAGTGGGCAAGCCAATCGACCCAGGAAAACAACTGAGGCTTCTTCTTTCTTGTTAACCTTCGTTCCTCCTTGCAAAGGAAGAAGTTTGTAGCTGCTGAGATTTGTTACTACATGCTATTAATCATTCCCTACCAACATCTTCATCCACAAAGACCCTTATTCTCTGCTCCCAGCTGCATGGTCCTAGACTGCTGTCTTCAGCATTGACTCAGGGACCACATCTTCTTGGTACCATTCAATGGGTATTCAGCTGCTATCTATGCCTGGAAGACTGGCCAAAGTATGCCCAGGAGGGATGGCCTGAGGCTGCTTGGAAAGTTTTGCCACCCACAGAGATAGTGTTAGAGATTATCTGGACCTGCTTCCTTCTCACATGGAATCCAGAGACTTTTTTTCATTAATTCCTGTCAACACTGAATCTGAACTTTCTCTTGGCCTGTTCTTCTTCTCTCAGGTTTGACACTTCTGTGCTGACCGTGTCCACATACAGCCCTGGCCCTGCCAAGACTCTGCTTTTGTTTCTTAAACTAGTTGGAGTGGTGATACATTGGGCCAGTCCAATGTTATATCTTGCTCATTGGCTTCTGGTTTCTAGTTGCTCAATTTTCAAATTAGCTGAAAAATTTTTTCCTTATCTACAAGCTTATTTTCTCATTCTAAATTATTCATTAGGAAGAGCCACTATTAAGTTAGGGTTATGATGGAGACAATGGCAAGCAGCTTCGCCAGAGCAGGGTGAATTTACCATCCCTCCACATTCATTGAGGACTGAAGTTTGGCATCCTTACTGCAGCCTCCCAGTATTTGATCCCCGCAGGCCAGTGCTGGTTCCCTTTCCTTCTCCTGCCCCGGAGTGAACAGATCTGAGCCTCTAGGCTACTGCTGCTCTACTGCCTGATGTTATTACTCATACCAGTTTCATGATTCAATATCCTTCCCTAGCACTTCATAGATTTTAACTGAGAAGCAGACTATAGTAAATTTAAGGAGTCAGGATCATCTGCTAGCCATTAATATGAATTTTAAGGGGTAAAGTTTACATAAACACAGTGACTTCTTATTCATTCTCCTTAGGGTTTTAAGGCTATGCTCAACATATGAAGAATGGAAAGGAACTTCCTCAACCTGTTAAAGGGCATCTATGAAAAACCCAGAGTTATCATCAGACTTAATGATGAAAGAATATATTCTTTCCCCCGAATATCAAGAATAAGACAGAGATGTTTGCTCTGGCCACTTCTATTCAACATTGTACTAGTTCTAGCCAGGGCAATTAGAAAAAAAAGAGAAAGAAAAAAAGGAAGAAAGAGAAGGCATCCAGGTTAGATAAAAGGAAATTAAAAAATCTCTACTTGCAGATGAATAATTTTGCATGTAGAAAATCCTAACATATACACTAAAAAACTATTCGAACTAATAAAGGAGTTCAGTGGAGTTGTAGGATACATGATGAATATATAAAAACTCAGTTGTATTTCCATGCGGTAGCAAAGTACAAACCAAAAATAAACCAAGAAAAAATTTTCATTTAAAATGGCATCATTATGTTGAACACCTAAAACAAACCTAGCACCATAAGTTAAGAAAAAAAAAATCTAGAAACAAAATAATTAAAAACAAAAATTTTAGGGGGACCTGCTGATTGAGTGTCCAACTCTTGATTTCAGTTCTGATCATGATCTCAAGATTGTAAGATGGAGCCCTGCCTCAGGTTCTGCACTCAGCAGGGAGTCTGCCTGAGATTTTATTCCTTTGCCCCTCCCCAGCTTGAGTGTGTGCATGCACTCATGGGTTCTCTCTCTAATAAGTAAATCTTTTTTTTTAGATTTTATCTATTTATTTGAGAGAGAGAGAGTGAGAGAGAGCAGGAGAGGGGAGAGGGGAGAAGGTCAGAGGGAGAAGTAGACTCCCCATGGAGTTTTGAGCCCAATGTGGAACTTGATCCCAGGACTCAGGGATCATGAACTGAGCCAAAAGCAGTTGCTTAACCAACTAAGCCACCCAGGTGCCCTCAAATAAACAGACCTTTAAAAATAAAAAAAGAACAAAGAGTTAAAAAGTAGGGCAAAACTTAACTCTGAATACTACAAAATATTATTGAAAGAAACATAAGCTTCATTCTTCTGCATGTGGCTGTCCAATTTTCCCAACACCATTTGTTAAAGAGACTGTCTTTTTTCCACTGGACATTCTTTCCTGCTTTACTGAAAATTAGTTGACCAGAGAGTTGAGGGTCCATTTCTGGGCTCTCTATTCTGTTCCATTGATCTGTCATATGATCTCTCTGATATGAGAAATTTGAGAGGCAGAGAGAGGTATCATGGGAGGAAGGGAGAAAAAATGAAACAACATAGGATAAGGGAGGGAGACAAACCATAAGAAACTCTTAATCTTGGAAACAAACTGAGGGTTGCTGGAGGGAAGAAGGGTGGGAGGGTTAGGGTGGCTGGGTGATGGACATTGGGGAGGGTATGTGCTATGGTGAGTGCTGTGAATTGTGTAAGACTAATGATTCACAGACCTGTACTCCTGAAACAAAGAATACATTATATGTTAGTTAAAAAAAAAAAAGAAGAAAGAAAGAAAAGAAAAGTAAGAAACCTTAAGAAAATGGAGGGACATACCAATTTCATGGATCAAAAGACTGTATTGTTAGGATGACAAATCAATATGTAGCTTTAATGTAATCCCTATCAAAATTCTAAATGGCTTCTTTCCAGAAATTGATAAACTGATCATAAAATTCAGATAGAAATTCAAGGGAATCCAAATAGTGAAAACAAGTTGAAAAGAACAAAGTTGCAGGACTCATACTTCCCAATTATAAAACTTACTACAAAGTAGCAATAATCAAAACTGCATGATTCTGGCATAAGGATAGACATATAGATGATTGGAATAGAACAGACAGTCTAGAAATAAATCCTATGTTTAAATTTACAGCTGAGTGATTTTTAACTGGAGAGCCAGAACAATTCCATGTGGAAATAGTGCTTTCAACAAAAGCTCTGAGACGATTGTATATCTACCTGTAAAAATATTTAGTTGGACTTCTATTTCATACCATATTCAAAAATGAACTCCAAATATCAAAAACTAAATGCAAAAAGCCAAACACTATAAAAGTCATAGAAGAAAGCATAGACCTAAATCTCAGTGACCTTGGAATTAGGTAACGATTTCTTGGTATGACACCAAAAGCACAAGCAACAAAAGAAAAAATAAATAAATTGTGTATTATGAAAATTATAACCATTGACATATAAATAATCTTATCAAAAATGATAACAAGCCACATAATGACAAAGGGATTTTGCAAATCACATATCTGATAAGGGATTTATATCTAGAATGCATTAAAAAACACCTATGACTCAACAATAAAAAAGACAAAAATACAATTTTTTTACTTAGGCAAAAGATCTTAATAGGCATATGTCCAAAGATAGACAAATGTCTAATAAACACATAGAAAATGCTCAACATTATTAGTCATTAAGGAAATGCAAATCAAAACCACAACAAAATACCATCTCACATGCACTAAGATGGCTCTAATCAAAAAGATGATAATAAGTGTTGGTGAGGATGTGGAGAAACTGAAACCCTCATCCAACATCAATGGAGATGTAAAATAATGCAGCAATTTTGGAAAAGAGTCTGGCAGATTCTCAAAAAGTTAAATATAGCATTACCATATGACCTAGTGATTCAACTCTTAGGTCTACACCCAAAAGAAATGAAAAAATACATCCACGCAAAAACTTGTATAAAGATATTAATAGCAATATGATACACAGTAGTCAAAAAGTGAAAACCTAAACATCTATGAACAGATGAATGAGTGAATAAAATTTGTACATCCATATAATGAACTTTATTCAGCAATAAAAAAGGTACTGCTAATAAAACATGGTTAAGTCTTGAAAACATTACACCAGATAAATAAAACCAGTCACAAAAGACCAACTATCATGATTCCATTTACATGAAATGTTCAGAATAGGCAAATCTCTTGAGAGAGAATGTAGACTAGTTGTCACCTATGGCTTGTAGAGATAAGGGGACTGGAGTGAAGAGTAAAAGAGTACTAAAGAGTATGGGGTTTCCTGGGGCAGATAGGTGGCTCAGTTGGTTAAGTATCTGACAATTTTGGCTCAGGTCATGATCTCAGGGTCATTAGATCAAGCCCCATGTGGAGCTAAGAGCTGGGTGTGAAGCCTGCTAAAAATTCTCTCTGTCCCTCTCCCTCCGCCCCTCCCCACTTGTGTGCACTCTTTCTCTAATATATATATATATATATGGGGCTTCTTTTGGAGTGATAAAAGTGTTCTAAAATTTATTGTGGTGCTGGATGTACAACTCTGTGAATATACTAAAAATTATTGAATTGTTATGGTGTGTGAATCATATCTCAATAAAACTGCTATTTAAAAAGTTTTAAGGACACCTGGGTGACTCAGTCAGTTAAGCTTCTGCCATCGGCTCAGGTCATGATCCCTGGGTGCTGGGATTGAGTCCTCCATGGGGCTTCTTGCTCAGCAGGGAGCCTGCTTCTCCCTCTGTCTACTGTTTCTTATCTTGCTTGTGCGCGCACTCTCTCTCTCGACAAATAAGTAAAATCTTTTAAAAAAATAAAAATAATAGAAAATAAATAAAAATTTTAAGAGTAGGTGTGTGGGTGGTTCAGTTGATTATCTAACTCTTGATTTCACCTCAGGTCATGATCTCAGTATCATGGGATCAAGGCCCACATCAGGCTCCACACTCAGCTCAGAGTCTGCTTGTTCCTCTCCCTCTGCTCCTCCCCCTGCTGTCTCTCACTTTCTCAAATAAATAAATAAATAAAATATTTTTTAAAAAGTTTTTAAGGGTAGTGACAGGATAAGACAGTTGCTTAAGTGATAAATAAAACGTTAACTCCTGAATCTTGTAACACAGTAAGGTAGATTCTCCTCTCTCTTTAAGAATTTCAAAGACTGTACTGAAAATCATTAAAGACGCTGAAGAGAGGAAAAGATGTTCAAGAGGTAAATTAGGCCCGTTTTTCCCAGTTACAGCAAGAAATCAATAACACCAAAAGAAAAGGATACTTGTTCTCTACATGAAAAAATTTTACTAATGATTTTTTCATGGTTAACTTCTAAATGCTGCCAATATTCTCTGGTCAAAATATACAGTTTATGTAAAAATTATGTCAGTGTTTTAGAGGAGAATATGACTGAAATTTTTATAAATTCAATAAGCTTCTAAAGTAAATTCCTGAAATGAGGTTTAAAAAAGCAGAGTTTATTAAAAATCTACACAGAAGTCCAATCGCCGGAAGAAGAATGCACACCAATCTGTTTCCTTCTAACTGTTTCCCATTCTGCAATGCAACTGCAAATCTCATGTTGTCATGTCTGCTCCTCTGCAAACAGCTAATGGTGGTCTTCTATTGATATTAAACTGAGTCCTGGCACTCTGGGCAGGTATGCAACCTTGGAAATTGTCCCTCTCTGGATTGTGTCATTAGGAAAAAGATTGAATAAGAGTAGAGACTGCTAACACTCTTTTTGACAGTGATTAGGACACACGGATTAACTATATTTAATTAATCCATATAATGGTTCTAACATTCATCCACAGCACTCAACAAAATGAATGAGTTATATGCAAGAGTAGACCTGTCAATCAACATCTCCAATTCAATATACTTAGCAAAGATGTGATGAGATCAGTTGTGTAGGAAGGACTCTTCCTTAGTGAACATTTCAGCAACTTTTCCTCCGACTGAGTTTCCTCCTGCTTTTTTAGCCTTGTAAATATATTTGGCTAACATCCACCACCTATGTGTGCCATCCTGAGTAAACCCTTACAGGAAGGGAAAGGAAGCTTTACCCACTGATCCCCCATTAACACAGCCCAAATACTATTTCCTGACATCCAGACCTAACGTACACTTAACCTTAAAGGCAGAGTCAATCCATGAGCCATTCTCCCCATCTCCTGCCCATTCCCAATGCTGGCTTAGACTTAGAGATGAGTTTCTGCTTGAGTTTCCCTGCACTGCTTCCAGGTACCAGTTCAGCTGGCCCTATCTGGTCCTTCCTTGAGCAGGAAGTCTGACAACCTGCATAACTCCTCCACATCTCTTCCCCTAGCACTGGATCCTGGCCTCTGTGCTCATAGCTCACAAAGGAACAGGGAGCCATCTTGCCTGAGTTCAAAATTGGAAGGGAATGTGGCCATATCCTTTTCATACCTGGCTTTGCTTAGCTTAATAGATTTCCTGCCATTTCCTTTAAAGTTTCACTCTTGTCCAAGCACCTATTACACCCTAGTCGGAATGTTTAGCTCCAAATCATTAGCTCTCTGAACTTAACCAATCTTCATGGAAGACTATTCATGTATTTTTAACTTATTATTTTAAAATAATTTTAGACTTACAGAACAGTTGCAAAAAATAAGGGAAAGAGTTCCCATGGTTATGTCACACTGCAGAAGAGATTTTACAGATTCAATTAAGGTCCTGAACAGTTTACTTGGATTGTCCAAGAGCAAGATTATCCTGCCCAGGCCTGAATTAGGAAGTGGAAGAGACTCTTCACAGAGAAAACTGCAGGTTGAGGATAAAGCCCTGTGGCTGGGAATAGAAGCCACATCTAGGAGTTGAGAAGGGCCCCAGTTGACAGCCATCAAAAACACAGTCTTCAGTTCCAGATCACAGGGAACTGAATTCTGACAACACCCTGGATGATCTTGAAAGAAAAGCCTGAGCCCCAAAAGAGAATACTACCTCCTTACACCTTGATTTTAACCTGCAGGACTGAGCAGAAGACCCTCCCTGGACTCTTGACCCACAGAAACTGTGATAAGGCTTAGATGTTATTTGAAGCCACAAAGTTTGTGGCAATTTGATATGCAGCCAGAAAAAACAAATACATACACTATCTTTCCTTTGTAATTAATGAATATTTGGGGAGAGATACTTAGAGACTATTCAGATATCCTGTTTCTTCATAAACTTTTGCCCATGAATGTTAGCATCCATCACTGGGTCTCAACTGCTACAGTGATTACGATGCTGTTTTAATGGCAGTTTTCTATTTCCTTCACTCTCTTTATGCTTACTATTCAGAATTCTTTGATAATTAAATGCTGTCCTTATCCTTGTTTATTTACTTGTTTATTCATTCATTCATTTGAGACCACTGGTTTTTGCCATCTAAAGAATAAAGTAGCAATGGAAAAGGAAGGAAGCTGAGTTAGAAGTTAATTTCTGGGAGAACACTTTGTCAGTCATGGAGATAAATATAAACAATTCATGTTTAGCTATCTGAAACAGCCATATATGTTTCTTATAAATGTACTTCTTAATCAGTTCTCAAGATAAATACCCCAAGACAAATGTCTGAAAAATGTCCTGCTCTGTCTTTGCAGCACCGTGTAAAGGACTAGAGACTTAAGACAGGTTAGTTAAGTTATAGTTTTCCAAAAACAAAGTTAAGATCAAGGAGTCCAATTTATACTTCCTAAAATAAACACACTTTCCCCCATATCATCTAGTTATCATTCTTAAGATGGTAACAGCATTCATTGGCTTTCCACACTAGAAGCCAGGAGCACCACTCAGCTATAACAACCAAAACTGCAAACATTTCCAAATGTTGTCGAGGTGGGGTGGGGATAGGGCCAAAATGTCCATGATTGAGAACCACTGACACAAATATATAGATGGTAGATAAGTAAATGTGAGAGAGAGAGGGAGGTTTGCTTACTTCTCCAGTTTGTCAAATTATGGAATCCTCTGAATTGCCCATCATTTTTTATAGGTGTGCCAAGGCAGGTCCCGTAACAAGGGCACAGGTGTTCTGCACTAATGAGACAGTATGTAACCAGACTTCTATAAAGTGTAATGAGCTATAATTGAAATTGTAAAGAAAGATACAAAATTAAGAGCTGCTGAAGAGCAATTAAGTAAATAAAAGCAACTGACTAATTCAGCTAAATAAAATCCAATAGCTACAAAGGCAAAACAGAAGAGCACTCTGTAAACAAGTAAGCACTAACATTAAATACAAAATGACATAGCTACCTCAGTAATTCTGTTGCAAATCGGAATCCTGATACAGAATTAAGAAAAATGTAAATGGCGGACAACATTATGACTCACTTACCACAGTGATGCATGGCCAGAGCTTCCTGATGGAGGAAGCCCAGGAACAAGACCAGGGTCTGGCTTGGAGCCCTGGCTGCACCATTTGTTGGCCGACCTGAACAAGCCTTTGTTCAATATTTTCAGATATACTGAGGAGGGTGGTGTAGATAATTTTTTATTTTCTCATTCTCTAAAATTCTATGACTCCAGGTTCGAAGAAAAGTGGCTAGACCTGAAACTGTAGAAGTACTAGATAATTTTCTACCTTAATGCCAACGGAGAACCAAGTTACTGCTCTCCTTAATTCTTCAGCCTGTGAAAAAGAAGCAACATTGACAGATAGTTGTTGAACAAAGGTATGTTTAAAAACAAACAGGAATGATGATGAGACAAAGACTATACAAGCTGCACCATTTCAGTTGACTATTTGAATAAAAGGAGCTCTGCTGTTTCTAAACTATGTGAATCATCGAGAAAAATGAACAAACAAACATTTTCTGCCAAACTCTCTGCTAACTCAGCTCTATGTAGCTCTGGTCTGAGAGACTGTAATGTAAGATGATGAGCTAGTCTTCTAGCTACCAACAGTTGTAGAATGTTGACCTAGATAGTAGCAGACACATGTCATGCTATACCCATTTCCATAAGTACTTCGCACCACTGTTATCTATGCAGGTATCCACATATCTGTTTTCCCTGCTAACACCTGGTAAACCTTGAGCTTAGGGAATGCCTAACTCACCTCTCTGTTCCCCCACAGAAAGCCTGACAGTGGTTGGTATATGTTGGATGCTCTGCAGATGCTTGTCAAATAAGTGAATAAATGGATGAATGGATGAATGGCTAGAAAAACTTGACTCTGCCTTCAGCCTCCATGTGAATTACCATGATAACATTTGTAGACCACAGAATTTCATCTTCTCTCAAGAAGGGGGACCCCAAGAATGTATATTCCAGCCAAGCTCACAGCCTAATGGGCCCTTGTGGAATCTATACAGGCTAAGGTATACCTAATCTGTTAATGGATCTGCATAGCTCCCTTCATCTGAAAAGTATTCTCTTCCTTTTTAAACAAAGTCTTTTAAGTCCCAGGCCTATTCTGACTTCAGTGACTTTGATACAATTCTAAGATACTCTATATCAATGTTTGGGGTTGACCAGAGAACTAAATGTTCCATGGTAGTAATACTTTTTAAGAAGCTGCATTCAGCCAGTTGCCCTATTAAAATGGCACACCAGTTAATTAGTGTTTCATTTGTAGGGGAATGGATTTATCACAAAATAGCACCTTTTTCTCATGTGAGATTGGGAGGGAACATTTTATAAATAATATCAGCTATTGTGCTGATTTTAAAACCCTTGTTGAAAAAATATACAAAGACCAACTAATGACAAAAACAAAGGCTATTTATTCTGAGCTTGCTATAGCAAGTAGTCAGTCATCATCACTTACAGTTTGGCAGAGACTCAAAAGCAGACAGAGGAGTGGGGTGGCTTTATACCGACAAAAAAAAAAAAAATAGAAAAAAGAGGAGGAAGTCTTCAGATATATCCCAATTGGAGACTGTTGGCTTAGGAAAACTGCAGGTGAGCTGAGGAGCAGGGTACACTATGTGACTGATCAGAAGTGCATATTTGACTTTTCTCTCTCTGTTATGGTTCAGTTATTGTCTATTTTTCCCAGTATTTTATTAAGTGTCTTTAAGATAAAACATGTCTTTAAGATACCTGTAGCCGTATACTGTTACCACACCTAACAAAATTAACTGTAATTCTTTAATATCATCTAATACTTGGTCTATTTTCTAATTTCTCCAATTACCCCAAATGTCTTTCCAAGGGTAGTTTAAATCAAGATGAAAACAAGGTCTACAGACTGCATTGGGTTGATGTGTCTCCAGTCCCCCGTGATTTATAATAGTACCATTTTCCTTCTCTAGAATCAATTGTCATGTAGTATATTGTCCTGTAGACTTGGATTTGGCTAATGACATCACAGAATATCCTTTGTATGTTTCTCTTTGTCACATTTCCTGTAAACTGAGAGTTAAATTTAGAGATTTGATTAGACTGTGGCTTAATTCTTTTGGTGCAAATTCTCCATAGAGAGTGCCACATGCTGTTAATTGCATCAGATAAGGAAGCACAGAAGGTCTGGCTATCCCACTCTCAGTGATGTTGTGATAGATTAGTGAGGTTGTCAGCCTCCCATCCATCATGAAGTTCCCCATCAACCCTTCATCTTTTCATTTATAATATTTTTAGGATGTGCATGCATCCTATTTCAAGCATATTGTCTTGCATTTCATTTAAATCTATATTTGTGTCTTTGAGGAGTGTTTTATAGTTTTAATCATAAATGTTTTATACATTTTTAGTGAAACCATTCTCAGAAATTTTGTATATATTTTTTGCATTTTGATGGTGTTTCCCTTCATTGTATCATTTTTTCCAGCCTTACTAAGATATTATTGACATATAACACATGTAATTTTAAGATGTACAAAGTAATGATTTGATACATGTGTATATACTATGAATGATAACCACATAATGTGAGGTAACACTTCAAGCTCCTCACATAATGATCGTCTTTTGTGGGAATAACATTTAAGATCTACTCTCTTAAAAATTTTTAAAGTATAAAACAATTTTAAAGTGTATAATACAATACTGCTAATTGTAGTCAACATGTTGTTTGTTAGAACCCTAGAGATTTCTGATCTTGTTTTAAAGATTTATTTATTTATTTGAGAGAGAGCACATGAGTGGGCAGTGGGAGGGACAGAGGGAGAGGGAGAGGAGAATCATAAAAAGACTCTGCACTAACCACAGAGCCTGATGCAGGGCTCCAGAGCTGAATTGAAACCTAGAGTCAGTTGCTTAACTGTCTGAGCCACCCAGGCACCCCTAGAGCTTATTAATCTTATAGCTGGAATTTTCTACCATTTGACCAACATTTTCTCATTTCTCCAGCCCCCATGTTTACTAATAGACTCAAATATCTTTTTAATCTTCTTGTAAAAATAAGAAAACAAAAGTAGATAAATTTAAACTTATGTCTGGCAATCAGTGTTTCAGTATTTTGTTTTATTTGTAATCATTAATATACATCTTTCAAATAATTATAATTTCAAGGTTTAAAGTCACTGAAAGTATTTTGGAAGCTATTTTTAAGCAGAAAAGTTCATTTACAAAATTTATTTCATTTATATCCACCTAAAGCATGGGTTCTTATCAATTATGCTTGGACTGTTTATGAAGTTTCATGAGACTTTGGACAAAACTAGCCATTACCATAAGTTGTTTTCTTGTTCACAAATTTTGTAACATAGTCATGTTAGGCAAGCAATACATATTGCAGAAGTAAAGAACCTAAAAGTTAAACATGTGATTCTCCCCACCAACTTGTTTTTGACATACATCAAGTTATTTATTTTTATTGCACATTTTGTTCTTAGAATAGATTTTCTAATTTTACAGTCTCTAATATCTAACAGAGATAATATAAGCTTATTTGACTAGTAAGCCCAAGTAGAATAACTGTGTACTTAACCAAAGTGACAATAAAAGATCTGAAGGTAAGGTAAAGCATCATGGTTTAGATTTTTTAAAAATTAGCTCTTTCAATATTAAGGAGAAATTATTTTATTATTATTATTTTTAAAGATTTTATTTATTTACTCATGAGAGAAAGGGGCAGAGGGAGAAGAAGGCTCCCTGCAGCCACTTAACTGAGCCACCCCAGTACCTGAGAAATGATTTTAAATATAAGGCAGACAGTTCTGAAGAAATACATGTTTTAACTAACCCAACAATATTAAATTAGCTTTATTTTCCAAAGATCATCCCTTAAGAACACATAGGTTAGGTTTGATAGTTCTGAGAGTTTTATGAATACTTAATTTATATATGTACTGATCTTTTTATTTATTCATTTGAGAGAGAGAGAGCACACAAGAAGAGGGAGAGGCAGAGAGAGAGGGAGAAGCAGACTCCCTACTGAGTTGGGAGCCTGACATGGGTCTTGAGCCCCGGTCTTGGAGATCATGACCTGAGCAGAAAGCAAATGCTTAACCATCTGAGCCATCCAGGTGCCCCTGTGCTTATTGGTTTTTTGTAGGTAAATTAAGACAGAACTCTTTTATTTTTTTTTATTTTTATTTTTTTTTATTTGACAGAGAGATCACAAGCAGGCAGAGAGGCAGGCAGAGAGAGAGGAGGAAACAGGCTCCCCGAGAGAGCGGATAGCCCAATGTGGGGCTCGATCCCAGGACTCCGAGATCATGACCTGAGCCGAAGGCAGCAGCTTAACCCACTGAGCCACCCAGGCGCCCTGAGACAGAACTCTTTTAGAAGTTAATTTTGATAACATTCAGAAGCAGAAAAATACCATTATAGATAAATATGTATATACATTCATAGACATATATAACATACAGAGAGATGTAAATAGATATCTTATAGTAAAATTAAGCTATCAGGAGTACACCAAAATAAAAAAACTTTTGCTCAGTGAGGGAAACTCTCAGTAAGACAAAAAGGTAACATGCTCAATGGAGAAGACAGTTGCAAATGATATATCCGATAAAGGGTTAATGTCCAAGATATATAAAGAGTTTATACAACTCAACAAGAAAAAAAAATAATGCAACTAAACATGGTTAGAGGACATGAACAGACATTTTTCTAAGGAAGATAAATAGGTCACCAATAGACACACGAAAAGATGTTCAATGTCACACCATTAAGGAAATGCAAATTAAAACCACAATGAGATTTCACTCTATACCTGTCAGAAGGGTTAAAATCAAAAACAAAAGAAATAACAAATATTAGTGAGGATGTGGAGAAAAAGGAATCCTCATGCATTGTTGGTGGGAATGCAAACTGGTGCAGCCACTGTGGAAAAGAGTATGGAGCTCCCTCAAAGAATTAAAATTATAATTACTATATGATCCAGCAATTCTTTTATCGGGTATTTACCTGAAGAAAATAAAAACACTAATTGGAAGAGATCTATGTACCTCTATGTTTATTGCACCATTATTTCAATGGCCAAGATACGGAAGCAGCTCAAGTCTCCACTGATAGAAGAATGGATAAAGAAGATGTAGTATATATTTTAAGGACTATAACTCAGCCATAAAAAAGAATGAAGTCTTGCTGTTTGCAACAACATGGGTGGATCTAAAGGGTATAATGCTAAGTGAAATAAGTCAGTCAGAGAAAGAGAAATGCCATATGGTTTCACTCATATGTGGAATTTAAGAAACAAAACAAATGAACAAAGCAAAAAAGAGACAAACCAAAAAACCAGACTCCTAACTATACAGAACAAACTAGTGGTTGCCAGAGGGGAGGTGGGTGGGGGGAGGGGGAAAATAAGTAAAGGAGATTAAGGGTACACTTATCTTGAACAACACTGAGTAATGTATAGAGTTGTTGAGTCGCTATATTATACACCTGAAATGAGTATAACAGTGTATGCCAATTATACCTGAATGAAAAGAATGTTAGCCATGACTCCAGTAAAATAGTAATATAAACTCATTGGTCCATATGAAATAGATCCTATATGTTTCTGGCAGATGGAACAAGTTAAATTTATCCATGCAATGACAACTAAAACTTTTTGCCAGTATTTGAGGAGATTACTTTTAAAATTTCCCCTGATATGTGATCTAATGGAGACTGTGGACTAAATTTTGGTCAAGGAACTTTTTAGAAATACCAAGTGACTGTCTGGATGTTTTTAAAGGTCGTAGTAGCTGTCTGGATGTTTTTAAAGGTCGTATGAGTGGGTAATATATTCAATTTGTTTCCAAATAGCACTTGAGAAATTTTTTCCAAATGTGTGTCTATCCCAAATGTGACTCAAAACTAAAATTAATAAGCTTTTTTATATATATAGCTTAACCATGAACATAAGAAGTTGTAAAAGATGCAGTCCCCCATGATTTCAAGTCACTTCCAAAGATAACTACAAGAAAAACCTAGCTGGACACTCTGAGAGCTGACAATGGTCAGCAGGATATCAGCTATAAGTCGGGTGCAACTCACATTTGCAGCATAGACCACCACAAATTCTCAGTATCTCCCAACCTCACAACCTCACTGCAGACCCAACAAGCAGACCGTTGGCAGGTAGAAAGCTAGAGGGATCCAAGCCAAGCTCTCAGGTCATAAAGCGAAGGCAGAAGGAAAATCTCATCCTGTGATTCTCCTCTGTGTGACAAATGACACATAATACATAAAAAGGAAAACAATGCTGTCGCTGGAAGGAAAAGAATCAGTAACCAATAAGGACCCCAAACCAAGAGTTATCTAAGAGTATTATTCAGAGAACTAGTTCCTTTGAGTGTTTTCTCCTGCTAATGTAAATTTAGACAAGGATAAATTCCTACTGCCCTCATGTGATCAGATTCTAAGCAGAAATCAGAGAGGGTGCCTTGGTAAGAATTTTTGCCTTTTCTGCTTTGTCAGATGTTCCGAGACTCAGCTACAGCTTCCCAAGAGAGTGGGATATCTGTGCCATCCCATCTGAGTCTCTAAAACTGTACAGGAGGGAAAAAAGCTTTTTCCTCTTTCCTCTTAATATCAGCAGCTGGGGTATGAAAATTAAACTGAAAAAAGTCAGATTAACAAGGAGAAAATGTTTATTTCACATGTGTAGGGAGGCTTCATAGAAAAGAAGTAAAGACTCAGTGAAGGCTAGACCTGGGAACTTAAAACCATTTTCATAAAGCACAGTAAATTTTGGAGAAGTGTCCAGACAGAGGAAACAGTTGTTGGGCTTTGGGCGGTCAACCAGGAAAGTAAATATATGGGAAAACTAAATGGAAGACAAGGGTTATTTCAGTGAGGTTAGTTTACACAGATTCAAGCCATGCTATCTCCAGTGACAAGAGTAGTCTCCCAGGACTAAGAGTCCTTCTCTTCCTATCACAGAAGAGGGGAGGGGGATCACCTCACAAAGAGAATTTTATGCTCTAGGCAGATTGGAGAGCATGGAGAGCTCTTTTTGTGCCTGCTGTTTGTGAATTGCCATCAGCTCAAAATAATCCTTGTGCCAAACTGGCATATTTTTGGATGGCACCTTCTGTTCCCCTTCATGACTTATAGCTGGCTGACTTACAGTGTGGTTTGTTGTAGAAAAGGGGTTGGTTTCCTGGCAGGGTGGCACAGGGTGTGCGTCAAAGTTCTGTTTTTTTATATATGATCTGGCCATTGTTTGTGTATTTGGTGTCACTCTCTTCTGTTTTGTGATAACTGAGGACTTGACAAAGACCTAAAGAAGTACTATAAGCCTTTAAAACTGTTTGATGTGGTCTGTCCCTACAAAATAAAATATTAAAAATATTAAGGTAATTGTAAAATGAAGAATTTAGCAACTAGTCATATAATGAAAGAAAAATTAAGTTCAAACTCTACTCAATATTTTTACTGAAGCCTGTTTTGGCTGAATTATTGGGACAATCACAAGTCTGGAGATCCCAAACAACTCATCTTCCCCAGCACGTCAAGTACAGAGATCAAAAGACAAAGTGATATCATTGTTGCTTCACTTGAACCATAAAATATTGTGGTATTCAGTTTCTTAATGAGTGCTGCGTAGGTTGTGTTGTGATGAGTGATAATAAGATGGTATCTAGAAGTTACTTTGAATTAAACAAAATGGTAAGATACTACTTCAAAATAAAGGCTGGTTATGATTCTATTCTACAATTTTCTTTTTTTTTACATATATTTTTTATTGTTATGTTAGTCACCATAAAATACATCACTAGTTTTTGATGCAGTGTTCCAAGATTCATTGTTTATGTACAACACCCAGTGCTCCATGCAATACGTGCCCTCTTTAATACCTACCATCAGGCTCACCTATTCCCCAATCCCCCTCCCCTCTAAAACCCTGAGATTGTTTCTCATAGTCCATGTCTCTCATGTTTGTCTCCCCCTCCTACTACCCCCCTTCACTTTTCCTTTCCATCTCCTAAGTCCTCCACATTATTCCTTATGTTCCACAAGTAAGTAAAACCATATGATAATTGACTTTCTCTGCTTGACTTATTTTACTTAGCATAATCTCCTCCAGTCCCATCCATGTTGATGCAATAGTTGAGTATTCATCCTTTCTGATGGCTGAGTAGTATTCCATTATGTATGTGGACCGAATCTTCTTTATCCATTCATCCGTTGAAGGGCATCTCGGCTATTTCCACAGTTTGGCTATTGTGGTCATACTGCTATGAACATTGGGTACATATGGCCTTTTCTTTTCACTACACCTGTATCTTTGGGATAAATACTCAGTAGTGCAATTGCTGGGTCATAGGGTATCTCTATTTTTAATTTCTTGAGGCATCACCACACTGGTTTCCAAAGTGGCTGCTCCAATTTGCATTCCCATCAACAGTGTAAGAGGGTTCCCCTTTCTCCACATCCTCTCCACAATTTTCTTTATCACCTTTTGGAGTAAATCTATCATTTGTAAGGATAATGGAATGTTCATGCACATATCTCTGTGCAACAAAATATAGTTAGCAGTACAATGCTAAGCTAAAAATCTGTGTTGTGTACAATTATACATTTTAAAAGTTGAGATTTAAAAAGCTAGGTTAAAGATCATAATGTATATCCTACATTCTGGTTGCTTAGGCATTAACATGAGATGTGGTCCAGTGTTTACATAATTTTATAGTGAACAATTAACTAGTAGCTCTACTAACCCATTTAGGGAACAATAAATGGGTTCAGTTAGAAACTATCACTTGGAGATCTTGTGAAATGAAGAATTTCTCTCCCTTGCTTTAGTTTGTGCTGGCAAGGAAGGCCATAGAACTCTAAGAGAGACTGTGGGTGCCCTTGACACTTGGTGTTCCTCCAGAGACACACAAAGCAATGAAGAAATGGAGTAGCTAGCCCCTCTGCATGATTCAGGAAATTCCACTTGTAAACCTGTATGAAAGTCACTAATTAGAGGGAAAAAAGGGTGCCCAATCTGGCAAAGATTCTAATAAAATAAGTCCTAGTTAGAGAGGGAACATTCTTTGTTTTGGAGAATTTCAATTGTTTTTACAAATAAAGAAATCCTGAACCATCTACCATTATCTGCATTCCTTAGACTGGGAGAAAGGCTGTTTTCTCTGAGAGGACATAATACATAGTCCCTGTAAATTCTGGGGCAGGCTTCTGGAAAGAGGTGGGAGGCTCTGGAGTCAGTGCAGGGGTACACATTGCCCTTAATAAATGCAGTGGCTTTGCTCCTCAACATGTATTTTTGGATGTTGGGGGTATGTAGCCTATAACAGTGTCATGTTGATAAGTTAGTAGGTTGGGTGCCTTCTGATCTCATTAGTCTGGTACAATACAGGCTCTGTATGTTTCCCAGGACAAAGGGAAAAGTCTGGCCATTGAGATACTCTAGGCCAGTAACCAAAACAGGGAAAAGAGGTGACATTCTGTCAAGGGGAACAAAGGTACTCTGGCATCTGTTACTCTGCACGAGCACAAGAAACACATTTAAAATACTTCCAGGCTACTTTGAGTTGCTAAATATGAATATAAGCTAATAGTAAAAATAAGTTCCACTGCTGTTAGACTTCTCTTGCAAAATTATTTCATATTCATTGTCTTGCTATATCTGTAACTAAGTCCTATGAGTTACATTAGGCAAATACAACCATCTCTGCTTTAGAAATGAGGGAACCAAGGTTTAGAGCAGGTGCTAGAATTGCCTAATGGGAATTTGCCTCTAGTGGAACAAAAGTCCAACCACATACTCATGAAACCAAATATTTGTTTTGTTTTGTTTGTATTAAATTTTAATTCCAGTATAATTAACATACAGTGTTATATTGACTTTAGGTGTACAACTTATTTACTCAATAATTCTGTAATTTACCCAGTGTTCATCCCAACAAGTGCACTCCTTATCCAACTGAGTCCAAACTAGGATGTTTTTCAATAGCCATAAAATCTCAGCTTCTTTGGGCTCCTGGGTGACTCAGTTGGTTGAGCATCTAATTCTTGATCTCAGCTCAGATCATGATCTCAGGGTTGTGATATTCAGCCCCACATCTGGCTCTGTGCTCAGCATGGAATCTGCTGGAGATTCTCTCTCTCCTCTCCCTCTGCCCCTTCCCTCACTCACTCTCTCTCAAATAAATAAATAAAATCTTTTTTAAAACTCAGCTTCTGGGCCGCCTGGGTGGCCTCTGCCTTCACCCAGGGTGAACCCACCGCCTGGGTGGGTTAAGCCTCTGCCTTCAGCTCAGGTCATGATCTCAGGTTCCTGGGATCGAGCCCCGCATTAGGCTCTTTGCTCAGCAGGGAGCCTCCTTCCCCCTCTCTGCCTGCCTCTCTGCCTACTTGTGATCTCTCTCTCTCTCTGTCGGATAAATAAATAAAATCTTTAAAAAAAAACTCAGCTTCTTTTTAATTTTTAAATCTGTATTGAAAAATAATTATAAGAGTTTTAAATAATTTAGATAAATTTTTTTAAAAAAGCGTATTTTTTTAAGGATTTTATTTATTTATTTGACAGGCAGGGATCACAAGTAGTCAGAGAGGCAGGCAGAGAGAGAGGAGGAAGCAGGCTCCCTGCCGAGCAGAGACCCCGATGCAGGGCTCCATCCCAGGACCCTGAGACCATGACCTGAGCTGAAGGCAGAGGCCTTAACCCACTGAGCCACCCAGGCGCCCCCCAAAAAAACCATATTTTTAAATATATGAACCTTTTAACCATTCAAGACTTTTGACTATAATATTTGCAGAATTTTTTATCATAGAAATGCTGCCAAATATGTTTTTTTAAATCTACTATCATGATAAAAATTTTTTGAACAAATTATTTAGACCAAGCCAAATTCAACTTTTATTAGCACAAAATAAATAGACCATTACTGTTCTGGTTATTTCTGTACAAATAACTAGATTAGGGCAACTGCTTGGCCATATAATTGATTGTTTGGGCTCAGCTGTTTTATAGCAGAAAAGACTCAATTTAACATAATTGTTCTTTGATGCATACAAATGCCTTGACAATGAATATTAAGTTTAAATATTTTTTAACTATGACAGTTCAGGGAAGCCAAAAAGACAGTCTTTTATGAATATTATGGTATTCTCTGTAGAAGGAACTATATCTGCATTTCTTCTGGAGAATCTCCGTACTGGAGTGGTCATTTTTCTATTGTCTACAGACATGATGGGGAGTGTGGAAATAAACCAAGACCAATCAAATGAGAACAAGTCAATCTATTCATTCAGAGCTTGCTATCAGCAAGCTACCATCACTGTCATTTGTCAGAGACTGGAAGATAGACAGAAGAGGGGAGAAGCTTTATAGAAGAAAGAGAAGGCTTTGGGTGTACTTTGATTGGAGGCTGTTGACCTGGGTTTGGTGGGGAGCTGTAGCTGAGCTAATTAGAATTGGGGATCCTATTGATGGCTTAGGGGTGTGTTGGACTTCCTCTGGTTGGTCCTAAGTTGGAAGTGGGGACAAAAATTAGGAAAACTATCAATTATTAATCAAGTCCTGGCCATTTGGGGCTGATGTCACAGGGGTTATTGTTTGGCTTCCTGGATTGTTACTAGAGATAGTGGGCTGACTTCTTACAAACTGATACAAAGATAGCGGACTGGCTTCCTAGTCTGGTTGCTGCAGATTAAGGATCAGAGCTTTATTTTTAGATATGGTCTGACCATTCTTTTTCTATTTGTTTTTTCACTCTCAGGGACTTGAAAAACCACTTTTATAACAAAACCTTGCTTAATAAAACCACTTTGGCAAAATTCACTTCTTCTCTCAGTAACTACATGCTAACGACTCACAATTTCACATCACCAGTGAGGCCTTTCTCCTCCACTGCCGACTCATGGCCAACTGCCTGACACATATTTCCACTCAGATATTTCAATTATTACATGTTCCAAATGGAACCCCTAAGATTCCCACACAATCTAGTTTCTTTTGCAATTTTCTCTAAATTGGCCAAGGGCATATTCATTAAACTTGAAGTCATTCTTGACTTTCCTTTTCTTACATTCCATTTGGAGTCTATCAGCAAATGCTGTGAACTTTACTTTCAAAACATATCAGGGGCCTGGACGTTTCTCACACCCTAACCCCCATGCCCCTACCCTGGGGCAAGCACCATAACCTGTTAGTACTCTGGACCATTCCAAAAATTATCTCCCTGTTTTTCTCCTTAACTCCTGCCTCTGTTCTCAATATACTATCAGAAGGATACAGTTAAAACCTAAGTCACATCTTGCCATGCCTTTGCTCAAACCCTCCAGTAGTTCCCTTTCAACTAAGGGTAAAAGCCAAAGAACTCACTTTATCCCAAAAACTCTACATAATCTGACTTCCCATCTATCTGCTCTAGCACATTGGTTTTCATATATTCCTCAAATACTCCCAGGGTGTTCTTGCTTTGGGACCCTTGCACTTCCTGTTTTCTCTTCCCAGAACTTTTCCTCCCACATAACTGCATACTAAGCTCCTCATTTCTTCCCAGTCTGTCACAGTGAGCTCCAGCCCTTGCACCTTATCTAAAACTTCATGCTGCTTTTTCATCATTTTATTTTCATCTTGCCTCTATTTTTCCTCCTTACTGATCATTCCTACCAACTCTCTCTGTAATTTACCTACTTATAGTATCTCTTTTCTATTCTCCCAAGAGTATTGGTACCTGCCAATTTTGTTTGTTTTATTCCACTACCACACCCCCAGAATCTAGAACAGTGTGTATAGCAGCTTAGAATTTTCAAAGTATTCTCATAAAACTTCTAAGATACAACTTCTACTTTACATACCAGGAACTTTATCTCAGCAACTGAAGAGACTAGCTCAGTCACATGCCTTGGATGTGACAGAAATCAGGTCTCCCATGTCGGTGCCCAAAGCTCTTCTGACCAACCATTAATGTCTTTCTGAAGGTTATGCTTGTTTCCATTGTTAGTCTCATGGTTTTTTTTCCCACATAACTTCTAACCCAGACTATTGACAATGATAGTCTTCTTAGTATTCTTCTACCTCCAGACTCTCTCTTTTCTATTCTCTCTTTCTCTGCTCAAAAACCTTTATTGGAAGTTCTATCTGGCATTCAAAGTCCACCAAAGCCCAGATGTAATCTGTCTTTCCAGCCTTTCTTTATACATCAGGTGACTATACATCCAACCAGACCCAGTTTTTGCAATTCCATAGCTAAGAGAGGCACTTTCATGGATCTTTGCCTTTCTTTCGTCCCTTTGTCTAGAATCACTTTCTCTCATCTCTCATAATCCACCAATAAACTTTCTGGAAGTTTTCTGCCAACCTTTCATCAGATTTAACATCTGACTGTATGAGGGAACTTCATACCTTCTTTGTTGTAGAGTAGGTCTGGTGTTTATTCTTTAGTGGATGTCTACGCCCTTTAGCACAGAGATCATCTCACTCCTTCACCTGTCACACCTCATTGCAAATAAAAGGTGCTTAACAAATATTCATTTATTTAAAGTGAATAATGTTGGTGGGAATGCAAGTTGGTGCAGCCACTTTGGAAAACAGTGTGAAGATTCCTTAAGAAATTAAAAATAGAGCTTCCCTATGACCCTGCAATTGCACTACTGGGTATTTACCCCAAAGATACAGATGTAGTGAAAAGAAGGGCCCTATGTCCCCAATGTTCATAGAAGCAATGGACACAATCTCCAAACTGTGGAAAGAGCTAAGATGCCCTCCAACAGATGAATGGATAAAGAAGATATGGTCCATATATACAATGGAGTATTATGCCTCCATCAGAAAGGAATACCCAACTTTTGTATCAACATGGACAGGACTGGAGGAAATAAGTCAAGCAGAGAGAGTCAATTATAATATGGTTTCACTTACTTGTGGAGCATAAGGAATAACATGGAGGACATTGGGAGAAGAAGAGAAGTGAGTTGGGGGAAATCAGAGGGGGAAATGAACCATGAGAGACTGTGGACTCTGAGAAACAAACTGATGGTTTTGGAAGGGGGTTGGGTGGTTGGGTGAGCCTGGTGGTGGGTATTAAGGAGGGCACGTATTGCATGGAGCACGAGGTGTGGTGCATAAACAATGGATCTTGGAATACTTAAACAATTAAATTAAATTAAAAAAATAAAGTGAATAATATTCCATAATAGAAAAAGTAGATTCACAAGTTTCTCATCAGCAGGTAAGAAAAGCCTAGGCATATCAGGGAAAGCAAATCTGAGAGAACTGTAATCCTTCTGGAACTCTCCTCTGTACACATGTGCTTTGTATTTTTCCCCTTACATTTAAAATGAGAACAATTATGCCCAGTGGAGTCTGTCCCGTTGTTGGCTTGTGACAATGATGTATTGTCAGGTAGTATAAGATTCTTAAAGGGAAGAGCTAGTTATACCCCAGAGGGGGTCGTTGTATTCCTGAAGTTTCTCTATCCCTGCTCTTCTCTCCTCCCTGAAATAACAAAGGGCAGAATGCATAGCACAACACCTGCCTAAGAGGGAGCACTCAACAAACAGCCATTCCCTTCTCTTTTTCTATTTATTCTTTCTCCTTCCTACATTTTTTTTCTTCAAGATTATTTTTCTCCTTACTTCTTAAGAGAAAACTCAATATAATTAACAAGATGTATATTTTTCTTAAGTGTTGACCTTATTTTCCACACTTAGAAAAGCTAAGGTCTATGTTAGTCATGTGAAATAGTTAGTCACCTCATATCTATACAAGAAGAAATGTTTACAATAACTTACCTACACCTTGATATTTTAATGATGCATTTCTATGCCAACCAAATTCAAGTTTTGATAAACTATGAGGTTTTTTCCTTTCAAGGTGAGATTTTTCTTACCTTTTTTTTTTATAACAAACCATGGGAAACTGATTACTCACAAAGTGGAAGGATTCAAACTTACACTGATGGTGTCAGTCAAGTGTTAGACTGTGTTAGACTGTGTGAGTCTGACTAAGGACTAAATTTCTAGGTCCAGAGGTGAGCTCTACATGAGTTATTTTTGCTCTGGGCAAGTGAGGCTTTGCATTGAGATATAGTATGGTCAAATATTAACAAGCTTTAATACTACCTCTTGTCCTATTCCTGGAGGAGTTAAGGGTTACAATTCCACTATTCCACTATTCCAAACAGGCAGACACTTGTGGTAGGGAACGGAAATGATTGTTCTGGAAGTCTGTGGTTCTCCAAAGAAACCCAGCTTCTATCAGCTATTCAAAAGGAAGTTCTCTCCAAAGACCAGCAGCACGAGCACTGGCCTGAGTGTACTTCACTCCCTCAGGCATGGCCACGGGGCTTTCCAGATCTCAGGGGTACCAACACCCCTCCAAACTTTTATGAATAGATAGCTAAAACCAATCACATTTCTTATTTTCAAACATTTCAAATTTAGGTGCCTACATTCAAACTGTGTGTTAAAACCAGAGGAATCAAGCTGCTTTATATTTAAGGCTTTTTGAGTTGGAAATAATTTAAGGGACATCCTGGTGATGGAAGAATAGTTCTCATTACCAGATAAAACACATTCTGAGAGCCCGTGGTCCAAGAGACACTGTTCTTGTACTCCTATGCAGCAAGGCCTCTGAGTAATAGAACACAATGGGTAGAGGCTTTGTGGAGCCCAAGGCCTCACACCCTATGGGTGGAAATGAGCAACTAAACAAGAAAAGTAGAATTTGAAGGAGGTCAGAAAGTGCTACTCAGTATGTCACTTTAGCAAAAGAACTATTTTGAGCTGAAGGCAATTAAAAAATGGCCCTCTTCCTTTCTGCCTAAAAACAGGGCATAATCTCCCTTTGTGAAGATGTACCCCTCCCCTCTCCCATATGCAGGGGAAGAGAACAATCCTTATCCCAAAAAATAGAAAGTCAGTACCAGCTTGAATCTGCATAACCAATACCTACTGAAATAATCTTTACCTTCCATTAGTTTCTCCCAATATATTTACCTCCCTACAATTTATCACCCCCAGAAGTCCAAAACCCCTTTCCTTTGTCTTGACACTTCTCCACAATTTATCAGCTTCTGGTAAAATGCTACAGGAGCTCTCAAGTTGACCCTTCTTTTGGTTTGCATTTCTTTTATGTGACGCTCTTGTGTGCATATGAAATAAACTTTTTCTCCTATCAGTCTGCCTTTTTCCAGTTTAATTTTTAGAGCTCTGACTACTAAACTGAAGAAGGTAGAAGAGAAATTTTTTCCTCCTCTGTAAGAGGAAGGGAAGGAGAGAGACAGAGAAGAAAGAAGGGAGGGAGGAAAAGTTTCCAATGAAATAAATTTTCACTTTCCCCTAATAATTAAAAAAAAAAGGAAATAACTCTCTATGTAGAGACAGACAAACAGAAGAAAATGTTTTAAACAAAATGAGTTGAAAATGATATTTACATGAAGGAACTTCATGTAGAGTAGACTATAGCTGTACAGGTATCCCCAGTTTCCAAGCAGCTCCTTTTCCCAGAGGTTGTTTTTGCCCAAATTACTTGGAATTCTAAATATGCTTCATCAAGAGAAATAATATTACAAATGGGACTTGGATCTGCAGGCTGGCTGTAGAAAATGTAGCTTCCTCTAAGAATTAGAATACTTTAGTTCTCTGTGTCAACACTGGTAGGTTACTTGTCTGGGAACTCTCTATATTTTCTAAATAGGGAACAAAGAGCAGCACCACCCCAAATCCCCAAGAAGCAAGGTAAAAATTTCAGGCTCAGATTCACCTGCTACTCAAGAATAATTCAAGGGTAGTGTCACCAGTTAGGAATTGCTTGGTCTTCACATGAAAAGAAGAGAAAGCCTAGATAGTGAAGAAAGAGAGCTTCCCATAAAGTAACCATACACTGTCCAAATTGTGCATGCAGGTGAGGAACACAGCTCAGCACCACCTCTTCTGATCACATGCTTACATGCACTTTCCCAGCTATTACTTTTTCCCCCATGAAATTCCATTAAGGATGGTAGCAGGACCATAAGAAAGTATTAAAAGTTGCATTAGGAAGTTTTTGGTGGCAGTAGGTATGTTCATTATCTTGATTGTGGTGATAATTTAAGGTTTATATGATTATTAGAAAATGGGAAATAGTTTACACATGTGTCAAATATGCAGTTGATTGTACAACATACATCAATTAAGCTTTAAAAAATATATTGATCTGGGGCTCCTGAATAGGTCAGGCAGCTTATATTAGACTCATGATTTCAGCTGGGGTCATGATCTAAGGGGGTGAGATCAAGCCCCATGTGATGCTTTACACTTGGTGCAAAGTCTGCTTGAGATTTCACTTGAGATTCTCTTTGCACTGCCTCCTGCTCCCATGTTCTCTCTCTCTCTCAAGTAAATAAATAAAATTTTTTGAAGAAAAATGTATTGACCAACATACCTTAATTAAACTTAAAAAAATGTATTGACCAGGGGCACCTGGGTGGCTCAGTTGGTTAAGCCGCTGCCTTCGGCTCAGGTCGTGATCCCAGAATCCTGGGATCGAGTCCCATATCAGGCTCCTTGCTCAGCGGGGAGCCTGCTTCTCTCTCTGCCTCTGCCTGCCACTCTGCCTGCTTATGCTCTCTCTCTCTCTGACAAATAAATAAACAAATAAATAAAATCTTAAAAAAAAATGTATTGACCACCCACCAAAAAAATCCCATTGAGATAGATAAAAGTCCTTTTCTACTCTACGCAGTGCCATTGCCACTGTGGGCTACAATACTGCAAAGCATGAGCCTCAATCCCTGGGTTTTCTTGTTTAATTCACAGTGATGGCTCACAACAGTAACAAAAACTCTGACCCATAAGCATAAATATTTTTTTAAAAAACAGTCAACAAATGAAACTTTATAGGTGAAATTAAAATATTAATCATTATAAAGGAAAAAGAAATCAGAACAACTCATGAGATATATTATATCCTTGACTAGAAAGGCAGTTTAACCTATTAAATCAATGAATTAACATTGAAACTTCATAGAACTTGACAAACAGATTCTAAAACTTTATGGGAAATTACTTTTTAAGAATATTTAACATAATTGAAAGGAATAAAAGCAAAAATTTGAAAATGTCTACTTGATATCAATAATTACTTTTTAAAAAGTCATTGAAACACTACATTGTACACCTGAAACTAATATAAAACCTGTGTTAACTACACAGAAACTGATTTTTTAAAAAATCATAAAACAGCACAATAAAAGCAAAGGTAGAGACAAAAAAATCAATAAAATAAAATGAAAAATTCCCCATATGTACTGCTGATAGTATATGGATAAAAGATAAACAAAACTAAAAGATTAGAAGGATTCACATCAAATTCATGTAAGTGAACTGGAATGGCTTTGGAAGCATAAAACTAATTTTAAGTTTATTAATAATTTTATTTTTCTTTAAAAAGTTAAAGAATTTGGCAAAATGTTGATATGTATTAATTTTCTGTGTTGAGCAAATTGATGTTTTTAGAATAGACTTAGAGAATTTAAAAATACTTTTCAACAACAACAGCAGCAGCAACAACAACAACAAAGGCAGACCACACAGTGAAAAAAGGATTGTACCAAATAAATTTTAGGTAACTTTAATAGCCTCAGAAAAGGGAGAAATTGAGTTTCTTTTTTAAAGTACCATAAGTAAAAGGAAACTCTCAAGAATTAGGAAAGTTAGGGGTAAATAAATCAAAAATAGAAAATCCTAAAATAAATTATCGATATACTGGCAAGATATCTGGATAGAAGGAATGGTTAACTAGAAGAGAAAAAGTACCTCTAGGAAAATGAGAAGTTGCAATCCATATGACTCAGACTATTTTTGATGTCAAGCAGACAAATGATCCTTGTCGACTAGGGCTACAATTGATGTTTTTAATGGTCACCACACCATCCACTAATCTGCCTTTACATCATAAGGATTGACAGCTCCCACACTCCAAATAATCCCTGCCATGCTGAGATTCAGGATATGTGCCTCAACGAGGCAAAGGCTTGAAGGGCTCTTTCGGAAGAAAAATATTTTGCCCTGATAAGGAGAAGGACTGGCTGACTTTGCAATGAATTTCTATCCTCTTCTCAAAATTCACATGAATAAGAATTCATAAAATAGTCCCACTCTGACACCACTGGGAATGGATTAATCAATAAACCACCTCAGTCAACCTCTGTTACTTTGCACCTACTTTTTTTTCAATTTACTTTGTTGCTAAAAGGTAATGTTATTGAACCCTTAAAATATTAATTTGAATGATTAAAAGGTTTTTCTAAATTTAAAGTGAACTTTAAGAAATGTGCTCTATTACAAAAGAGTCAGATGACCTTAGGAAATAATTTAAGTAGGAAAATAAGTATAACACATAAATGTTTCAAATGTCACAAGTCCTAACATATTAAATAAACAAAAAAAGTAGAACAAGAGTGTTTTGGTGAGAGCTGGTACTTGGTTTTCCAGATTGAGAAGTTGGCCATGTGAGACTCAGATAGGGAAAAGCGATAAGTTGGAGATATTGCAATCAGCAATGAGAGGGGATGATGGTTTTGATCAGGATGGTAGCAGTGGAGGGAGGAGAGTATGACAGATCCTTGGTATATTTTGAGGTTAGAAGTGACAAACTGGATGTGAGATACTTGAGAAAAATAAACCCAGGAAGTCAAGGATGACACCAAGTTTTTTGGCCTGAGAAGTTGGAAAATGGGGTCACCATTTACCAAGATGAGAAAGACTGAAAAAGGAATATGTTTGAAGGAAATCACACCAAAGCTGAGAGGTATACAAGACCTCTGATGTCTGAAATCTGAAGTAAGCAGGTGTGTGTATAAGTCTGGAATTCTAAGGGGGAGTTAAAGGTGGAAATACACATTTGGAAATTTTAAGCATATTTAAATACAGACAGCATTTAATACCGTAAGACTGATGAGGCACCTGCGTGGTTCAGTCAGTCGAGCATCTGACTCTTGGTTTTAGCTCAGGTCATGATCTCTGGGTCATGGATGGAGACCCACATCGGACTCTGTGCTCATTGGGAATCTGCTCCAAGAATCTCTCTCTCTCCCTCTGCCTCTCCCCCACCCAAATAAAAAAGTAAATAAATTTTAAAAACAAACAAACAAAACCCAATGAGACTGATTGAGGTTATTTAAGAGTAAGTGTAACCTGAGAAAAGATGGGATCTGAGAACAGAATTCTGGAGCACTCCAATGTTTTCTAATTGTTGGGGGTCAGAATGGTAGGAGGATGACAACGAGAAAGTAAAATCCTTGAGTTGATGAAAAGTATTTCAAAAAGGAATGACCAACTATGCCAAATGCTGCTGATAGGCCATGTAAAATGGGAATGGAGAATTAGTCACTGGGTTTAGCCACATGGAGTCATTACTGACTTTAGCAGAAGTTATTTTGTTGCAGATCCAAGGGGAAAATCTTTGTGTTGGTCAAAAAGGAAATAGGAGATTTCTCTTTCTGGCAGAGACTCTTATTCTTACATGTTCCTCCCTCTCACAACTAAAAACACCCTGGATATGATTAAAAAAAAAAAAAAAACAAGTATAGGAATACTGAAAGGTAGAAAGGAGGGAAGCCTAGAGACCTTGAAACTTGAGGAGCAACATGGCAGGATGGCTCCTGGTTTTTTCTTACAGTTTCACATACATCCCAGACGAGTTGATACAGAGCCTCCTAACCAGAATTGCCAATGGTACAGATAAGGAGAGCTCTGAAAAAAGCTTGTTTCCCTATCCAAAGGACTGGATGGCTTAACAACAGAAAATCTTGTTGGCAATCCTCACACTATTTTGGCTAACACCAACAGAAAAATCACACCCCTTCCTTACTCTTCCATCCCTGTGGTTTTAACAGGACTAGGCAAGGGACTGATCTTTCACCCACCCCTCCTGCCCCATGGGAGCAGATGACAATACTCTGATCCTTTCCATGGTGGTGTCCATGGAGCCAAGAGGGTAGTTAAACTTCCATCCTCTGCCTGTCAGAAATAGGCAGCACCCAGATTCCTCCTCAGTGGGGCTGAGGAGCATAGGCAATAAGGGGATAATGTCAGCAGGTACAGCTGCGAGCAAAGCTTCCAACCACAGTGAGACTCTAAAGAGCTGGTGAGGAGGTGGGACTAGTCACCACTGGGCTACATCCTTTCTGTGATGTGTCAGCAGGGTTCAGTTGGGAGCTGAGCCTTTAATCTGGTGTCAGTGACATGGAACAATGTGGTCCTAAGCACGGCTTGTGGGTACTCTGCTTCCCCTATTCTGCCCTTCTAAGATTGGAGGACAGTGGGGAGCTGAGCCTCCACCCCATCCAGCATCAATGATACTGAGCAAAATCATAGAAGGCAGGGTTATTCAGTACTCAGATCCCCCTCTGCTGTGATGAAGCAGGGCAGCTGAGCCTCCACCCCATCCAGCATCAATGATACTGAGCAAAATCATAGAAGGCGGGGTTATTCAGTACTCAGATCCCCCTCTGCTGTGATGAAGCAGGGCAGCTGAGCCTCCACCTCCACCTGTGATCAACCAGGCTGGGTGATGTGATGGAAGACATTACCATCCCTCCTCACTTCTCTCCAGGTGTCCCCTGGTGAATCTCCACTCCCACTCTGTGTAACCAAGTGGTAGGATTTTAACTTTTCCTTGCCCCATTTCTGGTGGCAGGAGGACACAGGGAAGGGAAAAACTTATACCCCCATTCCAAGGCAATGAACTGGTGCAGTTTGGTGCCCTGCTTTCAGCAGGACCAAAGGAGAAGTAAAATTTTACCCCAGCTATCTTCAACAAGTATTTCACTTTTGCCAGAGTAATGTCAGCAAGGCCAACAGGAAACTAAACATACACACCCACTGGCCCCTTGTGCTACACATCAACTGGAATGCCTGCTTAAAGAAATAAAAAGATTAAATAGGATTCAGAGTCCCATAATATAATATTCAAGATGTCCAGGATATAATAGAAAATCAGTTATCTGCTAAGAACCAGGAAAATCATGACTTAAACAGAAAAAGACGATCAACAAATGGCAAAACCAAGATGAATTGCATGTTGGAATCATTTAACAAAGAACAGATACTAAAGAGCAATCATAAAACTGTATCAACAAGCAGTTACAAATTCTCCTAAAATAAATTTTTAAAAAATACAAAATCCCAACAAAACAATAGAAGTGATAAAGAAAAAAAAAGGAAAGAAAGAAAGAAAACTACAGAACTGAAAAATATAATCACTCAGATGGAAAAAAAAATACTCGGTGGATGGGCTAAACGGCAAAATAGAGGTGGCAGTGGATAGAGTCACTACACTTAATTAATAAAACTCACTTGATCTGAACAGCAGACATAATTTAGCCAGTCTGAACAAGAGAGAACTATATTTTTTTTTCTTTCAGTGAATGGAGCCTCAGGAGTTTGGGGACAATAACGAAAGAGCTAACATTCATTTCAGCAGAGTCCCAGCGGACAAGGAGTGAATGGGAATGAAAAACTATTTTAAAAAGGAATGACTAAAACCTTCCCAAATTTGGCAAGATACACAAACCTCCAGATTCAAGAAACTGAATAAACCACACATAAAATGGGATAAAATCAAAGAAATCTATACCAATACAGATCATAATGAAACTTCTTAAAAGTAAAAACAAAAATAAAATCTTGAAAGCAGCTAGAGAGAAATGACCTATTGCATATTGGGAAACACCAATTCAAAGAACATCCTAGTTCTTACCTGAAACC
The DNA here is from genome assembly GCF_902655055.1 of Lutra lutra. NCBI lineage: Eukaryota > Metazoa > Chordata > Mammalia > Carnivora > Mustelidae > Lutra > Lutra lutra. Next base: position 79,952,773 of record NC_062281.1, read on the forward strand.
ACAGATACCAGAAGGAAAGGACACAATATTTTTCAAGTACTGAAAGAAAAAGAAAAATCAACCACAAATTCTATATCCATTGAAATGATCCTTTGGGAATGATAAGAAATAAAAACCATTTCAGATAGAGGAGAACTAAGAGGATCTGTGTCATAAAACCATCCTTAAAGAATTGCTAAAGGAAGTTCACTAAACAAGGTCTTTAAGTCATTCAATACACTCCTGATTGTAGCAGCAACAGGTTAAATGCTAGGGATGTGAGAAGGCAGATAATGCCATAAGGTGGACAAGGGAAAAAAAGAATAAGCAGTTAAAAAAAAAAAAAAAGAGAGAGGGAGAGGGAGTGAGGCAGGCTAAGGATTAGGAAAGTGATTTAAGCCTTATACTTCAGCCTAAGAGCATTGGGATCCCACCTCAAGGTTATCATAGGTAGGGGAAAGTTATGATCAGATTCATTTTTTCAAAAGGATGGTTTTTGCCATCCATGGTCTTAGGTTTTCAAATCTTTTTTAAAGCATCTGTGATCTGATGAAATTGCATGCTCCTATTATGCTTACCAACTACAAATTGAATAACATAAGATGACTTTTACAATAATAAAAATAATATAATCCCCCTAAACCTTCCTAGAGTGTCATAATAATGGGAATAATGTGGATAATACAGTAAATTTCTGAGGTTTTAGAGGATTAAATAGGTAATCCATGACAAGGATCTCTGGTGTACTTAATACTTGGAGATACCCAACAAATGTTGGGTCTTTCATAAGACCCTTTTCTAATATATACTTGTTGGAATTTGGATTTTGTAATTTGGTATGGGAAAACATCCATATACTCTCTAAGAAAAGACACAAAATGCAGACTTCAAGAAAACCACCCTTTGATCGTACAGCTAGCAATCTGCACCATATTCCTTAGGATAGATTTCTGCGTCTTGAAATAAAAACACTATTTCAGATGAGTGCCAAGTTCTCAGGAAAAAAATTATAATTTATAAACATAAAAGTCTCCATAATTTGTTCTCTATACCAGTAGACATAACAAAGAGAAAATAAAGTTATCCAGAACTCATCATTCCAATTCCCTGGTAGTGTTTTAAAGGCTGTCAAATAGCCCTGAGCCAAAGAGATGCTTTTCTACCTCTTCATCTTTTGATTTAAAAGTAAAAATTTAACACTAAAAGTATAAGCAACAAAAGAAAAAAAATAGATTGGATTGCAACAAAATTTAAAACTTCTGTGCATTAAAGAACATTATTGGGGCACTTAGGTGGCTCAGTCAGTTAAGCGTCTGCCTTCAGCTCAGGTCATGATCCCAGGGGCCTGGGATCGAGTCCTGCATTGGGATCCCTGCTCAGCAGAGTATCTCTTTCTCCTTTTCTCTCTCCATCTTCCTCTCCCCCTGCTTGTACTCTCACTCTCTCTCAAATAAATAAAATCTTAAAAAAAAATTAAGAAAAGAACATTATCAAGAAAGTGAAAAGACAATCTGCAGAATGGGAAGAGATATTTGCAAATCATGTATCTGATAAGGTTCTAAGATCCAGAATGTATAATAAAAAAAAGCAAAATACCCAATTTGAAAGTGGGCAAAGGAGCTGAATAGACCTTTCTCCAAAGAAGGCATACAAATGGCCAATAGACACTGGGAAAGATGCTCAACATCATTAGTCATTAAGGAAATGTGAATCAAAACCACAATGAGATACCACTTCATAACCCCCAGTTGGGCTGTAACTTTTAAAAAAAGAGATAATAACAAGTTGGCAAGAATGTGAAGGATGGAACTCACACATTGCTGGTGGGAACGTAAAGTGGCTGAAAAACAGTCTGACAGTTTCCTTAAAAGGTTAAACATGGAGTCAACTTATGACCCAGTAATTCCATTCACTTTCACCACAGAGAAATGAAAACATATCCACATAAAAATTTGTACATGAATGTTCGCAGTAACATTTTTCATAGTAGCCAGATGTAAAAGGTATAGATAAGACAACAAATATCCATCAACCAATGAATGGGTAAATATGGCATAATGGAATACTTTTCAGCCATGGAAAGGAATGAAGCACGGAAACATGTCATAATGTGGATAGATCCCCAAACCATTATGCTACGTGAAAGAAGCCAGATCCCTAAGGACACATATTGTATGATTTCGTTTCTATGAAGTATGCAGAATAGCTAAGTACTTAGAGACAGAAAGCAGATGGGTGGTTGCCAGGGACTGGGAGAAGAGGAGATACAGGGTGACTGCTTAATGGATACAAAGTTTATTTTGAGGTGATGAGTATTTGGAGGTAGACAGAAGACATACTAAATGACACTGAATAGTTCATGTTGTTAAATTTATGTTATAAAAATTTCACCTCAGATAAAAGAAATAATTAAAAATTTAACCAGTCAAATTATGGTGAACTTCAAATGACAAGATAAAAGTTCTAGAGAGTAGGGCATGTGATGTGATGAGAACTGGGTGTTATATGCAACTGAAACTACTGAACACCACATCAGAAACTAATGCTGTACTAAAACATTGGCTAACTAAATTAAATAAGGGGAAAAAAAAACCTCCAAGAAAAAAATGTTCTAGACTTTATCCTGTTATTAATAAAGAATATTTTTTAAAGTATTTTTAAATTAACCTAACATTTTAGGATTATTAATTTCCTTATGTCTGTACTATTTATCAAGACCAAAACAGCCAGGAGCACCTTAAATCAGTTCAACACCCTACTCTTGGTTTTCAGCTCAGGTCATGATCTCAGAGTTTTGAGATCAAGCCCTGCAGCTGGCTCCATGCTGAGCTTGGAGTTGGCTGAAGAGACTCTCCATCTCCTCCTGCCCCTCTTGCTCTCTTTTTTAAAAATAAATATATAAATCTTAAAGCAAAGCAAAACAAAACAAAGCAGCCAATTATAAGTAGAACATTCTATCAATTTGCTGTTTTGTTTAAATAAAGCTTTCCAATTGTCAAGACTGTGTTTTTGTTTTTGTTTTTTATTTTCCACAGTCCTCTCTCATTTATGAAATTAGATGCATATGGAGGCTAGTTCTGTATTCCATTCTGTGTAACCACACAGGCTCTTTCAGACTTCAAACAAGAATCAGTTTATGGGCACCTGGGATAATAATGGGGTTTTGAAAATGCCAGTTTGGGGTGTGTGAGCATGGAGAAATATATACAATTATTGTAAACTGTAAGACTCAGTCAAATCAGTCCACAGAGAAGTGTGAGAAAAAAGAGGGGAGACATAAAGAATGAGTGGGAGGACCCCATGGCTCAACCTGTAATGCAGGTGATTCACGGCCCTACATGAGATTTGAACATGGGGTCTGCCCCTTCAACATCCAACTGTAAGATCTCGTTTTCTTAAGACTCAGGCAATCTTAGAGTTCGACTTTAAGAAAAACTAAAGGTGAAAGCAGAGTTCTGGATATTCAGTCATGAGAGGGCTCTCGACCTGTTGGGTTTTACCGGGTTTATATAATTGTCTGTCCTACAGTTGTGCAGTTTATGTCCAAAATGATGCATGTTTTTGACCTCAAATTGACCAAGGCTGCTGTTGAGGAGAGGAAGAGGAAAGGAATGTAAAGACAAGGCCCCAGAGGCAGCTAGCCAGTGCACCAAAATGAGACCCTTTCCAGCCACATGTAGTCCAGGGAAGTGAATGGTTCAAATGCAGGGAACCTGCGGCACCTGGGTGGTTTACTCAGGTTATGATTTCAGGGTTTGGGATCAAGTCCCATGTCAGACTCTCTGTTCAGCGGGGAGTCTGCTTCTCCATCTGCCTGCCACCTCATGTGCTCACAAACTCTTTCTCACTCACAAATAAATAAATAAATAAATAAACTTTAAAAATGCTGGGAACCTGGTTTTGTTTGTTTGTTTTACCTCAAACTCTTGTTTATAAGCTGCATCCAAATGTCGTGGTGTCTAATCATTTCCTTTTGTATCTTCTTTCTTCACTTTCTTTAACTGTTTCATTAATAAGAGGCCTTATAGGATCTCAGTGATACACTCTCATCTCTAAGACAAATGGTTGATGTGTGCTGTAAACCAACAGATGAATAAAACATACTCAGCTTCATGCTGTAAAGTGCTTCTTTCTGATTGGATTAAACACTGTTTCAGCTGCTTATTCAGATAAAATATTGTGGGGCACCCGGGTGGCTCAGTGGGTTAAGCCTCTGTCTTCGGCTCAGGGTCCTGGGATCGAGGCCCACATTGGGCTCTCTGCTCAGCAGAGAGCCTGCTTCCCCCTCTCTCTGCCTGCCTCTCTGCCTACTTGTGATCTCTCTCTCTGTCAAATAAATAAATAAAATAAAAGATAAAAAGTTGTTACAGATGTATTTCCTAAGGCATCCCCAGAGCTTCCTATACTTGCCTCAGTGGTAGGATATTTGGCCTGTTTTGGATGTATCCATCTCCACCATGAAACCAAGAGCCTGGAAATAGGAAACTTTTCTTACATTTCTCTGACCCTAGTGGCCCGCACAATACAAAGAAGCAGAGTAGAAACGTTCATGATTCATGAAGACAGAGACCCCATGTGCCTTGCTCACTGCCGTAACTTCAACAGGTAGTTCAGATCTAGCACATAGCAAAACCTCAGATATGTATTTGCTGAATGAATGAATGAATGAAAGAAAAATTTATTTTAAAGATGCATATATTCCGCCATTTTCATCCTTTTGAGCTCTTCGCCAATATTAAAATATCCAAATAGAAGTTTTAAAAAAAATAGATGGCCATTTAGATATTTTGTCAAACATCTGCATGTTGGATGGATCAAGATATTTGATATTATGAATCTGAATGATTGAATACGAGACTTCTCTAGATATTTCGATGTGATTAGGTACAGTCATTTTCATTGTGAGTACGATTTGTCAACCCTCTTTTATATAAAACTATGTATAACAAGAGGATTTCTAATCTAGTTCTTTTTGAAATAAGAACCATTCTATGCCGAGTAAATCAACAGGCTGAGTCTACATAATCTTCCTGCTTTCCCTTCTCAGCTGAACTGTCCTTCTGCTCCGGGGAAAGACCTGGAATTTCTGCCTCTCAGAACTTTGTGTCATCAGGGGTGACTGTGGCCTGCTTTCTTGTCTCTGAAGTAATTTTCTTTTGATCAGAAATGCTCACATACTGTACTGTACCACACAAAGTAACATCCTCTCAGCTTTGGGAAACAACAACAGAAGTAAGCAGGGACACAGTGGAGTCTTCTAAGCTGCTTAAAACATCCTTTTTTTTTTAATTAATTTTATTTTTATAAACATATAATATATTTTTATCCCCAGGGGTACAGGTCTGTGAATCACCAGGTTTACACACTTCACAGCACTCACCATAGCACATACCCTCCCCAGTGTCCATAATCCCACCCCCCTCCCAACCCCCTCCCCCCATCAACCCTCAGTTTGTTTTGTGAGATTAAGAGTCACTTATGGTTTGTCTCCCTCCCAATTCCATCTTGTTTCATTTACTCTTCTCCTACCCCCTTAACCCCCCATGTTGCATCTCCTCACCCTCATATCAGGGAGATCATATGATAGTTGTCTTTCTCCGATTGACTTATTTCGCTAAGCATGATACCTAAAGAAAATGTGGTATATATACACAATGGAATACTATGCAGCCATCAAAAGAAATGAAATCTTTCCATTTGCGACGACGTGGATGGAACTAGAGGGTATCATGCTTAGCGAAAACATCCTTTTTTACATTCACACATATTAAAAAACTTACCATATATTTTAGGAAACATATTTCATTAATTGGTGAGTTAATATAAGCATAACAAAATAGTGATATTCAAACTTGTAACACTGTCTAGAGACATTATAAAATTAAAATTCCCCTCGAATCATAAAAAATGTGTTATCATAAAAATGTTTTAGTATTGGGCATATACTGTTTTAGCCAAACTCTCAACTTTTTCAAATATAGTATAAATTTTTGTGTATATGAATAAACATACACACATATAATCAAAATCTCAATTTTTTTCAAATACTTATGATACACATCATTTCACATGATATGTTTCTGGGATATTTGTTTCTATTTGTAGAGATTGGTGCACATTATCATTTGTATCTTTGGAAGTAAATATTTGGTGGTTACCATGGCAAATCCAAACCTATGACCAAGTCACATAGTAGAAAAAAGTAACTGTTAGATATGGTTCATATGGTTCATACACACACACACACACACACACACACACACACAATTTTTTAAGAATAATAATTAAGAAACCTGTTTCCTGGCCTGCCAGAATGTTCTGATGATAAAGTAGATAATGTTAATATATACAGATAATCAAAATTATTTTTTTATCTGTAATAAATGCTGAAATGTTAGGTTCTAGGGAAATGTTAGGTTCTGGGGGAAAAAAAAAATCCAACATTCATCTTGCCAAGTTCTTTCCAGTAAGGAATGTTTTAGGAAAATCTAAAGCTCACATTTCTTTTATTTTTTTCTTCTTCTTCTTCTTTTTTTTTTTTTTTTTTTTTTTTTTTTTTGCATTTACTAACTGTGTTCTTTGACTCTTGATTCTCAGCTTGCTTAATGGAGCCTCTCCAAAACTGTGCTTTTTGGAAGAGAAATTTTCCTTTGCCAACATTAAACCAAATCTAGATTTCAGTTTGGTTACTATCTTATATACTTGAACAGAAGACTTAAAATTAGGGCTAGCAAAGGTGTCTACAGATACTATTTCCAAATACACTGTTTCTGTCTTCAGTACAGTAAGCTAAATTAAGCAAAAGAAGCAATATTTAAGAACAAAGAAGAAAGATGTTGCTCCCTTACAGGACAAAGGCATCCTTTTTTTTTTCCATTTGTATAAAATTTATTTATTTATTTTAAAATTTAATTGTATTTTTTCAGTGTTCCAAGATTCATTGTTTATATGCCATGCCTAGATCTCCATGCAATACATGGTGGGTATTAAGGAGCCATGTATTGCATGGAAGACAAAGGCATCCTAAAAAGCTTTGTGAGTTGTTATATTGTTGCTTGTTTTTTTTCCTCTGTAACTCCTTCTATGAGAATTAAACTAAAAACCTTTATGTCATCAGGGTTGTTAGCATGTCAACAAATGTTGTGTTTGTCATGACTCCACATTTAACTGCCAGTTGTTGAGTATAAGCCATCAAAAGAAATCAAACATTTATATAGATGTTGTAGAGTAGCACCCTATATATGCAGCCTTGCTCAGATCACTGGGGAAAGTTCTCAATCATTGTCAGAGTTGAGATTCACAACTTCCTAAAATATCATCAAACTGCACTGTGTTACAGTTTAATTTTCAAAAATGTAAAATCATACAGACACAGAATGAGTATGTGTGAAAGATTATTTTTAACTTAGTAATCATTGAAGGAGATAGTGAGATGTTAAGCCAAGTCCAAAAGCACTTAAGAATTGATGTCTACAGGCTATTGGACAACAAAAACATTAGAATAAAATTGCCACATATACATATAAAACTGGCTTACATCCACCAGGCCATTGACCACAATCTCTGAGGTAGCTAGTGAGCTGATGAAGTTGTATCTCTGTCAGGCAAAAATCCACAAGCTAACCTTTGCTTCTACTGAGGTAACTTGCTTAGACAACAACAATCAAGCCCAGCACCCCACTGAAAGAATGGATACTGATTTTTGTCTAGTTCCAAGTTTCAGATGAAGTAATGTCTGAGTGGTTCAATCGGTTGAGCATCTTTGGCTCAGGTCATGATCCTAAGTCCTGGATGGCGTCAGGCTTCCTGCTCAGTAGAAAGTCTGCTTTACCCTCCCCATCTCCCCCAGTTTATGGTCTCTCTCTCTCTCAAACAAACAAATAAAAATCTTAAAAAGAAAAAAAAAGGGAAAAAAAGAAATTGTTTGTTTGGGTTTCCTCCAAATTTAACCATCTTGTTTCACCATGCTCCTGATTCTGAACATCCAGGTGTGAGAAATGTCCCTATGACAGCAATATCAGTAATGCGAGAGAAATACTGTTTCAGAGAATTTAATTGAGATCCATGCATTCAACAAAGTTTTTTAAAATTATAATAATAATAGGGGCGCCTGGGTGGCTCAGTGGGTTAAGCCGCTGCCTTCGGCTCAGGTCATGATCTCAGGGTCCTGGGATCGAGTCCCACATCGGGCTCTCTGCTCAGCAAGAAGCCTGCTTCCCTCTCTCTCTCTCTCTCTCTCTGCCTGCCTCTCCGTCTACTTGTGATCTCTCTCTGTCAAATAAATAAATAAAATCTTTAAAAAAATAAAAAAAATAAATAAAATTATAATAATAATAGACAAAATTTATTGAGTTTTTCCTGTGTTCCAGAAACTGTGCTTTACATTTATTATGTTATTTAATACACATAAAACTCTATGGAACAGCTATTATTGTTATCTTTACTTAATTTTATTAACCTCCATCTTTTAGAGTTTAAATAACTTGCCCACAATTTTACCTGATAAGTGGTAGAACTGACATACAGGGCAATGTTTTTGGAATAACAGAACCTACACCCCTAACTTGTAGAAGTGTCTGTATCCTTAGTTCTATCCACAATGCTTGATTGCTGGGAGCATAGTGGTTGATACATTGCTCTTGCCTTCAAGGAGCTTAAAGTCAAGTGCTGGAAGTGAACCAGCAACTGTTAACTATAAGATATATGTGTTAGATTAAAAAAAAAAAAGATATATGTGTTAGGATGTTGTAAGTACAGCTAGAAGGGTACCAGGACATGTGGGAAAGGCACTGAGCCCAGTTTGGGGGGTCCTGCAAGGCTTTTTAAGGGGATGTCTATAGATGCACCTGGGTAGCTCAGTTGGCTAAGCGACTGCCTTTGGCTTAGATCATGATCCCAGGGTCCTGGGATGGACCCACTTGTTGGGGCTCAGCAGGGAGTCTGCTTCTCCCTCTCCTCCTGTCTGCTACACCACCTGCTTGTGCTCTCTCTCTCCCCATCAAATAAATAAATAAAATTTTTTTAAAAAGGGAGTGTCTATAAATGCAATATTATTTAGTTTGGTAATGTGATTTGATGATATTATTGTTTATTTACATTTATTAAGCCCACCATAATTAAACACAAAATTGCAACCCATTACCAGCCTATTCTCTTTATTCATTCCTTACCTAGAAAAGAAGGCAGGAAATGCTAATTAAAAATGTGAACAAGTCTGGGGTACCTGGGTGGCTCACTTAGTTAAGCAATGACTCTTGATTTTGGGGTCCTGAGATCTAGCCCCACATGGGGCTCCACACTCAGCCAGGAGTCTACCCAAGATTCTCTCTCTCCCTCTGCCACACACCCTCTCCCTGCTCTACTATATTTCTCTCATATAAATAGATAAATAAATATTTTTAAAAATGTAAACAAATTCTTGGGTCTTACAAATTATTTTTGTGGTGTTATATTTAAAAAATTGTTTTTCAAATAAAAATCAATCATTATAATACTTTGATTTCTTTTCTTATTTATTTATTTGTTTATTTATTTGACAGTCAGAGACCACAAGTAGGCAGAGAGGCAGGCAGAGAGAGAGAGGAGGAAGCAGGCTCCCTGCCAAGCAGAGAGCCCGACGCGGGGTTCGATCCCAGAACCCTGGGATCATGACCCAAGCCGAAGGCAGAGGCTTTAACCCACTGAGCCACCCAGGCACCCCAATACTTTGATTTCTTAATACATCAGATTTTAACCTCTAACAATATTTTTGCAAATTGATTATTAGACATTCCATTTATAAGTTAATATCAACTTAAATTTTACAATATGGATGAATATATTTTAGCTATTTTTAGAAAGGAGATGTCAATAGAGAAATTACATCTAGTCCATATGTGCAATTAAGGTACACCTATAGTACCTTCTAATCTTTGTAGACCCAGTACTTTCAATTCAGAATTTTTCTTGAGATGCTTTCAGAGGAACCTTGATGATAACACGTAAACCTTCCCAGCATGTGTTAAAGTACATGATTTTTCCTGGTCTCTCTGTATCACCGGCTTCTTTGTGCCATCTAGTGAGCTTGTACAAAGTATTAATAGAGGAAATAAAATCTATGAAAGTTTTGCTGGAGATATGCAGTTTAATGATATTGAAGGCATATAATCTTTTTATAAAATCCATTTGTCTTTGCTATTACTGAATAAATATTAATGCCCTTTCTGTAACATTCATAGTCTCAAAATAAAGGTTTTATGAGACATACATAGAAAATTAATTTTGAAGCATCACAAAGGGATTTATTTTTATGAAAGAGAATTTCCATTATGTTTTACCTTTTTCTTAAAGGTTTCTTCAATATTCGCACTTGACATTTTTGTCTGTTATGCCCTTAACTGAGTAGAAATTTCCAATAAAAAAATTTTCATTTCTTTGCTTGACTGGGAAGAATTTTTCATTTATATTTTCTTAATTCATTTGAATTTATTTATTCTACTAGTTACATCATACAAAAATATTGCTTAACTTCTAAATATTATTGAGTTTTGATTCCATGTTTAGAAGCATGTTAGTGGCATGGCATGAGAAGGCAAATCTCACTTTTTTTTTAATGCATTCCTTTTCTTCACTACCTCTCTTATTCTCTTATTCTCCATACCACAGGTTCAAAAAGCTCCTCTTGACATAATTTAGCTTCATGTTATCAAAGAAAAAGCCTTCTGAAAGGTATAACATAACATATTCAACAAAGTATAACTTGTTATAGAAGAGCAAACTTCTAATACAGTCTTTGTAATGTCCTCTACACCTGCCTAGGTCATCATTTTCATGACACCAGGGGTGGGAATGCCTGTTTAAAGTATTCATCTCAGCAAACATGGGAGAACTTTCTTAACTTGATAAAGAACATCTACATAAAACCTGCACTAACATACTTAATGTTGAGAAGTTAGAGGCTTTCCCACCAAGATCAGAAACAAGACAAAGATATCCCTTCTCACCACTTCTTTTCAACATCTTATGGGAAGTCCTAGTTAATGGAATAAAACAAGAAAAGGAACTAAAAGGCATAGAAAGGAAGGAAGGATGGTAAAAGGGGGGTAGGGAGGGAAGGAAGAATAAAAGTCTTTGTTTGCAGATGACATGATTATTTACATAGAAATAGAAAGTCGAATGGTGGTTACCTAGGACAGGGGTGGGGAGTATGGGAAATGTGTGACAGGGAACTGGAGAATGTTGTTTAAGGCTACAAACTTATAACTAGTATATAACTAAGTCTTTTTTTTTATTTTAATTTTATTTTTTATAAACATATAATATATTTTTATCCCCAGGGGTACAGGTCTGTGAATCACCAGGTTTACATACTTCACAGCACTCACCATAGCACATACCCTCCCCAATGTCCATAACCCCACCCCGGCTCCCAACGCCCTCCCCCATCAACCCTGTTTGTTTTGTGAGATTAAGAGTCACTTATGGTTTGTCTCCCTCCCAATCCCATCTTGTTTCATTTACTCTTCTCCTACCCCCTTAACCCCCAATATTGCATCTCCACTCCCTCATATCAGGGAGATCATATGATAGTTGTCTTTCTCCGATTGACTTATTTCGCTAAGCATGATACCCTCTAGTTCCATCCACGTCGTCGCAAATGGCAAGATTTCATTTCTTTTGATGGCTGCATAGTATTCCATTGTGTATATATAATACTTCTTCTTTATCCATTCATCTGTTGATGGACATCTAGGTTCTTTCCATAGCTTGGCTATTGTAGACATTGCTGCTATAAACATTCTGGTGCACGTGCCCCTTCGGATCACTACGTTTGTAACTTTAGGGTAAATACCCAGCAGTGCAATTGCTGGGTCATAGGGTAGTTCTATTTTCAACATTTTGAGGAACCTCCATGCTGTTTTCCAGAGTGGTTGCACCAGCTTGCATTCCCACCAACAGTGTAGGAGGGTTCCCCTTTCTCCGCATCCTCTCCAGCATCTGTCATTTCCTGACTTGTTAATTTTAGCCATTCTGACTGGTGTGAGGTTATATATATCATTGTGGTTTTGATTTGTATTTCCCTGATGCCGAGTGATATGGAGCACTTTTTCATGTGTCTGTTGGCCATCTGGATGCCTTCTTTGCAGAAATGTCTGTTCATGTCCTCTGCCCATTTCTTGATTGGATTCTTTGTTCTTTGGGTGTTGAGTTTGCTAAGTTCTTTATAGATTTTGGACACTAGCCCTTTATCTTATATGTCATTTGCAAATATCTTCTCCCATTCTGTCAGTTGTCTTTTGGTTTTCTTACCTGTTTCCTTTGCTGTGCAAAAGCTTTTGATCTTGATGAAATCCCAATAGTTCATTTTTGCCCTTGCTTCCCTTGCCTTTGGCAATGTTCCTAGAAGATGTTGCTGCGGCTGAGGTCGAAGAGGTTGCTGCCTGTGTTCTCCTCAAGGATTTTGATGGATTCCTTTCAGACATTGAGGTCCGCCATCCATTTTGAGTCTATTTTCGTGTGTGGTGTAAGGAAATGATCCAATTTCATTTTTCTGCATGTGGCTGTCCAATTTTCCCAACACCATTTATTGAAGAGGCTGTCTTTTTTCCACTGGACATTCTTTCCTGCTTTGTCGAAGATGAGTTGACCATAGAGTTGCGGGTCTATTTCTGGGCTCTCTATTCTGTTCCATTGATCTATGTGTCTGTTTTTGTGCCAGTACCATGCTGTCTTGATGATGACAGCTTTGTAATAGAGCTTGAAGTCCGGAATTGTGATGCCACCAACTTTGGCTTTCTTTTTCAATATTCCTTTGGCTATTCAAGGTCTTTTCTGGTTCTATATAAATTTTAGGATTATTTGTTCCATTTCCTTGAAAAAAAAAGGATGGTATTTTGATAGGAATTGCATTAAATGTGTAGATTGCTTTAGGTAGCATAGAAATTTACACAATATTTATTCTTCCAATCCAGGAGCATGGAACATTTTGCCATTTCTTTGTGTCTTCCTCAATTTCTTTCATGAGTACTTTATAGTTTTCTGTGTATAGATTCTTAGTCTCTTTGGTTAGGTTTATTCCTAGGTATCTTATGGTTTTGGGTGCAATTTTAATGGGATGGACTCCGTAATTTCTCTTTCTTCTGTCTTGTTGTTGGTGTAGAGAAATGCAACTGATTTCTGTGCATTGATTTTATATCCTGACACTTGACTGAATTCCTGTCAAGTTCTAGCAGTTTTGGAGTGGAGTCTTTTGGGTTTTCCACATATAGTATCATATCATCTGCGAAGAGTGATAGTTTGACTTCTTCTTTGCCGATTTGGATGCCTTTAATTTCCTTTTGTTGTCTGATTGCTGAGGCTAGGACTTCTAGTACTATGTTGAATAGCAGTGGTGATAACGGACATCCCTGCCGTGGTCCTGACCTTAGCGGAAAAGCTTTCAGTTTTTCTCCATTGAGAATGATATTTGAGGTGGGTTTTTCATAGATGGCTTTGATAATATTGAGGTATGTGCCCTCTATCCCTACACTTTGAAGAGTTTTGATCAGGAAGGGATGCTGTACTTTGTCAAATGCCTTTTCAGCATCTATGGAGAGTATCATATGGTTCTTGTTCTTTCTTTTATTAATGTGTTGTATCACATTGATTGATTTGCAGATGTTGAACCAACCTTGCAGCCCTGGAATAAATCCCACTTGTTCATGGTGAATAATCCTTTTAATGTACCGTTGAATCCTATTGGCTAGTATTTTGGAAGAATTTTTGCATCTGTGTTCATCAAGGATATTGGTCTGTAGTTCTCTTTTTTGATGGGATCCTTCTCTGGTTTTGGGATCAAGGTGATGCTGGCCTCATAAAATGAGTTTGGAAGTTTTCCTTCCATTTCCATTTTTTGGAACAGTTTCAGGAGAATAGGAATTAGTTCTTCTTTAAATGTTTGGTAGAATTCCCCCGGGAAGCCTTCTGGCCTTGGGCTTTTGTTTGTTTGGAGATTTTTGATGACTGTTTCAATCTCCTTACTGGTTATGGGTCTGTTCAGGTTTTCTATTTCTTCCTGGTTCAGTTGTGGTAGTTTATATGTCTCTAGGAATGCATCCATTTCTTCCAGATTGTCCAATTTGTTGGCGTAGAGCTGCTCATAGTATGTTCTTATAATTGTCTGTATTTCTTTGGTGTTCGTTGTGATCTCTCCTCTTTCATTCATGATTTTATTTATTTGGGTCCTTTCTCTTTTCTTTTTGATAAGTCTGGCCAGGGGTTTATCAATCTTATTAATTCTTTCAAAGAACCAGCTCCTAGTTTCGTTGATTTGTTCTATTGTTTTTTTGGTTTCTATTTCATTGATTTCTGCTCTGATCTTTATGATTTCTCTTCTCCTGCTGGGTTTAGGGTTTCTTTCTTGTTCTTTCTCCAGCTCCTTTAGGTGTAGGGTTAGGTTGTGTACCTGAGACCTTACTTGTTTCTTGAGAAAGGCTTGTACCGCTATATATTTTCCTCTCAGGACAGCCTTTGTTGTGTCCCACAGATTCTGAACCATTGTGTTTTCATTATCATTTGTTTCCATGAATTTTTTCAATTCTTCTTTAATTTCATGGTTGACCCATTCATTCTTTAGAAGGATGGTGTTTAGTCTCCATGTATTTGGGTTCTTTCCAAATTTCCTCTTGTGATTGAGTTCTAGCTTCAGAGTGTTGTGGTCTGAAAATATGTAGGGAATGATTCCAGTCTTTTGATAATGCTTGAGACCTGATTTAGGACTGAGAATGTGATCTATTCTGGAGAATGTTCCATGTGCACTAGAGAAGAATGTGTATTCTGTTGCTTTGGGATGAAATGTTCTGAATATATCTGTGATGTCCATCTTGTCCAGTGTGTCATTTAAGGCCTTTATTTCCTTGTTGATCTTTTGCTTGGATGATCTGTCCATTTCAGTGAGGGGAGTGTTAAAGGCCCCTACTATTATTGTATAATTGTTGATGAGTTTCTTTAATTTTGTTATTAATTGGTTCATATAGTTGGCTGCTCCCACGTAAGGGGCATAGATATTTAAAATTGTTAGATCTTCTTGTTGGACAGTTCCTTTGAGTATGATATAGTGTCCTTCCTCTTCTCTTATTATAGTCTTTGGCTTAAAATCTAATTGATCTGATATAAGGATTGCCACTCCTGCTTTCTTCTGATGTCCATTAGCATGGTAAATTGTTTTCCACCCCCTCACTTTAAATCTGGAGGTGTCTTCCGGTTTAAGATGTGTTTCTTGTAGGCAACATATAGATGGGTTTAGTTTTTTTATCCATTCTGATACCCTGTGTCTTTTGATTGGGGCATTTAGCCCATTAACATTCAGGGTAAGTATTGAGAGATATGTATTTAGTGCCATTGTATTGCCTGTAAGGTGACTGTTATTGTATATTGTCTCTGTTCCTTTCTGATCTACTACTTTTATGGTCTCTCTTTGCTTAGAGGACCCCTTTCAATATTTCCTGTAGAGTTGGTTTGGTATTTGCAAATTCTTTCAGTTTTTGTTTGTCCTGGAAGCTTTTAATCTTTCCTTCTATTTTCAATGATAGCCTAGCTGGATATAGTATTCTTGGCTGCATGTTTTTCTCATTTAGTACTCTGAATATATCATGCCAGCTCTTTGTGGCCTGCCAGGTCTCTGTGGATAAGTCTGCTGCCAATCTAATATTTTTACCATTGTACGTTATAGACTTCTTTTCCCAGGCTGCTTTCGGGATCTTCTCTTTGTCACTAAGACTTGTAAATTTTACTATTAGGTGACGGGGTGTGGACCTATTCTTATTGATTTGGAGGGTGGTTCTCTGAACCTCCTGGATTTTGATGTGTTCCCTTTGCCATATTGGGGAAATTCTCTCCAATAATTCTCTCCAATATACCTTCTGCTCCCCTGTTTCGTTTCCTCTTCTTCTGGAATCCCAATTATTCTAATGTTGTTTCGTCTTATGGTGTCATTTATCTCTCGAATTCTGCCCTCATGGTCCAGTAGCTGTTTGTCCCTCTTTTGCTCAGCTTCTTTATTCTCTGTCATTTGGTCTTCTATATCGCTAATTCTTTCTTCTGCCTCATTTTTCCTAGCAGTGAGAGCCTCCATTTTTGATTGCACCTCATTACTAGCCTTTTTCATTTCAACTTGGTTAGATTTTAGTTCTTTTATTTCTCCAGAAAGGGCTTTTCTATCTCCCGAGAGGGTTTCTCTAATATCTTCCATGCCTTTTTCAAGCCCAGCTAGAACCTTGAGAATCGTCATTCTGAACTCTACTCTGACATATTACCAATGTCTGTATTGATTAGGTCCCTAGCCTTTGGTACTCCCTCTTGTTCTTTTTTTTTTGTGGTGAATTTTTCTGCCTTGTCATTTTGTCCAGATAAGAGTATATGAAGGAGCAAGTAAAATACTAAAAGGGTGGCAACAACCCCAGGAAAATATGCTTTAGCCAAATCAGAAGAGAACCCAAATCGTGAGGGGGGAGAAAGGGGATAAAAGAGGTTCAGAAAGAAAAAAAAAAAAAAGAAACAATTAAAAAAAGAAAACCAATAAAGAAAAAATATGGAAAGGAAAAAAATATATATATATATTAGATAAACTAGTTAAAAAACATTAAAAAAGAAAAAGGTAAAAGTTAAAAAAAATTAGCAGAAAAGAGAAAAAAAATTGAAAAAGAAAAAAAGTTAAATTAACTGCAAGGCTAAAGAATCATGGGGAGAAAGCCATGAGTTCCGTGCTTTGCTTTCTCCTCCTCTGGAATTCCGCTGCTCTCCTTGGTATTGAACTTGCACTCCTTGGTAGGTGAACTTGGTCCTGGCTGTTTTTCTTGTTGATCTTCTGGGGGAGGGGCCTGTTGTAGTGATTCTCAAGTGTCTTTGCCCCAGGCGGAGTTGTACCATCCTTACCCAGGGCCTGGCTGAGTAATCTGCTCGGGTTTGCTTTTGGGAGCTTTTGTTCCCTGAGCACTTTCAGTAGAGTTCCGGAGGGCAGGAATGAAGATGGCGGCCTCCCGGTTTCCGGCCTGGAGGAGCCGAGAGCCCGGGTCCCACTCCTCAGTGCGCCCTCAGAGAACAGTGCCGATTTACTCCCGTCACCCTGCCTCCGGGCGCGCTCTGAGCTGACTGAGTCTGCGACCGGTTCAAGGTAACCCCGAGCTTAGAGCTCACTCCTCGGCTCTGTCTCTGTAGGTGGCTTTCCCGTTCTGATACCTGTAAGCTCTGCGACACTCAGACACCCTTCTGTGACCCTGCAGGACCTGAGGCCATGCTGACCCTGCATGGGCTTCACCCCAGTTAAGCCTCTGGAGTGATGTCCCTCAGCGGAACAGACTTTTAAAAGTCCTGATTTTGTGTTCCGTTGCTCCGCCGCTTGCCGGGAGCCGGCCCCTCCCCCCGCGGTCTATTTTCCCATCGCTTTGGATTCACTTCTCTGCCAGTCCTACCTTTCAGAAAGTGGTTGATTTTCTGTTTCTAGAGTTGCTGTTCTTCTTCTCTTCGATCTCCCATTGGATTTGTAGGTGTTTGCAATCTTTAGATAAGCTATCTAGCCAATCTCCTGCTACCTGAAGTAGTCTCAGCCTGCTACTTCTCCGCCATCTTGACTCCTCCTATAACTAAGTCTTAAAGATCTAGTGCACAGCATAGTGATTATAGTCAACGATCCTATTTTATAAACCCCAAAGTTGCTAAAACACTACATTTTAATTATTCTCATGAAAAAGAAATGATAATTATGTGACATGATAGAGGTGTTAGCTAATGCAATGGTAGTAATGATATTACCATATACAACAAATATACCAAATCAACACGTCATCCACCTTAAACTTACATATTATATGCCAATTATATCTTAATAAAAACATTGTCTTAAAATGGATCATAGGCCTAAATGTAAAACTGTAAAACTCTTAGAAGAGGGGCACCTGGCAGGTTCAGTGGGTTAAGCCTCTGCCTTTGGCTCAGGTCATGAGCATGCAGCCCTTGATCTCAGGATCATGATCTCAAACCCCACATTGTGTTTACAGATTACTTATGACTCAACAATAGACTCAACAATAGAAATGACTCAACAATAGAAAAATGAACAACCCAATTTAAAAACTGGGCCAAAGAGATGTTTCCAAAGATGATATATAGATGTCAAATAAGCATATAAGGAATTGCAAATTAAAACAATGAGATACCACTACATAGCTATTAGAATGGCTAAAATCCAAAACACTGACAAGACCAAATGCTGGAGAGCATGTGGAGCATCAAGAACTCTCATTTGGGAGCCTGGGTGGTTCAAATAGTTAAGTGTTTGCTTTCAGCTCAGGTCATGATCCCAGGGTCCTGGGATTGAGTCCTGCATGGGGCTCCCCATTCCTTCTTCCCCCTCTCCCCTTACCTTTCCCCCTACTTGTGCTCTCTCTGTCTCTGTCTCTCTCTCTCTCTCTCAAATGAATAAATAAAATCTTAAAAAAAAAAAAAGCCTCTCATTCATCACTGGTGGGAATGCAAAAGCATATAGCCACCTTAGAAGATGCTTTGGCAGTTTCTTACTAGTTTTGTGAGTTTAATTTTGATCCAGCAATCACAGTCTTTAATATTTACCCAAATGAGTTGAAAACTTACATTCACACAAAAACGTGCACTCAGTTATTTATTGCAACTTTATTCATAGTGGCCAAATCTTGGAAGCAACCAAAATATCCTTCAAGAGGTGAATAAATAAACAAACTGTGGTACCTCCCTACAATGTAATATCATCAAATCAATGCTAAAAAAAAAAAAAAGAGCAATCAAGCCATGAAAAGACATGGAGGAAATTTTAAAGTGTATTACTTACTCACTGGGAGAAGGCAGCATTAAAAAGTTACATACTGGGTGCCTGGGTGGCTCAGTTGGTTAAGCGACTGCCTACGGCTCAGGTCATGGTCCTGGAGTCCTAGGATCGAGTCCAGCATCGGGCTCCCTGCTTGGCAGGGAGTCTGCTTCTCCCTCTGACCCTGCCCCTTATCATACTCTCTCTCTCTCTCAAATAAATAAATAAAATCTTTAAAAAAAAAGATAAAAAGTTACATACTGAGTGATTCCAATTATGACATTTTGATAGGGGAAAACTATGATGCTAGTAGAAAAACCAGTAGTTGCCATGTGTTTGGGGGAAGGGAGGAATGGACAGGTGGAACACTGAGGATTTGGGGGACAATAAAGCTACTCTATACTATTCAGTAACAGTGGATACATATTATGTATTTGTCCAACACCATAGAACAGACAACACCAAGAATGACCCCTACTGTAAACTCTGGACTTTGAGTGAAGATGTGTCAATGTCGGTTCATCTCTTGTAACAAATGTACCACTTCATCACAGGATGTTGATCTTGGGAGAGGCTGTGCATGCAGGTTCAGTGTTGCCATGAATCTAAACCCCTCTCAGAATGATATGTCCTCTATCGATAATACCATATGTATATTTGTATCTACATCCGCTTAGGATGAAGATAATCATAGGAGAATTTTTTTTCTCCACCCAGCATTAAGGAAAAACCAGATAAGCTACAAAATCATAATTTATTTAAAACCATCAGAGAAAGAAAGGACATTCAATCTATTTCATCTTTGGGAGAACATAGAGAAAAGTCAATCATAAAAATACATGAGAAGGAAACAATTGAAATTTTAACAAATTCTTCATAGCTGAGTGTGGGGTAACCTGACAGTCTTAAATCCTTTTGAGCCTGGACATAAGATGAGGGGGCACTGTGTAGTATAAGTACCATACCTTTTTTTGTGTGTGTACTATAATACAAGTGTCTGACCAAGCTGCCCACCCATGAAGTTCTCTTTTTACAAAGTTATTTAAATAACTGGCTGCTTAAATGAACCTGCCTTTCCCTCCTGTGCCCTCATTCACACTCTTCTGCTTTAGGTGTTGCTACTAAAGAGTGAGGCTTTGAAGTGCTCAGCAACATACCCTTGACCCAAGAAAGGCAGAGCCCCAGGACTGCTGTCCCTCACTCTTTCTACCTGTGACTACATTGTGTGCCCTGAGGCATGCTATGTACCTTCTAGGACTTGTGAGTAATAAATCTTCTTTTCCAAAACCCCCTGGTGGTTGTTGGTGACATGCATCCTGCAATTATAATAAAACCACAAAGGCCAGTCCAGCCACAATGTTGGCTCTGGTCAGGGAAATGTCCGTGGGGACTCACCACAAGTATTAATGGGCCCAGGCAAGTGCCTTCAGCATCTCTGGCTGACAGCGTCACTGTCAATAGGCTGAGACCAACACAACAGTCACCCTGATCCCTTTTCCACCAATACCTACCAGGGGTCCACCAGAGAGTGTGGGGTCCATTGAGGCAGGCCTGAGAAAGCCACCCTTGTTAGAGCACAGGCGTGGGACGTCTCCCCCATTACAGACTCTTTCCACGTGGAAAGAAAGCTGTCTTCCAGTGAGAGAGGTCAGGAAAACCCGCTTCTAAATTGCAGGTTTAGGAACATGGCATGGCCCCTGGGAGAAGGGTGGAAGCAAACGCCAACCAGTGTGCTTTCCAGTGAAAAAACAGTCCTGATACCTGGTTGGGAGTGAAGACCCACTGAGTACAGTAGAATAAAGTGCTACCTGCAGCTGCAGGGGGGCCCAGTGTCCTGCACTGCATAAAACAGGAGTGCACTGCTGCTGTGAGGGGCGGAAGACTGGCTCCTGCCCAAGATGCCCCTCCAGTAGAAGGCAGAGTGTGGCTACCACAGGAGGCAAAGTGGGAAGGCTAGAAAGACTGGTCCCTGAGACCCACCCAGGTACACTGACCTTCTAAGAATGAGGTGGAAGGAGAGATACAGGAAAATCCACCATTACCCTAGGCACTGGACTGAGCATACGCCTCAGTAGTCTATCACAAGGAGATACAAGTGTTCAGTACCTGGGAGCTGGCCTGGCTAATGCTGAGATCCTGAGATCCTGTGGGAGCCAAGAAAATCCTCTGGCACTCAGGCTACACACTTAGCACTGTATAGCAGCAGCCTGTGGCTGGAGAAATTGGAAATCTGTGGCCCCCCAAAGGTGATAAATCACCAACCGATCCCAAACTCAGCTGTTACAGACCAGGTTGACTCAAACCCTCACATTAATGACTGACAGAGAAGACGCAGGCCTATTTCTAAGTGCAAATAGTACTTACCATAGTTTCTGCTTTTTTGTAAAACACAATTATCTGATTTTTGTTTACAAATTACAATGCACACTAAAAGAGCAAGAAAAAAAAGACTCACCAACAAGAGATAAAGCAATCAATAGCCCAGATGTTGGATCTATCAGACAGGAATTTTATAATCACTTTTATTAATAAGTTAAATGACCTAGAGGAAAGACAGGTAATGTGCATGAAAATGTGGAGAATTTCAGCAGAACATGGAAATTAACCAGAAGAGACAGTCTCCAGCAGGATAACATGGAGTCCCACGAGGCATCCCTGACTCTGACTGACAGAAGATGGCATCTGTCAGGAATGGCTGAAAGAGCTCATCAGCTTTTTAAACACAGCTTCCCAGGGCAGTCTCTGGTCAGCAGCCCTTTTCTGGCTTGCTCATGGCACAAGCGGTGATACAGGAAAAACTACCTCATCACAGTGTCCCCAGGAATAAAAGTGAGACTGGGCAGGACATCCATTTATGGATTGCAAAAAAAAAAAAAAAAAAAAAAAATCAGACATTCCAGGAATTAGACAGTAGTTGCCAAGAGAATGAAAAGCTTCCTTTTCCCCTTCAGTAAAACTCCAGAGACACTGTAACTCTCCATAAAAAGATCCTGCAGGTATTCAGACAGGAACAGGAACCATGACTCACAAGGAAAAAGGGGACATGATTAATAAAGAAAGATGACGAATGGCAAAGATACACAGCCTGACAGGGACCCAAATGGAGTCAACCGGATTACAGTTGGTGACAGTTTAGGGATTTAGAATCTGACAGTGCAAATACTGAGGACACATACTAATCTCACACAGCATTTGCTAAGGAGGAAATGTAGGGCAGGGTACAGTGGCCACCACGGTTCTGCTGCTGGCCACCACCAGGTCCACAGGACTCTCATTTTGACCAAACAGAATCGAAGGCTTGATTTTCATAAGCATGAGGCATCAAGAGACGGCTGAGGAGGCAAACAAGCCAGGACGTTACCAGGAATCACACACGTTAACCTGAATTCTGGGGATGCATTTCTAAGGGAGCTGTGCCTCTCCCAACTTGTCAGAGATCCAGGTCCTTCTCTGCCCAGGCCAGAGAAACCCACTTCCTAATTTTCAGATTCTCTTTCCTCCCAGCTGAGTAATGTGTCTAGGGCACTCAGCCTTTAGGAGGAAAATGTAGTTGGAAGTCCAATCAGAAGCACAAATCAAACAAATGAAAAATTCACATATGATCAGTCCTAGAGTAAAAAGTACAAAATACATACATACACAGTCACAAACTCAGACACACATATACCAATGTACACTCTGTAGGCATACATGTTCACAAAAATCACATCATGTGGTTATATTTTCTTTGTAATAGTTACTGAGATTTAACATTATCTTATTGTTGATTTCATCTTTACTTGTTTTCTATATGTCTCTCTCATCTAGAATGTAAGTTCCCTGTGCATTGGATCCATATCTGTCTGGTCCATGAGTATATTCCCAGTACCCAGAATGGAACCCACATCACACTATATGTTCCATAATATTTATGGAATGAATAACTGAGTCAACACCCACAAGTGTCTCCCACTATGTTCCAGCTCAAAATGAGTGAAAAGTTGAACGAGCCTCTACTGGGAAGAGAAAGAACCAGCAGAAGAGAAAGAAGAGATGGGAGTGAGGACAACTGACCAGAGTGTTTCATGATGGACATGGGACCACAACAACAGCACCAGTGAAAGGGAAAGGAAATGACATCTACAACTGCACCAAAGCTGAACCGGAAAAGCACTGGGGAAGAGTGAGGCATTGAAAGAACCCCCACTTAATTGTCATAATTTAATGAAAATTAGAGGAAAGGCCATTAGTTACAGGTAGAAAGGGGTGAGATGTTGGATCAGGATTTGTTTGTTTGTTGGGAGTAGAGCTATATTTTTATATTTTTATAAACCTTTTCAGATTGTAATTATCAATTAAAAAATGTGATTATCGGCTATACTCTGAATGTGATCCCAGATAGCAGAAATGATGTCAATCTGTTACTGCTGCATCCCAGCACAGTGCACAGTGCCAGTACATAGTAGGACTTAATAGATACTTACTGAATAAAATAAAAATAAAGGTGTAGAAAATTCCTTGAAGCCAATTGGAGAGGAATGACTGTGATCATACAAATGGATTTCTGGGTGGGACTGAGGACTTACTTGGGGGAGTCCATGGATAGCAATTGTGCTAATCTAAAAGCAAATGGTGCTCAGGTCTTACCTCCTATGTAACCTTGGTTATGGAATTCTAACATTTTAAACCTCAATTTTATCCTTTCTAAAACAAGTCTAGTAAAACTTCTCCAAAGGGATGTTATATGAAAAAAAAAAAAAAAAAGAAATATGCATGTAAAACTCTTAGATCAGGAAATAATACACACTAATCACTATTTTGCATAATGTAGTTTGCTGAATTTTGATTATTTGTATACTTCATGAGAGCATACCGGAAATAAAGAGCTAGTCTTAACCATCTCTGTGCCCCCTAATGTCTAGTATGGTGCTCGCTCAGTCATACAAGAACATGGCAGAGGCTGTTGGCCCCCCATGTCAATTCCCTCCTTCTTTTCTCATGGCACTGATTTTATTCCAGGTAAAGATGTGTATAACTAAAGTATGCACCTACCCAGGTTCCCTTACAGCTAAGGATACCATGGGAAATGGTCCCGAGATATATGTGCACTGGAGATCTCCAGGAAAATTGTGTTTTGTTTTTGGTTTTGTTTTTTTTTCTGTAATAGTATGATCTCATCCTTGTTTTCTTTTTTTCCTGAAGGGAAGATAGAAAACAGGCTGGATTTGGGACAGCCATCTTGAAATGATGACATGGCAGGACAAATGGCATATGATAGGGATGGGGGAGGGAAGAGTTTAAAGGACCTGGAACATTCACGACATCACAGAGCCACTGCATAAACTCTGCACTGTTGGCCTCCAGACTTATAAGAAAAATTCCCATCCATAAAAGGAGTTCTGTGGATAATAATGTTACTCACTTGGCTTATAATTTATCAGTTAATGACTGATTAATGGCTAATACATCTTGTAGTTAATCACCCAGGTTTATCAACAGTCACATAACATAATTAAAAGGAGGTTATGTTTAAATTGATTCTATTTGCATAAGTACAAATGTTTGAGGTAATGTAAAATTAACATCCAAGTAAAGCTGGTGATAAATTAAAATCTTGATGTTTTAATCATTTAGACATAAGTACAGAACTAACATTTAAGTTTCCTAACAATTGTACCCAAACATCTATCAAATTTGAAACAATACAGAATATTAACATAATTACTAGAATTGTTACAAGCCAAATTTTTCTTAATTACAGATACCTGGGTTAAGAGTCAATCTAGGACGATCAGCTTTTTTATTTTGGTGGGGTTAACTTTGCAATTTTGGCTTTAATAAATCAGACATAGCATATAATCATGAGAAAATTTTCTCTTCGGAAGGAAACCTGGTATAAAAGAGCCAACTGACTTGAATAATTAATAATGTAGTATTTTTTTTCCCTCTTAGAAAAATTGTCTCCGTACTCCCTCTGCTGGTTGCTCTCAAAAACAGACTTTTACCTGCTCTGAATTTAAATCATTTTCAGGACTTCTGAAAATTTCAAAGAAAATTTACCAAAACTTTAAACTCTTGGTACGAATGATAAAGCATGCAGTGAAGCTGCCTTAACCCTTAATGTCTGGATTATAAGATATTCAGTCCTTTCCCCATTCAAAAGCAGTCACGGGGTACCTTTTGTTCAAAGATAAACTGGGGTATACTGAAAAGTTTAAGAATTTATGTGAAAAACAAATCTACTTCGATCAGGAGCACCAGCCTGGAAGTGGTCAAGAGCACTCCACCAAGAGGAAGTAGGGAGAAAACTCTTATGGAGAAGATGTGGAAGCAAAGCAAGGAAATCATTTGACTGGATATAGCTTAAGCAATTACTTTATTTGAGAAAGCCTGTTTGGCTGTCTGTGATTCTTTCGAATTGTGTGTGTGTGTGTGTGTGTGTGAGAGAGAGAGAGAGAGAGAGAGAGAGAGAGAGAAGAACATTATATTTAGATTTAGCCAGCTGGACTCAGTTTAGATGATCCAATTCTGTTGGCAACATCCAAAGCACCATAGTCAGGAGCGAGTGGAACATACGCCTTCTTCTCTCCGTCAAGCCTGATCAAGGTGTTGACCTCAGTCACATCAATGTCGTAGAGCTTCTTCACAGCCTGTTCGGTCTGGTGCTTGTTGGCCTTGACATCCACAGTGAACACAGGTGTATTGTTGTCTTCTATTTTCTTCACTGCTGACTCAGTAGGCAGGGGGACCTGATAATGGCATAGTGATCAAGATTGTTTCTCCCGGGGGTGCTCTTTCGAGGGTATTTGGGCTGCCGTAGGAGATGGAGAGTCTTGGGTCCTCCGAATGTAGGTGACTTGCGGATCTTCTTTTTTTTGTGTGACTGTGGACGCCTTTCAACACCACTTTCTTGGCCTTCAAAGCCTTGGCTTTGGCTTAAGCTTTGGGAGGGGCAGAGGCTTCCTTCTTAACTTTCGGCGCCATCTTTGTAAAAGGGACTTCCAAGTCTCATTTCTGGGGGCTTGCAGAGCAGAGTCTCACCAAAAACTCGAGATGCTTTTTGTTCCATTGTTTCCACTTCTTACCCTTGGGGCCTTGACAGGCTGAGGTTTTGGTTTGCTTGCATGCGCAGATAAGGCATTAAAACCACCTCAGCCTAAAGGCCTGTTTAATTAATTGAATACCACTATGCCTCAGATGCTGTTTTAGACTAGGTCGGGATTCGGTGGTGATCCAGAAAGTTCATAGGCCAGTGGGAATGACAGACAAAAGTTGAGTAAGTAAGGAAACAAAATACCTAGAAATTGTAATAGAAACGATCAAAGAGTCAAAATAGAGAATAAGAACATCCAGTAAGGGAAGACCTTTTTTTTTCTAAAGAATAAATTTTAAGTTGACTTCAAGGATGAGAAAAAAATTGACCAAAGCCAAAAAAGTCAGAAGGACCATGAGGCCTCGATTTCATTTTATGTTTGTACTGAAAATCAAAATCAAGTGAGCTTTGCCCTTCTGCTCTTTGGAAGGTTTGTATCTTCCCACGTGAGAGCTGAGGAGTCTTCCGCGGCAGAGCAAAGAGCAGGTGCAGACACCGCAGCCGGGAGGGAGGTGCTGGGCGTGGTCCTGGTGAAGGCCAGGGCAGCTGGAGTGTGCTATGGTGAAAGTGGCCAGCTCATGAAGTAGAGTGGAATCCTGCAGTTACCTCTGGAACATAGTAAAGAATTTAGATTTCACTCCAACTGTGACTTAAGAGACAGATCCAGGGCAGCAAATGAAACAATTTCTGTTTTAACAGGATCACTCTTGCAGCTACATGAAAAGTGGATGGGATAGAAGCAAGAGTGGAAGTCAGGATCTCAGTTCCAAGATTGTTTCTGTAGTACTGGCAAGACATGACAGTAGGTTGGGCCCTGGTGATGTCTGTCAAGAGGGAGAGGGGAAAGAGAGAGGGACACTGAAAAAGAGAGAGAAAAGTGCTGAGCACTCATTCAAGATTTAGTTTAAAGAGAATCAAAAACCCTGCTGATAAGCTGGATATAGGTGCAAAAAAAGGGCAAGAAACTGAAACCAAATTTCCAGATGGAGCTACATATAGATGAGGGGAGAGCAGAAACACACGAGTTTAGGATGGGGTTGAAGTGGGGACAATTGTTTTGAGATATCTGAGTAAAATGTTAGGTGGACGTCAGACATACAAGTCTAAAGATGAGAAGAAATGTTTGCTAGACAGGAAATCTGAGCAGAATCAGTGAATCTGAGGTATTTGACAGATTCATTCAGATCACTGGCAGAGAGGGTGTAAAGAGGGAGAAGCTAGAACAGAGGAATGCCAATACTCTGATGTCAAATAAGATAGAAAGACCGAGTAATCTACACTAAGAAGGAAGGATGAGTAAACTAGGAGGAAATTGTTAGGGTGAAAGACTGTTTCAAGAGGGACTGATGAGAAATTGAGTAAGAGGAGGACAGTTTTCATCTGGGTAGACATACAGAGCACCTTTGAGTGGATTGGCAGAATAGGTAAATAAGCTTAGAGGGACCTGCAGAGCGGGTGAGAGGGGGAAGCACAGACAAGGTAGGGTGCAACTCTTTCAAGATTGGGTGTAGAGGGATGCATATAAAGGGCCAATAGATTTAAACAAAACATGGTCAGAGACTATTTTGTCTTTGTAAGTTTGTATTCCTTTCCAAAACAAAAACAAAAACAGGTGTTTAAACATGCAAATTATGAGAAGTAGACATATACAAAGGTTTATGAAAGTGTTTGAATTTACAGAAAAGCTGAAAGAAGAGTACTAGTACCTGTTTTACCTCTAACAGTAAATATTTTGATATATTTGCTTTGTTTGTATAGACATATGTAAATATACATAGATATTGTGCCAAATAATTTGCAAGTAAATGAAATGTTAACTTCTTCATAACCTAAGGATAGACAAATTCTCCTCTAAAACCACAAAATCATCACCACAACAAAGGAAATTACTCAAAAATCCCTGATAATTTCTAAAATCCAATCCATATTTAAACTTTCCCAGTTGTTTGTGAATGCTTCTTTAGAGCTGGTATTCTAAATTATGAGCTGGTTGAGGTGCATGCATTGCCTTTGATTACTTTTCTTTAGTTTGTTTTAACCTGGACTATTCCTTCGTTTCTTCTGGGTGTGTGTTACATTGACTTTTTTAGAGAATTCAGCCAGACTTACAGAAGTGCCCCGCATTCTATATTGTGTAATTATTTCTTCACGATATTCTTTTTCTTATTCCCCTATCCCTAGTTTTTCTCTGTTAACCAGGAGTTAATCAAACGCTTCCGTTATGTGGTATACATAGTGCCTGGAATACATATATGTGTATGTGTCTGTATATGTACATGTATACATAACAGTCAATGGTATCAGACAATATTTAATATTAGGTTATCATGTCATTAGTCGTGCTAATTCGGTTACTTGATTATCCAACCAGATATTTCCTTTAGAAAGACACACATTTTACCCTTACAGTTAGCAAGTAAACTTTGGAGTGCTATCTTGGCACTATGCTAATACCCTTGTTTATGGTAAATATTTTACCCAGTGGTTTTGGTATTTATTGATAAGCCTTGCCTGAATCAATTATTAAAAAGTGATTAATAGTCTAACTGCAAAATGGCAATTTTTCTAATTCTGTCATTCCTTCTACATCTATTAGCTGGCATTCAGCTACAAAGAAAAATTTAAGGAAAAAAATATTAAGTGTTGATGTTACTAAAACCTTTAAATGTTGATAAGCATTATGTAGTAGAAGGTGGATGTAGGTAATTTAGAAGAGACTCTAGATAGCCAAAAATAACAAGCTAAGAAGGTGAGAAAGAATGGATTCAAGAGTATATACAATGCAGGTGGTGTTTGATGGGGGAGACACCCCCCTTCATGTGGCAGGAAGGAAAAGGAGAAGAGGTAGGGGTGTTCAGCTTAGATGTGAAAAAGGGAGTAATTCTACTTCTAGCATACTGTAAGGAAATAATTTTTTAATATAAAACATGCATGAAGTTGATACCCATTGTAATAATAAAAAAATAATAAGAATAAGAATTTTAAATAAGAATAGTAAGGGCACCTGGGTGACTCAGTAGGTAAAGCGGTCAACTCTTGATTTCCATTCAGGTCATGATCTCAGATTGTTGGGATCCTGCCCCCCATCAGAGCAGGGAGTCTGCTTGAGGAGTTCTCTCTCCCTCTCCCTCTGCCACTCTCCCCCCCATGGTCTCTCTTTCCTCTCTCTCAAATAAATAATCTTTTAAAAATAAGAATAGTAAAGGAAAAACAATAAAGAAATGGTAGAAGCTCTTATATTTTCACTGTCTTTGGAATATTATGCCATTAAAAATAATGATTAAAAAATCTGTTAGAAAGATGGGAACACAGCTACTGAAAAAAATCATTTTTTTCTGAAGTTTTCTGATGAGTACCTTCTCATTAAAAAAAAATAAGCTACAGTTTTTTAACATTGTGATTTTTTTTCTGCATAAATCATCCTGAAGATGGCAGGCAGGCAAGTACACTTTGCACAAACACCTTAAACAACTAGAAAGGAAAACCTAAACTCTTTTGGGTTTATTTTATCAGTGTGGCTCCTCCTATTGAGAATAACAAAGAAATTAATAGAACCACTTTACTTTTTCACTCACTGAGCATAAACCATTATTCCATAGAAAGAGAATGTTATTTTTAAAGTTACTTCTATTTCAATATATTAATACTGGAAAAATAGACCTTCGAAGTTTGCCAGCAGACCAAAGAAATAATTCTCAAATGACTTTTTTAATTCCTACAATCAAGAGATGCCTCTTCCCTGGAAGCCTAAACAATCAATATTTTGATATTTTAGACACTATTCTTAGTTATTCAAATGATCCTACTGTATTATTACAAAACAGAACTCAAACAATGATCAGTCAAGAAAAAGTGAAAGCTTCTAGCAAAGATCAGTTAAAGGCAGGCCCCA
Organism: Lutra lutra; assembly: GCF_902655055.1. Lineage (NCBI taxonomy): Eukaryota > Metazoa > Chordata > Mammalia > Carnivora > Mustelidae > Lutra > Lutra lutra. The sequence goes on from NC_062281.1 coordinate 79,982,509, forward strand.
AATAACTTACATAATGATATGTAAGAAAATAAATTCTTGTCCAGTCATCTCAGTTTACTGCTAATGCCACACAGCTCAGTGGCACACATGACAAGCATTCGTTCTCTGCAGAGAAGTCACCTGAGTAGCTCTGCTCCACATGTCTCATTATGAAAACCACTCAGGGAGCTTTAGAGATGCTGCCACTGGCAGCACCCAGAGAACCTGATTGGCAGGTCTCAAAGGCAGCCTGGGAGTGCCTGTATAAAGCTGTGTAGGTCAGCCATGCCTGGCATCTGGAAAGAACAGAATTATTTTAGAGATGCAGTTCTGCTTCAAGTGGGTTGGTGTTTTTTGACAAGACTGGATGTAGGTATCTCCAAATAGCCACATGCTTGTTGTCAGAGATACCTAATATTTTATATTACTTGAATTTATCATAGCTTTCCCAGATATTTTATGACATTTTAGATAACATATCTACTTTTATACACTAAGCTTTTCCTAAGTTATTGATTTCTTACTGAGTTCTTCAGATCAATAAGATTCACTAAAATTGCATCAAGTCTGTTACATGGGAGAATGACCTCACCAACATGGTCACACAGATCATTTGTGACTTCACCTCCTCACAAGAAAAACTAACAACTATTCATGGACAAGACACCACTGAGAGAATCCTAGAACATGGTGGTGAGGCTGAGGTACCCTCTCTACCACAGAGACCAAGACAAATAACAGTAGAAGGTAAGAGAAGTGGCTACATGCTGACAGAATTACCCTCTCCAACAAATCCAGGGTAGCACCACACAGAGAAGTCTCCCCTGAGTCTATGGCTCCTCCAGAGGGAAAAGAGAAATGAGAGGGAAAATCAGCATTGTGGATTGCTTTGTGGTGCCTCTACTCTGGTTTTGCCCCTCTGGGATATAAGGGGGGGATCTGTAAGGTCAATCATTGGGAATCTGTCTTGAGAATGGGGAAGGGACTTCCTACAACCAGCACTCAGATCTTAGCAGACAAAGTCCATACTTGCAGAGCCTAAGTAGTAGTCCCAGCCAGCAGGCTCATTCATCTATAAAACCAAATCAGTGGTGCAATCTGACCAGGGAACACAGTGGAGTGCAGGTCTGCCTGATTTGTGTCCTCAAAGGAGGAATTTTGCCAGTTCTGGGGCCTCATCTGCCTATGCCCAGGAAGATGAGTTGAGTCATAGTCCTACCTATTGTAAAGTGTGGCCCCTGAGCCCATCTGATGGGAAAGGCTGGCAAGAACATATGAAAGCTGAGTAAGACAGTGGTGTTAGAACCAAGAGGTGAGAAAGCTGAGGTGATCTTCAGAGCAAAACTAGTAACAGGCATGGGCATACCTGCTTTGCACAGATAGAAGAGTTAATTCATAGTCCAGCTGTGTGGAGATGGCTTCCAGGCCCACCCAACCAGAAAACCTGTTTAGGAAATTTGGGAGTTGTCTGAAGTAGGCTATTCCAGCACTGACAAGGCAAGAGAACTGAGTCATAGCTTCATTTGTTGCAGGGTATGGTCATGGCCCCAGCTGATGTGAAGGGCTGACAAAACCATGTGAAGGCTGTTGTATAACCCAGCAACATTTCATCTGAAAAGTCAGCAGGCACAGCTGATCATCCTCAGAGCAAAGCCAGTGACCCTGTTTGGTCAGGGAACTTGTGGCATGGGTCAGCTTGATTAAAGGCCACAGAGAGTTTTAGTGGTCTTGGAGCTGCTTCTCTTGCTGCACTGGGAAGGGTAAGTAATTTGTAACCCCACTTGTTGGTGAATACAGTTTCAGCCTGCCCCACTGGGGAGCCTTACCAGAGCACACAGGAAACTGTGTAGCACATCCAACAGAACTGTTTACAGTGGCTTCAGAATAGGGAGCATAGCCCATATATTTCCCTTTCTGCAGGGAAACCCAGTAGCTTTACCTGACCAGGATATTCAATGAACACTCTTGCCTGATGTGGGTCCCCAAACAACAAGTTGTTTAGGCCCTGGGTCCCATCCTGCTGCCTTGCCAGGGAAGGGAAGCTAATTCATAGCCCCACCTCTTGTTGTGTGTAGTGCCAAGTCCCAACGGAATAAAGCCCAACGAGAGAATCCATGCCACCATGGAACCCATCCTACAGCCTCACTTGAGCAGGAAACCAAGCCAGAAGTTCTAACCAGCTATTTTTAGCTAGTGGTGCATTTTTCCACCTCTAACCTCAAAGCTTAAGTAGTTGCCTTGTCCAAAAATAGACCCTAATAGCAAGCCCTCTTGACCAAAGATGATGCCAGCAGATACATCCAGAAACCCAAAAGAGTTGCCTGGTGAAAAACTGTGTCTGCTGAAACAAAAGTGCAAAGTCTGGAAGAGAAGATCACTTACTCAAATATGCAGATACCAATGTAAGAAATCAAGAATAACAAAAAATCAGGTAAATGTCACACACCGTGTACATGCACGCGTGCGCACACACACACAGACACACACACTAATAAAGTTCTAATAACTGGCCCTAAAGAAATAGGGATTTCTGTACTGTCAAAGAATTCAGAATAATCCCTCTAAGGAAATTTGGTGAACTACAACAAGGAGAGAGATAATTAAACAAAATTAGGAAAACAATTAATGAAACAAAACAAAACAAAACTTAGAATTATCAAAAAATACAACTAACCTAAGGGGGAAATACATAGCCATCCAAGCCTCCCTCAAAAAAATTGAAAATCCAGAACACACCAGCTGTCTCTACACCTTAAAGAACTGGAGAATCAACAACAAATCAAACCAACTCCACACATAAGAAGGGAAATAATTAAGATTAGAGCTGAGATCAATGAGGTAGAAACCAGAGATACAGTAGAACATATCAATGAAACTAGAAGCTGGTTTTTTGAAAGAATCCATAAGATTGATAAACCATTGGCCACACTAATCCAAAAGAAAAGAGAGAAAGCCCAAATTCATAAAATTATGAATGAAAAGGGAGAGATCACAACTAACACCAAGGAAGTAGAAACAATCATCAGAAGTTATTATCAATAGTTATATGCCAATAAGCTAAGCAACCTAGATGAAACAGATGCATTCCTGGAAAACTATAAACTCCCAAAATTGAACCAGGAAGAAATTGACAACCTGAATAGACCAATATCTAGTAACAAGATTGAAGCAGTGATCAAAAACCTCTCAAAATCAAGAGCCCAGGACCTGATGGATTCCCTGGGGAATTTTACCAAACTTTCGAAGAAGAAATAACACCTATTCTTCTGAAGCTGTTTCAAAAAATTGAAGCAGAAGGAAAACTTCCAGACTCTTTCTATGAAGCCAGCATTACCCTGATCCCCAAACCAGGCAAAGACCCTACCAAAAAGGAGAATTTCAGACCAATATCACTGATGAATATGGATGCTAAGATTCTCAACAAGATCCTAGCAAACAGGATCCAACAGCACATTAAAAAGATTATCCACCATGACCAGGTGGGATTCATTCCTGGGCCACAAGGATGGTTCAACATTCGCAAATCAATCCATATGATAGAACAAATTAATAAGAGAAGAGAGAAGAACCACATGGTCCTCTCAATTGATGCAAAAAAGCATTTGACAAAATCCAGCATCCATTCCTGATTAAAACGCTTCAAAGTATAAGGATAAAGGAAACATTCCTGAACTTCATAAAATCTATCTATGAAAGACCCACAGCAAATATCATACTCAGTGGGAAAAAGCTTGCAGCCTTCCCGCTGAGATCAGGAACATGACAAGGATGCCCACTCTCACCACTCTTGTTCAACATAGTATTAGAAGTCCTAGCAACAGCAATCAGACAACAAAGAGAAATAAAAGGTATTTTATTTCAAATTGGCAAGGAAGAAGTCAAACTCTCTCTCTCTGCAGATGACATGATTCTTTATATGGAAAACCCAAAAGACTCTACCCACAAACTACTAGAACTCATACAACAATTCAGCAACGTGGCAGGATACAAGGTCAATGTACAGAAGTCAGTGGCTTTCTTATACACTAACAATAAAAATACAGAAAGGAAAATTAGAGAATCGATTCCACTTACTATAGCACCAAGAACTATAAGATACCTGGGAACAAACCTAACCAAAGAGGTAAAAAATCTGTACTCAAGGAACTACAGAACACTCATGAAAGAAATTGAAAAAGACACAAAAAGAAGATCATTCCATGCTCTTGGATCGGAAGAATAAACATTGTTAAAATGTCTATACTGCCTAGAGCAATCTAAACTTTTAATGCCATTCTGATCAAAATTCTACCGGTATTTTTCAAAGAGCTGGAGCAAATAATCAAAAAATTTGTATGGAATCAGAAGAGACCCTGAATCGCTAAGGAAATGTTGAAAAACAAAAATAAAACTGGGGGCATCACGTTACCTGATTTCAAGCTTTATTACAAAGCTGTGATCACCAAGACAGCGTGGTACTGGCATAAAAACAGACACATAGACCAGTGGAACAGTGTAGAGAGCCCAGATATGGACCCTCAACTCTATGGTCAGTTAATATTCGACAAAACAGGAAAAAATACACAGTGGAAAAGACAGTCTCTTCAATAAATGGTGCTGGAAAAACTGGACAGCTATATGTAGAAGAATGAAACTCGATCATTCTCTTACTCTGTACACAAAGATAAACTCAAAATGGATAAAAGACCTCAATGTGAGACAGGAATCCATCGGAATCCTAGAGGAGAACATAGGCAGTAACCTCTTCGATATCAGCCACAGCAACTTCTTTCAAGATATGTCTCCAAAGGCAAAGGAAACGAAAATGAAAATAAACTTTTGGGACTTCATCAAGATCAAAAGCTTCTGCACAGCAAAGGAAACAGTCAAGAAAACAAAGAGGCAACCCACGGAATGGGAGAAGATATTTGCAAATGACAGTACAGACAAAAGGTTGATATCCAGGATCTATAAAGAACTCCTCAAACTCAACACACACAAAACAGACAATCATATAAAAAAATGGGCAGAAGATATGAACAGACACTTCTCCAATGAAGACATACAAATGGCTCTCAGACACATGAAAAATGTTCATCATCACTAGCCATTAGGGAGATTCAAATTAAAACCACACTGAGATACCACCTTACACCACTTAGAATGGCCCAAATTAGCAAGACAGGAAACAACATGTGTTGGAGGGGATGTGGAGAAAGGGGAACCCTCTTACACTGTTGGTGGGAATGCAAGTGGGTGCAGCCACTTTGGAGAACAGTGTGGAGATTCCTCAAAAAATTAAAAATAGAGCTTCCCTATGACTCTGGAATTGCACTACTGGGTATTTACCCCAAAGATACAGATGTAGCGAAAAGAAGGGCCATCTGTACCCCAATGTTTATAGCAGCAATGGCCATGGCCACCAAACTGTGGAAAGAACCAAAATGCCCTTCAATGGACGAATGGATAAGGAAGATGTGGTCCATATACACTATGGAGTATTATGCCTCCATCAGAAAGGATGAATACCCAACTTTTGTAGCAACATGGACGGGACTGGAAGAGATTATGCTGAGTAAAGTAAGTCAAGGAGAGAGGGTCAATTATCATATGGTTTCACTTATTGGTGGAGCATAACAAATAGCATGGAGGACAAGGGGAGTTAGAGTGGAGAAGGGAGTTGGGGGAAATTGGAAGGGGAGGTGAACCATGAGAGACTATGGACTCTGAAAAACAATCTGAGGGGTTTGAAGGGGCGGGGGGTGGGAGGTTGGGGGAAGCAGGTGGTGGGTATTATAGAGGGCACAGATTGCATGGAGCACTGGGTGTGGTGCAAAAACAATGAATACTGTTATGCTGAAAATAAATAAATAAATAAATAAATAAACGATAAAAAATCTTAGAGCTAAAAATTACAGTAATGGAACTGAAGAATTCAACAGTCAATTTCAAAACCAGACTGTACAATGCAGAAGAAAAATTCAGTGACCTGGAAAATAGGACACTGGAAAATAGTTAGTCAGAGGAGCCAAAAGAAGAATGAAAAAGAATGGAGTAAGCCCACTGGACTTATGGGACACAATGAAAGGAAATAATATTCATAGTATGGAAATTCCAGAAGGAGAAGAGAAAGAAAAAGGGACAGAAAATATATTTAAAGCAATAATGGTTGAAGATTACCCAAACCTGAGGAGAGAAATAGACATCCAGTGCCAAGAGATCAATAGGATCCCAAATGCGTTAAATCTGAATAGGGATACTCCAAGGTATGTTATAATTAAATTGTCAAAAAAAAAAAAAGAATTTTGAAAGCAACAAAAGAGAAAAGTGAAATGTAAGGGAACCCCCATAAGACTATCAGTGAATTTTGCAACAGAAAGATTTCAGGATGAAATGAGGCGAGATCTATAAAACATTGAAAGAAAAAAGACCTGTCCACCAAGAATTCTATACTTAGCAAATCCCCTTCAGAAATGAAGTAGAGATAAAGACTTTCCTGACCAAACAAAAGCTGGGGGATTTTATTGCCACTAGACCTGCCTTACAAGAAATTCTGGAGTCCTTTAAGTGAAAATAAAAGGATGTTAATTGGCATCAGAAAAACATAAGAAAGTAGTGTAAAACTTGCTGATAATGGCAAATACAAAATCGAAGTTAGATTCTGTAATATGGTAATGATGACAAATAATTCACATACAACTCTAGCTTCAAAGTTACAAAAAATGTAAAAATAATCATGATGACAAAAATCTGTTGTTAGTTACACAATATAAAATATAAGTAAATTAAAACACCAATAACCTCAAATGTGAGGGGGAGAGAAGGAAAGGTGTAAAGCAGATAAGAATTCCATTGAAGTTAAGTCATTATTAACTTAAATGATGATGCTATAATGTGAAAATATTTGTGTAAGTATCATGGTAACCACAAGTAAAAATCTGTAGTAATTGCACAAAAAAACTTGATAAAGCAATCAAACCATACTGATTTCAAAAGACATCAACACACACACACACACACACATCAGCTGGACAGGAAATAAGGAAAAATGGATCTACAAAACAACCAGAAAACAAGGAATAAAACAGCAATAGTTAAGTCTTCACTTATCAGTAATTACTTAAAATGTAAACAGATTAAATTAATCAATCAAAAAACATAGAATGGTTGAATGAATAAAAACACAAGACCCAATGAAAATGCTGCCTACAAGAGATTCACTTAGCCTTAAAGACACATAAAGCCTGAGAGAGAGAAAAAATATATATATATATGTATATATATATATATATATATATATATATATATATACATATATATATATATATGAAGCAAACTGTAATAACACAACAAGCACAGAAGGGTAGCTACACTTATATGTATAAAAAAATAGACTTTAAAACTGGCAAAAAAAAGAGAAAAAGAATGTCATTATTTAATGATAAATGTGTCAATCCATCAAGAAGGTATAACAGTTGGAAATATCTATGGTCTCAATATCAGAGCACTTAAATATAAGAAAGCAAAAACTAACAAAGCTAAAAAGAGAAATAAACTATAATGGGTGGGGATTTTAATACCTCACTCTTAACAAAGATAGATCATCCAGAAGGAGAATCAATGAGGAAACAGCACATTTGAACAGTATAGACCAAATGGACCTAGTAGATATACAGAGAACATTCTATCCAACAACAGTAGAATGCACATTCTTTTCAAGTTCATGAGAAACATTTTCTAGGATAGACTATATGTCAGGCCAAAAAAAAAAAAGTCTTAGTAAATTCAAGAATATTGAATTCATACCAGGTTATCTTCTCTAACCATAATGGTATGAAACCAAAATTAATGACAAAAGGAACACTGGAAAAATTACAAACACATTAAAATTAAACAACACTCTTCTTAACAACCTATGGGTCAAAGAAGATATCAAAGAGGAAGTCAAAAAACATCTTGAGACAAACAAAAATGGAAACACAACATACCAAAACTTATGAGATGCAGTAAAAGCAATTTTAGGAGGGAAGTTCATAGCAATAAATGCCTACATTAAGAAGCAACAAAGATATCCAAACAAACAACCTAACTTTATACCTTAAGGAATAAGACAAGAACGTACTGAACCCGAAGTTAGCAAAGTAATCGAATAAAGATTACAGTAGTGGTAAATGAAATAGAAAATAGGAAAACAATAGAAAAGATCAACAAAACTAAAAGCTGAGTCTTTGAAAAACACAAAATTGACAAAACTTTAGCTAAACTAGCCAAGAAAGAGACAGGACCCAAGTAAACAAAATTACAAATGAAAAGGGAACATCACAGATAAAACTAGAGAAATGGAAAGGATCATAAGAGGCTACTATGAACAACTATACTATACACCAACAAATGGGAAAATCTAGAAGAAATTAAAAAATTTTTAGAAACATGCAAACTATGAAAAAAGGAGTGAGGAAGAAATAGAAAGTCTGAACAGAATAATTACTAGTAAGTAGATTCAATAAGTAATTTCATATCTTTCAATGAAGAAAAGCCCAGAACCAAACAGCTTCACTAGTGAACTTTACCAAACATTTAAAGAATTAACACCAACTCTCCTCAAACTCTTCCAAAAATTTTGAAGAATATAGAACTCCCAAACTCATTTTATGAGGCCAGCATTACCATGACACCAAAGCCAGAAAAGGATACTACCAGAAAAGAAAAATACAGACCAACATTCCTGAATATAGTTGCAAAATTTCTCAACAAAACGCTAACAAACCAAATTTAGGAGCACATTAAAAGGATTATTTACCATGATCAAGTGGGATTGATATCTGGGATGTAAGGATGGCTCAGCATATGCAAATCAATCAATGATTAATATCATATTAATAGAATAAAAAATGATTATCTCTATAGACACATAAAGAGTGTCTGCCAAAATTCAAGATCTGCTCATGGTAAAAACTTCCAACAAACTAGGTATGGAAGAAATGCACCTCAAAATAATGAAGGCCGTATCAACTTGCATTCCCACCAAAATGTAAGAGGGTTCCCCTTTTTCCACATCCTCTTCAACACTTGTTTATTATCTTTTTGACTTTAGCCCTTCTAACTGGTGTAAAGTGGTATCTCAATGTGGTTTTTGATTTGAATCTCCCTGATGGCTAATGATGATGAACATTTTTTCATGTGTCTGTTAGCCATTTGTATGTCTTTGGGGAAGTGTCTGTTCATATCTTCTGCCCATTTTTTAACGTGGTTATCTGTTTTGCATGTGTTGAGTTTGAGGAGTTCCTTATAGCCCTTTGTTTATAGTGTCATTTGCAAATATCTTCTCCCACCCTGTGGGTTGCCTCTTTGTTATGTTGACTGTTTCCTTTGCTGTGCAGAAACTTTTGATCTTGATGGACTCCTGTGATTCCCTAAGAAATTAAAAATACAGGTTTGAGAGAGGCAAGATGGCGGAGGAGTAGCAGACTGAAATGACATCAGATCCCAAGAGTTCAGCTACATATGTATCAAACCATTCCAAAAACCTACAAACTCAACAGGAGATAGAAGAGAAGAAGAGCAGTAATTCTAGGAACAGAAAATCAACCACTTTCTGAAAGGTAGGACATATAGAGAAATGAATCTGAAGTGAAGGGAAGGTAGACCACAGGGGGAGAGGCTGGCTCCTGGCAAGCAGCAGAGAAGCAGAGCACAAAATCAGAACATTTCAAAATCTGCTCCACTGAGGGACATCGCTCCAGAGGCTAACTGGGGGTGGAATCCTCATGGGGACACTGTGGTCTCAAGTCCCACATGGTCACAGAAAGATCAGGGATGTCTGAGTGTGGCCGAGCTGCCAGGTATCAGAGTGGGGATGCTGACTACAGAGACAGAGCCAAAGAGTGAGCTTTCAGATCGGGGTTACCTTAAAATGACCCAAGGTACAGTTGGGCCACTGCTCTTTGAGCAGGGACCCTGAAAGTGGCAGATCTAGGGAGACTCACCTTCCTGCTCCAGGAGGAGCAGTGCAGCAGGAATCTGCTAGGTTTGGAGCCCCCAAATGTGACCGTGCACCAGAGATAGAAATGCTCGGTCACAGGCCAGGTAAGCTCAGAGTGTGGTCGTAGACCAGGGAGATGGGAATGATTCACTGCTTATCTCTGAGGGTGCACTGAGGAGTGGGGCCCCAAGCTCTTGGTTCCTCTGGGCCCAGGATTGGGAAGCTGCTATTTTCATTCCCATCCTCTAAAGCTCTACAGAAAGTGTTCAGGGAACAAAAGCTCCCGAGAGTGAACCCAAGCAAATTACATAGCCCAGTCCTTGGCAAGGGAGGTGCAATTCTGCCTTGGGCAAAGACATTTGAGAATCAATGAAACAGGCACCGCCCCCAAAATATTAGCAAGAACATCCAGCCAAGACTAAGCTCACTAATCAAGGAGAACACTGGAACTCCAGAGCTAGGGAAAGCAACACATAGAATCCATAGCTTTTCCCTGTGATACTTAAGTCTTGCAAAGTTAAATTTTTTTAATTTTATTTTTTTCTTGCTCTATTTTTTTAACGTTTCCTCTCTCCTCTTTTAGCATTTTTTAACTACTTTATCTTAACAATACCTTTCTTTAAAAAAAAAAATCTTTTTAAACCTTCATTGTTATAGTCATATTTTATCCCTTCATTGTATTTAACCTTATTTTTTGTATAAAGGTTTTTTTTTTCCCAAAAAATTTTGGAATACAATTTCTTCTAATTGATCAAAATATACCCTAATTTTCCACATGGCTTTGTTCTAGTCTCCAGCCTGAGCACATTCCCTCCTCTTTTTTTTTTCTTTTTCCAACAAACTTATCAATTCCTTTTATAGAATTTTTTAAAGATTTTATTTATTTATTTGACAGAGAGAGAGAGAGATCACAAGTGGGCAGAGAGGCAGGCAGAGAGAGGAGGAAGCAGGTTCCCTGTTGAGCAGAGAGCCCAATGTGGGGCCCGACCCCAGGACCCTGAGATCATGACCTGAGCCGAAGGCAGAGGCTTAACTGACTGAGCCACCCAGGCGCCCCCCCTTTTATAGAATTTTTTTTTTAATTTTTTATCTTTACAGTTGTATTCCATCCCTTCATTGTGTTCACCCTTATTTTTGTACATATACAAGTTTTCCTTTCTTTAAAATTTTGGGAGGTAGTTTCTTTTCTTTTTTTTTTTTTTTTAAAGATTTTATTTATTTATTTGACAGAGAGAAATCACAAGTAAGCAGAGAGGCAGGCAGAGAGAGAGGAGGAAGCAGGCTCCCCGCTGAGCAGAAAGCCCGATGTGGGGCTCGAACCCAGGACCTGGGATCATGACCTGAGCTGAAGGCAGCGGCTTAACCCACTGAGCCACCCAGGCGCCCCATTTTTTTTTTTTTTAAAGATTTTATTTATTTATTTGACAGAGAGAAATCACAAGTAAGCAGAGAGGCAGGCAGAGAGAGAGGAGGAAGCAGGCTCCCCGCTGAGCAGAAAACCCGATGTGGGGCTCGAACCCAGGACCTGGGATCATGACCTGAGCCGAAGGCAGCGGCTTAACCCACTGAGCCACCCAGGCGCCCCATTTTTTTTTTTAAAGATTTTATTTATTTATTTGACAGAGAGAAATCACAAGTAAGCAGAGAGGCAGGCAGAGAGAGAGGAGGAAGGGAGGTAGTTTCATCTAAGAGACCAAAACAATCAAAAATCAAGTGGGTGACTCTGTTCTATTCACATACCTATCATATATATATACATTTAATTTCTTTTCCCCCCTTCTTCTCCCCCTGGTTTTTAATCTCTTCTGATTTGTTCAGCATGCATTTTTCTGGGATTGTGACCAACCTTTTAGTATTTTATTCTTTTGTTCATATATCTTTATTTGGATAAAATAACAAGGTGGAAAAACTCACCACAAAAAAAAAAAAAAAAGAAGAGGCAGTACCAATGCCTAGAGACCTAGTCAATATGGACATTGGTAATATGTCAGAACTAGAGTTCAGAATGGCAATTCTCAAGGTGCTAGCTGGGCTTGAAAAAGGCATGGAAGATATTAGAGAAACACTTTCTGGAGAAATAAAAGCACTTTCTGGAGAAATAAAATAACTAAAATCTAACCAAGCTGAAATTTTAAAAAGCTATTAATGAGCTGCAATAAAAAATGGAGGCTCTCACTGCTAGGACAAATGAGGCAGAAGACAGAATTAGCAATATAGAAGACCAAATGACAGAGAATAAAGAAGCTGAGCAAAAGAGAGACAAACAACTACTGAACCATGAGGGCAGAATTTGAGAGATAAGTGATACATAAGATGAAACAACATTAGAATAATTGGGACTCCAGAAGAAGAAGAAAGAGAGAGAGGGGCAGAAGGTTTTTGGAGCAAATTATAGTAGAGAATTTTCCTAATATGGTAAAGGGAACAAGCATCAAAATCCAGGAGGCACAGAGAATCCCCCTCAAAATCAAGAAAAATAGGTCCACACTCTGTCATCTAATAGTAAAATTTACAAGTCTTAGCGACAAAGAGAAAATCCTGAAAGCAGCCCAGGACAAAAAGTCTGTAACATACAATGGTGAAAATATTAGATTGGCAGAAGACTTATCCACAGAGACCTGGCAGGCCAGAATGAACTGGCATGATATATTCAGAGCACTAAATGAGAAAAACATGCAGCCAAGAATACTATATTCAGCCAGGCTCTCTTTTAAAATAAAAGGAGAAATTAAAAGCTTCCAGGACAAACAAAAATTAAAAGAATTTGAAAACACCAAACCATCTCTACAGGAAATATTGAAAGGGGTTCTCTAAGCAAAGAGAGACCCTAAAAGTAGTAGACCAGAAAGGAACAGAGACAGTATACAGTAACAGTCACCTTACAGGCAATACAATGGCACTAAATTCATATCTTTCAATAGTTACCCTGAATATAAATGGGTAAATGCCACAATCAAAGACACAGGGTATCAGAATGGATAAAAAAAACAAAACCAATTGATATGCTATCTACAAGAAACTCATTTTAGACCCAAAGACACCTCCAGATTTAGAGTGAGGGGGTGGAAAACAAGGTACCATGCTAATGGACATCCAAAGAAAGCTGGAGTGGCATTCCTTATATCAGACCAATTAGATTTTAAACCAAAGACTATAATAAGAGATGAGGAAGGACACTATATCATATTCAAAGGGTCTGTCCAACAAGAAGATGTAACAATTTCAAATATCTATGCCCCTAACATGGGAACAGCCAACTATGTAAACCAATTAATAACAAAATCAAAGAAACACATCAACAATAATATAATAAGAGTAAGGGACTTTACCATTCCCCCTCACTGAAATGGACAGATAATCCAAGCAAAAGATCAATAAGGAAATAAAGGCCTTAAATGACACACTGGACCAGATGGACATCACAGATATATTCAGAACATTTCATCCCAAAGCAACAGAATACACATTCTTCTCTAGTGCACATGGAACATTCTCCATATTAGAACACATCTTGGGTCATGAATAAGGTCTCAGCTGGGACCAAAAGATTTGGATCAATCCCTGCATATTTTCAGACCACAATGCTCTGATTCTAGAACTCAATCACAAGAGGAAAGTTGGAAAGAACTCAAATATATGGAGGCTAAAGAGCATCCTACTGAAGAATGAATGGGTCAACCAAGAAATTAAAGAAGAATTGAAAAAAATTCATGGAAACAAATGAAAATGAAAATACAACTGTTCAAAATCTTTGGGACACAGCAAAGGTGGTCCTGAGAGGAAAGTATATAGCAATACAAGCCTTTCTCAAGAAACAAGAAAGGTCTCAAGTACACAACCTAACTCTATACTGACAGGAGCTAGAGAAAAAACAACAAAGAAAGCCTAAACCCAGCAGGAGAAGAGAAATAATAAAGATCAAAAGAGAAATCAATGAAATAAAAACCAAAAGAACAGTAGAACAGATCAACGGAACTAGGAGCTGGTTCTTTGAAAGAATTAGTAAGGTTGATAAACCCTTGGCCAGACTTATCAAAAAGAAAAGAGAAAGGACCCAAATAAATAAAATAGTGAATGAAAGAGGAGAGAGCACAACCAACATCAAAGAAATATAAAAAATTATAAGAACATAGTATGAGCAACTATACACCAGCAAATTTGACAATCTGGAAGAAATGGATGCATTCCTAGAGATATACAAACTACCAAAACTGAACCAGGAAGAAATAGAAAACCTGAACAGACCCATAACCAGTAAGGAGATTGAAGCAGTCACCAAAAATCTCCCAACAAACAAGAGCCCAGGGCCAGATGGCTTCCCAGTTGAATTCTACCAAACATTTAAAGAAGAATTAATACCTAGTCTCCTGATACTGTTCCCAAAAGTAGAATTGGAATAGAAAACTTCCAAAGTCATTTTATGAGGCCAGGATTACCTTGATCCCAAAACCAGGCAAAGAGCCAACCAGAGGATAATTATAGACTGATATCCTTTATGAACACAGATGTGAAAATTCTCACCAAAATACTAGCCAGTAGGATCCAACAGTACATTAAAAAGATTTTTGCCACAACCAAGCAGGATTTATTCCTGGGCTTCAAGGTTGGTTCAAAATCCACAAATCAATCAATGTAACATAATACATTAATAAAAGAAAGAGCAAGAATCATATGATACTCCCAATGCAGAAAAAGCATTTGATGAAGTACAGCATCCTTTCTTGATCAAAATTCTTCAACGTGGGACACCTGGGTGGCTCAGTTGGTTAAGCGGCTGCTTTCGGCTCAGGTCATGATCTCGGCATCCTGGGATCGAGCCCCACATCAGGCTCCTTGCTCAGCAGGGAGTCTGCTTCTCCCTCTGTCTCTGCCTGCCACTCTTAGTCTGCCTGTGCTCACTCTCTCTGACAAATAAATAAAATCTTTAAAAAAAATTCTTCAACGTGTAGGGATAGGGGGTACATACCCAAATATCACCAATGCCATCTATGAAAAACCTACTGCAAATATCATTCTCAATGAGGAAAAATTGAGAGTTTTCCCCCTAAGATCAGGAACACAGCAGGGATGTCCACTATCACCGCTGCTATTCAACATAGTACTAGAAGTCCCACCCTCAACAATCAGACAGAAAAAGAAATAAAAGACATCCAAATTAGCAAAGAAGACGTCAAACTCTCACTCTTTGCAGATTTATGAGACTTTATGTGGAAAACCAAAACACTCCACTCCAAAATTGCTAGAACTCATACAGGAATTCAGTAAAGTCTCAGGATATAAAATCAATGCACAGAAATCAGTAACATTTCTATACACCAACAGCAAGACAGAAGAAAGAGAAATTAAGAGGTAGTCCCATTTACAATTGCACCCAAAACCATAAGATACTAGGAATTAAACCTAACCAAAGAGGCAAAGAATTTGTACTCAGAAAACTATAAAGGATTCATGAAGGAAATTGAGGAAGACGCAAAGAAATTGAAAAATGTTCCATGCTCATGGACTGGATGAACAAATGTTGTGAAAAGGTCTATGCTACCTAGAGCAATCTACACATTTAATGCAATCCCTATCAAAATCCCATCAAGTTTTTTAACTTTAACAAATAAAAACCACAATGAGGTAGCACCTCACATCAGTCAGAATGGCTAAAATTAACAAGTCAGGAAATGACAGATGCTGGAGAGGATGAAGAGAAAGGGGAACCCTCCTACACTGTTGGTGGGAATGCAAACTGGTGCAGCCACTCTGGAAAACGGTATGGAGATTCCTCAAAAAGTTTAAAATAGAGCTACCCTACAGCCCAGGATTCGCTCTAGTGGGTATTTACCCTAGAGATACATATGTAGTGATCTGAAGGGGCATGTGCACCCGAATGTTTATAGCAGTAATGTCCACAATAGCCAAACTATGAAAGAACCTAGATGTCCATCAACAGATGAATGGATAAAAAAGAAATGGTATATATACACAATGGAATACTATGCAGCCTTCAAAACAAATGAAATCTTGCCATTTGCAATGATGTGGATGGAACTAGAGGATATAATGCTGAACGAAAAAAGTGAATCAGAGAAAGACAATTATCATATGATCTCCCTGATATGAGAAATTTGAGAGGCAGAGTGGGGAGTTTGGGGGTAGGGAAGGAAAAAATGAAACAAGATGGGATCAGGAGGGAGACAAAGCATAAAAGACTCATAATCTTACAAAACAGACTGAGGGTTGCTAGGGGTGTTGGAGAGGGCGGTTGGGTTATGTACACTGGTAAGGGTATGTGCTATGGTGAGTGCTGTGAAGTGTGTAAGCCTGATGATTCACAGAACTGTACCCCTGGGGCTAATAATACATTATATGTTAATAAAAATAATTTTAAAAAGAGAAAAAAAAGAAATTAAACATAAAACTACCCTATGACCCTGCAATTTCACTACTGGGTATTTACCCCAAAGATACAGATGTAGCGAAAAGAAGGGCCATCTGTACCCCAATGTTCATAGCAGCAATGGCCATAGTCACCAAACTGTGGAAAGAACCAAGATGCCCTTCAATAGACAACCAATGGATAAAGAAGATATGGCCCATCTATACAATGGAGTATGATGCCTCCAACAGGAAGGATGAATACCCAACTTTTGTATCAACATGGATGGAACTAGAAGAGATTATGCTGAGTGAAATAAGTCAAGCAGAGAGAGTCAATTATCATATGGTTTCACTTACTTGTGGAGCATAAGAAATAACAAGGAGGACACTGGGAGATGGAAAGGAGAATTGACTTGAGGGAAATTGGAAGGGGAGATGAACCATGAGAGACTGTGGACTCTGAGAAAAAATCTGAGGGTTTTGGAGAGGAGGGGGATGAGGGGTGGATGAACCTGGTGATGGATATTAAGGAGGGCATGTATTGCATGGAGCATTGGGTTTGGTGCATAAACAATGAATTTTGGAACACCAAAAGGAAAATAAAATAAAATTTTAAAAAAATGAAGGCCACATATGATAAGCCGACAGCTAACATCATACTGAATGGTGTATGTTTGAAAACTTTTCCTCTAAGATCAGACATAGAGCTGGAAGTCTTTGCCAGAAACATCAGGAAAGAAAAGAATTAAAAGGAACCAGAATTCAAAAGAAAGAAGTCAAATTGTCCTATTTGTTGTATATGCATGATTTTATATGTAAAAAATCCTAAAGAGTTCACAAAAAAAGATAGATATAATCAACAAATGCAGTAAAGTGGCAGGATAGAAAGGTAACAGACAAAAATGCATAGGATTTCTATATACTAACACTGAATTATCTGAAAATGAAATAAAGAAATGATGATCCCATTTACAATAGAATCAGAAACAATATAATACTTAGGAATAAGTTTAACCAAAGAAGTGAAAGATCTCTACTCCGAAAACTACAAGACATTGATGAAAGAAATCAAAGGTACAAATAAATGGAAAGGTATCCCATATTCATGGATTGGAAAAATTAATATTGTTTAAAATGCCAATGGTACCCAAATGACATCTGTAGATCCAATGCAATCCCTATCAAAATCCAATGCCATTTTTACTGTAGAAAAAAAATCTTATAACTTAAATAGAACCACAAAAGACCCCAAATAGCCAAAGCAATCCTGAGAAAAAACAAAATGGGAGGCATTACCCTTCCTGATTTCAAGTTTTACTATAAAGATACATGTACCCATATGTTTATTGAAGCATTATTTACAATAGCCAAGATATGAAAACAACCCAAGTGTCCGTCCATAGATGAATGGATAAGGAAGAAGTGCTATACATGTGATAGAATATTTCAGAGCCAAAAGAAAGAATGGACTCTTGCCATTTGCAAAAACATGAGGGTATAATGTTAAGTGAAATAAGTCTGTCAGAGAAAGACAAATACCATATGATTTCACTCATATGTAGAAATTGGGAAACAAAGGAAACAAAGATAAAAGAAGCAAACAAAAAAACCAGACTCTTAAATACAGAGAACTGTTGGTTGCCAGAGGGGACTGCGTAGGGGGATGGGGGAAATAGGTAAAGGGGATTAAAGAGTACACTTAGGATGATGAGAACTGAGTAATGTATAGAATTGTTGAATCATTATATTGTACACCTGAAACTAATATAACACTGTATGTTAATTATATTTGAATTTAAAAAAAAAAAAAACAACTGGGACACCTCCGCTGATCACCTCGTCTTTCTTAGAGAAAAAAAAAAAGATGCTTTGTGCACAAAAAGATGCTGAGCTGACTCCCCAGGCCATGGCGTAATGGGACAGCTAGTCAAAGATGGCATTTGAGGCATTTGCTGGGAATGCAAACTCCTCTTGCTGCCAGTAGGTATTTGTCAAAAGAGAAATCCTGTTCTGGATTGTGGGAAGCACACAGTTCATCCATTTTAACAGTTTCTCAAAGATGTCATTTTAACTTTTGTTCCCTTCCCCCATTTTTTTAAATTGATGTGATATATCTTCGTGTAACCTTATATGATATAAATAAATAAATGTACCTCGCACTAAACTGAAGGACAGTGTCATCCATTGCAAAACTCCATTCTATATAAACAGAAGTCCCATTAACGTTCTATCTTTCATAAATGGTGCATCCTAGAGCACAACTCCATATATATAAAGTATGCACATTACAATCAGTTGAAGGGAGAATGCAGCCAGTCCTGGTCCAGAAATTTTTATTCTTATATAACCTTTAACAACATCATGCACACCATGCACCTTCAAGATTCTGAATTAGGATTGAAGTTCTATTAGTTAATCTTATCCCTTATCCTCCCTTTGTATGACATGATGAAATAGTAGGTATATCTTGTTTAAGCCATTAAATATTTCAAAGACCTCAGTGTGTTCCATGGTCTAATAATTCTGAATTACACATGACAATCAATTTCATCTCTGTTGGAATAGGATGAGACAATTCCTAGAAAAGGAAACAGATGGCTCTGATTGGTCTTGATTAGTCTTTGTGCCTGGCCAAATGGACCCAGCTCCTTGTATGTCACTTTTCATCTATATAAAATGGAACTAAAATGTCAGACCCAAAGTTATCCTAGTAAAGGACCACTATGTGAAGCATTCTCTGATTCCTTCCTTAATCTGGATAAGCATAGATAAGTGCCATCCATGGTGGTGGGATATTGTTTGTTGTTTTTCAGGCATGTTGCTGAAGGAAGGGAGGTTTCTTTCCTTCTCTCTCTCTCTCTTTAGATATTTATTTGTTATTTATTTATTTATTTATTTATTTATTGGACAGAGGAAGGGAGAGAGAACAAGCAGGGGAAGCAGCACGCAGAGGGAGAGGGAGAAGCAGGCTTTCTTCCTACCTGGAAACCCCATGAGGGGCTCGATCCCAGGACTCCAGGATCATGACTTGAGCCAAAGCCAAAAAGTCAACTAACTGAGGCACCCGGAAAGCTTTCTCTGAATTCGAGGGATTTTCTGGTTAGCCCCTTCACCTTACACACATGAGAGCCATGTCTGTGCTCACTGTTAACTAAAATAGAAAAATGTGTGCCAATAACATAAGCAATTTCTCTCCCATCTCATTCTCTATATAAGTTGTTCAAATATTAAATAAACAAGGTTTGTGATTATTTGACAAAAGCTTATCATGCTTTTTTTGCCCGTCATATGTCACAGAGCTTTTGTGCTAATCAGCAATTAGACGTCATTTTCACAATCAACTAAAATAAAGGGGGGGTGTTCATTCTTAATCTTGCCCTGTCAAATACTTCTATTTATTCACTACTTACCCATTAGATAACTTTTCCTCAAAGGCACTAAGGTGACTAAATTATGGATTCCATATTCTCAAGCAATAGAATATTCACTTATCACACAGAATACTTCAACTATTTTTTCAGAATATTTCATTTTTTATTTTAAACTGAGCTTCTCTCAGTGTGGACTAATAGCATTTTTGTATTTTTCAAGCAAAAGCTTAAACACACACATTACATAAGTTTACTAAACTAACTAAAACCAAATAGACATTTTTAAACATCAGAAATTGTATAATCAAACAACAGTTTACATGAAGACCGCAAGAATTCAACACAGAGTTAAGACCTTTTCAATAGAATGATATAAGTAAAATCTATTTGTACATGGCTGTTTGTGTATTTATTCTACTTAGTACCTAAGACGTAAAAAGCAAGTCTGAGACATACAGTTTGGGTTTTCTATATGCTAATATGAAGGCAACAAACTAGAAATAATGACACAACGATTTATCCAATGACTTGGAAAGCCAAGGTGAAACTGAACCGAGTTCTATTTAATCCCCCGCATACTGTACTAGGACCCCTACCCATAACTTGCTGTGGCCAACACAGTGATGTCAGTCCATCTTTTCCAATAGTCCTCTCCAAGATTCTGAGACAGCCCCAGGTGAATCTGTGGTTGGGATGACACAGGAGACAGATGAATTACTCAGCTCTCTCCCACTCTGTGTCCAAAGAATGTCAAACTACAGCTCCTGGGTTGATGAAAACAGGTGAGGTTTCAAATCCACATGACTGCAACTGGATGTGTTTGTGGCCAAATATCCACTTGACTCTTTGTCCATCACGTTAGATGTAGAAGTTACTCTAAACTTAAAATTTGAATTAAAAAAAAAAAGTACTGAGGATTCATAAAAGAATTTTGTGAGTAATAAAGAAAATCAATAAAATATTTCCAAGAAATATGAAAGATACTGCAATAAATTCCAAGAGATCTGAAGCCCACCAGCAAAGGATTGCTCAAAAGTACATCATTCAAAATGCAATGGAGACATACAAGAACAAACAAAACTGTATTTTGGACAACTTACTACTATTGGTTACTGGAGTGGGTTTCTAAATTTATGTTTTTTAAACTGATAGCTATGAATTACTGTTTCTAATAACTCTGAGGGCCAAGGAATAAATTGCCATTCACTAAAATTAGAAAGGGAGCTTACTTTCTCCCACCCAAAAGAGATTTTTTTCCCTTCCATATACTTTTACAAGGTATTTTGTAGCTAAATAATTGATAAATTGAGTCATGCCCATCAAACAAAGCAAGCTACACCTGCAGGAACACTCACTCTTTTTCACACCTAACACTGCACTATAAGAAACAAGTATTTCTATAAATTTTCATTCTTGTTTGGAATTAATCCCAGAGAAAAACTATCCCTTTGAAACATTGTAATCAAGGGCTATAGTTTGGTTAAGCCTCTGCCCTCATGTCTGAGGTGTAAACTGCAAATGGTTGGGTAAATCTAAGCCTCTGTCCTCTCTTAATCCATTTTTGTCTTCCATAAGAGAAGATAAAAATAAAGACAGGGTGCTGGCCGGGCTCCCTCGTGATTACAGTACTAGATTATTTACCAGGTTCACCTGACTAGCACTAAGGAATAAAGCATATGTAATTGATAGCTCCCTGTGGAAAGGAATCCAATAGAGAAAAATATGAAGATGTCAGTCATTTCAGCCTCCTGGTTCTCCCTCAAGCAAAAGGGATGAATAATATGAGGAGAAAGGGATCGAAGGAACGGATACACATTTCACTTTTTAATCTCATTTTGTCCTCAGAAATTTGTGAGATTAGGACATATGTATTTATAAACTCAGTCCTGAAAAATAACGTTCGCACAAAGAATTGCAACGAACTGGTCCAAGTAGTATGAAAGGTCGCCTGGGGCAAAGGGACGTAGCAGTACTGGACTCAATTGTGGAAAGCAGAGAAGATAGGTAACCCAGAGGTGCAAATTGCCTTTTTAGTAGGTGCGGAGTTCTATTCTCAGGCGCACGGCGCGGAACAGCAGGCCCCGCAAGGGGGCGCCACAACAGCGCTCCTGGGAGCCTCGCGGCTCGGGGCCTCTCAGAGCAGGGCGAGCCAGGTTCCCCCAAAGTCTGAGAGTCATGGAGCGTTTTCGAGAAAGAGTAGGAGTAGGGAAAAAAGGAAACGCAGAAATAAGAGGAGCTAAAACGGGAAGAGGGAATTATCACAGTTCTCATCACCATTGTAGGTAGTTACAGCCAAGCTCCAACCTCCTTTACCCAATCCCACGCCTCCTCTACACACACACGCACGCACATACACCCGCACGCTCCACGAGACCCCCGCTCCTCAGAGCGGTGGGCGCCGAACACAGGAGACTTGACCTTTTCCCCAGCTATTAGGGCAAGCGAAGAAGTGCTAAAGGTCCTGGCCAGGCTGCTCACGGGTTTTGAGCAAAAGCGCAGGCAGTCGCTGCCGTAAAACGAAGTAGCAAGGGTGCAGGGCGAGCGCGGAGCCGACTCCTAGGGGCTCCCCCGGCATCCTCGGGACTCTTCTAGCCCCCATCCCCACCTCCGCCTCCGCCTCCCTGTATCCAGGGATAGCGCCGAGTGCTCCACCTAGGGCCTGAGTTGAGAACGCCCTGGGCGGGTGGAGAAAGGGGGAAGGGGCAGAGGGCTCCTAGCATCACTGCCGCCCTCTTCCTCCCTTCCCGACCTCCCTGTCAAATTCGGGGGTCAACTCGGTGCCCTTTGGCATTAGGGAGAGCTCCGCTTGCGTTCTCGTTCTCAACAGTTCTCATACTTAGCGTGGTCCTGCATTATCTGGAGGGTTTCGTATATTCAAACTGAGGGAGCAGCCCTAGTGCGTCGGATTCCCTGTTTGAGCCGGAGCCCAAGAATCTGGATCTTTAGCAAGTTTTCGGGGTCGGGGGCAGGAGCCTACAGCTCAGGAAGGCCTCCCGAGAGCCGCGGGCGCCTGCTCCCTCTGCACCGGCCGGAGCTGGAGCAGCCAGGACTGGGGCGCAGGGCGCGCGAAAGGGTGTGGGGAGGAGGGTTAAGCGGCAGCCCGGCAGGCCAGCAGCTGGCGAAGGCTCCTACGGAAGCTGTCGTCCAGGAAGGCATAAAGAAAGGGGTTGAGGCAGCTGTTGGCGTAACTCAAGCTGGTGATGAAGTAGGAGAGCGCGATGACAAGAGGCGTCTGAGGGAGGTCAGTAGTGAGCGCCACCACGGTGCTCAGGTGGTAGGGAGTCCAGCAGAGGAGGCACACGGCCAGGATAGCCACCACCAATAGAGTCACCCGCTTCTTAGCGCGATCCAGAGCCTTGGCTTGGCTGTCCAGCCGTATGGCGCGCAGTCGGCACAGCAGGATGCTGTAGAAAACGCAGATGGTGGACACGGGGATGGCGAAGCCGAGCACAAGCGTATAGAGGCGGCTCGCCCGCCACCAGAAGGCCTCTGGCTGCGGGAAGACCAGCACGCACTGGCGCCGGCCCTGCTCGTCGTCGAGTCGGGCGAAGACCGCGAAGGGCATCACGACCAGCGTCACGAGTCCCCACACGGCCAGGCTCACTGCGCGCGCGGCACTATACGTGCGGCCAGCCACCCGGCGTGACTCGGCGGTGGCCAGCACTACCAGGTAGCGGTCGGCGCTCATGACCGTGAGGAAGTAGAGGCTGGAGAACGTGTTGTACTGGTCGATGGCCACGATGAGCTTGCACATGAGCTCCCCAAAGGGCCACTGCTGCAGCAGGAAGTCAGCGATGTTGATGGGCAGCACGAGCGTGAAGAGCTCGTCGGCGATGGCCAGGTTGAGGATAAACAGGTTGGTGACGGTCTTCATGCGGGGCGCCCGCAGCAGCACGTACAGCACTGCCGAGTTGCCTGCCAGCCCCACCGCACAGATAACCGCGTAGACGACGGGCACCGCCACCGCCAGCGGCTGAGGCAGTGGCGGCAGCGGCGGCGGGCTCGATGCGTTGGGGCAGCCCAGCGCAGGGCTCAAGCACGACGTGTTGGCTGGCCCCAGCTCCGAAAATGACGCGTTGTGCATGCCGGCCAGGGCAGAGGGGCCGGCGACCCCGTTTCCTCCACCAATGCCCGGCGAGGCGCTGCAGTTCCCCCAGCCCGCGTCTGCGCGGACCTGCGCTCCAAGTCCTTCTGCCGCTTCCCCGGGGGAGGCTCGTTCCTGGCAGTCCTTTTAGCCCACAGTCGCCGCGGACTCCCGGGCTGCAAAACGGAATTGAAAGCACGGGTTATGATGATCGACGTGCGACTATACCGAGAGGTGCGGTTCCGAGGAGAGGGGAGGGGAAAGGAGGGGTGGCGCGGCGCCCCAAATCTGCCCCCATGTGATGGTTCTCTGCTACCTGTTGAAATCTTATTCTAACCAGTTGAATACATCGAACAAAGTCCTACAGAGTAAAGAGTCCTTACCCTTTATAGGAAAAATACAAACCCGTCTCTTCTTCTTTAAGACGCCCCTGGCCGACACGGGTCTCCTAGGTTCTGTGCTACCTCCTTAGTAGCAAGTTCAGTAGCAACCTCTATCTCACTCAGGAGCTCAAGGAAGGGGCTCCTTTTCTGGAGGGTCAGGAGAGGAGGCCGCCGGCTGCGGTGACCGCTGTGGCAGCAGCCAGCCGAAAGTCCCCTTCACTGCTTCTGCCCCAGGCGCCAGCTCGCGTCTCCACCCGTTCAGCCTGCGCGCCTGGAAGCTTAGGGATGGCGCAGCCGCAAGGGCTCTGCACTGACCCAACCGCCTCCCGCACCACCCCCACCCCACCCCTGCGGTGGGACAGAGAACCGCATTACTCATAAACCTTTTTTCCCTTCCATATGAACGTCACTCCACTTGAATTAATAATAATAATAAAAAAAAACCTCTCCTGTTAAGAATTAAATTTAGGAGAAACAAAGCAAAGATATTGGTGGTGGTCTCTTTTAATAGAGCAATGCAGTTGAGGCTCCCATTCTATAGTGCATATTTCGTAAAACGTTCAGGTTGTTCAACACACTACACTGATTCTCAGACACGCATTTCTGATTTTCCTGGTAAGAGAATTACCCGGCAGTGGTAGCAGTGTGGCCAAGCGAGGCAAAGCAGGGGCAGATATGGGTGGGGCAGATTTGGACTGCAATGTTCCTACCTCACAGAGCCAGAGTTCTTTGTCTAGAAAAAGGGGAACTCATCCTAGGCCACTCACCTTTGAGGACAGAGTGAAATTAACTCAATATGAGTTCTCTTCAGTTCCTATTTTCTTCCTCCACCTTCCCTTTGGGAGAGCAGCAAATTAAAACACAGGATTCTATCCTACTTCCCTCAAAAATTTTTCTTTCCCACAAAAGCAGGCGAAGTCCAAATAAAGTGCATTTTTTGTCCTTTATGAAGCATTTTTAGGGGAGAGGTCCTAAGATACTGAGGAGAGTGAAAGTGCCTTGGAAGAAGCCTCTGGGGGCAGAAATACAAATGTTTTCCTTTACCCATTCATTGTGTTTTTCCTGGAATCTTCATAATTCAGCTCCCCTGCAGTTTCACGCTTTGTATGAAGAAAGTAACAGGAAAGTCAGGCTATGTCCATGAGGTAAAATATATGAGAAAGCATCATATAACATTAAGCAAAACAAAAAAGAAAGTGTATACATTATATATATATATATATATATACATATATATATATATATATATAATGTGTATATAATACACACAGATATGTATATCTGTGGGTATATATGTATGTGTGTATACATACATATATATGTATATAGTTATATAGTTGCTTAGTTTTCAAATATTAGGAGATTTTCCAGTTTTTTAAATCATTGATTTCTAGGACTAAGCTAGAATTACAATGTGAACAGAGTACATACTCAATATGATTTCAGTTCATGGGTAGTTGTCGAAACACTGCCCTGCAGTATATAGTTATTTTTCTAATTAGTTCATGTAAACCTGAAAATAATGTGTGTTCTGCATTTGTTGGGTGCCAAACTCTAGGTTATTTCAACTAGTCAAATTTACTATTATGTTCCTTACATCTTCTCTTTTATTGGCATTTTATCTGATTGCTTTATGAGTTATTGAGAGATACTTTTAAAAAATATCAGTCAATGATTACAGATTTCTCTGTGGCTTAACTTTGTTAATTTTTTACTGCATAATTTGATGCTGTTTTATTAGGTGCACACAGATTTAAGATTGCTATATTTTTCTGTGGAATGAACTCTTTTCTCATTATAAAGTATCCTTTAACTGGGTTACTACTTGTTGTACATAGTTTCTTTTGTTTGGTAATATTAAAATTATTTCTCTTAGTAGTATCATGGAATATCTTCTCTTAAATCTTTTTACTTTAAACATCTCTTTGTCCTTATGTCTAAAATATGTCCCTTATAAACATAATAAAGGGTTTTTGATCCAATCTGACAATATTTGTTTATGAATTGGAATATTTAGTTCATAATGTATTTAATGTAGTATTGGCAATATCTGGTATACCTACAATGTTATTTTTTGTTCTGTTTCTCCTCCATTGTTTTCATAATTTTTTCCCCTTTTAATGTTCTTCTGGATTAAAATTTATTATTTTATTATTCAGTTTCCCATATTTCATTAACTTATTAGTTCTACATGCATTATTCAAATGGTTGAAATAAAAATTGGATATGAAATTCTAGATTTTCCATTTTTTTAACAGTTTAAATGACAGTACATTTTCATTTTGCATCCATTATTTCTATTGGAAAATTGGTTTCCAGTCTTACTGTAGCTCTTTTGAAGGTATTTTTCCTTTCTTCTGTAACTGTTCTTAAATTATGTCTTTGATTTCATCTTTTGGCAGGCAAATAAGATGAGCTAGGAGTGATTTTCTTTCCATTTATGTAGGTTTGGATTTTTAGAGTTTCTAAATCTGAAACTTGATCTTTTTTTGTATTCAGTTTTGGAAAAACCTTAGCATTTTCTCTTCAGTTTACTGCTTTGTCCTCTCCTCTCTCTTCCCTCCTACTAGGACTCCAGTTACATGTGTGTTAGACCTTCATCCTCTTTTTTGCATTTCCTACCCTTCTCCCATGCTCTACTTCAACCTGGTCCTTAAACCCTGGCCGCCGCTGCTGCGTTGTTGTTGTTGTTGTTGTTGTTGTTGTTGTTGTTGTTCTTCTTCTTCTTCTTCTTCTTTAAGATTTTATTTATTTATTTGACAGAGAGAGAGAGAGAGAGGTCACAAGTAAGCAGAGAGGCAGGCAGAGGGGGAGGGGCAAGCAGGCCCCCTGCTGAGCTGAGAGCCTGATGCCGGGCTCAATCCCAGGATCCTGAGATCATGACCTGAGCCAAAGGCAGAGGCTTTACTCACTGAGCCAACCAGGTACCCCAAATCCTGGGGTTCTTGATTGGTCCCCAATGTCTTCAAATAGCTGTCAAGTTTTTTTCTCAGTTTTTATGGTAGCTTATAACAGGAGGGTTTGTATGATACAGCTAATTCATCATAGCAGAAGTTAATATCTAAAGTTTTCTATACAGCACAATGCCAAATTAAAAAGTATATGTGTGTGTGTATTTTCATACACAAAATTATGTAAGTATGTGTAATTATGAAAGCATGTACATCAAAATGTTAAAAATATTTTGGTAGGATATAAATATGGCAGTAATTTTTATTTTCTTTGCCCTTTTCTGAATTTCCCAAACATTTTTATATACTTTCATGTTAGTAAGAAATATATACTTTTATATTAGTAAGAAAATAATATTTGTAAAAATTACTGGAGTAGTACTTTGCAGTCATAAATACTGACTAGTGAGAAGAAATTAAGAATATATAAGGAAGGTATTTCTTCCAGCACTTGTGAAATTATTACAAACACACATACACACACAGTGAATAAACAGATTTATAAAATACATTTTTAGAAACATACTTATATATCCTGAAGTTCACCCACAACATTGCCCCCAAAGAGATTTCCAATAACAATTTGTACTGCTTGAAGCAATTTTTTTTAATAAGAAAATGTTAAATTCCAACTTCTTGTTTTAAAACATATGCAATTAAATATATGAATTTTGAGTCCTAAGAATATTAATATCTAATATAATCAGTATGTCTTAGTTTAGTGTTACTAAAACTTTCAAAATTGTTTTTCCTCAGCTCAGAAAAAAAGTGTATTCAAGACAGAAATGAAAGGGTGGAAACATCAAACTCATAGGACTTGTCATGGTGAATATTTTGTCCCTAAAATCAGCAATAGGATAAGGATGTCTTCTCTCCACACTTCTATTCAACTTTATATGGTAGGTTCTAGCCAGTATAATGAGGAAAGAAAAATAAAAAAGCATTCAGATCGGGGACAAAGAAGTCAAGCTGTCATTGTATGAAGATACCATAATTATCTATTAAGAAAATCCTATGGAATCTACAAAAACAACACTAGAACTAAATGAATTTAGCAAGAATGCGGGATACCATTTAAAGACCTATTGTATTTTATATACTAATAATATATGAGCAGAAGTTTAAAATTTATTTAATTTTTTTGATGTGCTATTTGTTTTAATACCAACAGTGAATATGCAATATACACAGTAGATAGAAAGAATCAGCCCAGGAGAGTCAGGGAAAGCTGGGACAGGCGGTCATTCTTAGATGAGGACCTAGGGATATATCAGATGGAAAGTGATGGGAAGGAGAGTGCAAGTAAGTGAGGACATTGCAGACAGGGTACATGGGCTAACTAAGCAATGTGAAGTGATTGTATTCTGTGAATATAAAATGGATAAGGATGATTTTTATTTTGGCCGAGGGTAGTATACAAAGATTTCTGTTAAATACATCATTTTAATACAAACATCAGGAGGGTGGGGTTTTTTATTTTATTTTATTTTTTCATTATGTTGAGTTAGCCAACATATAGTACATCATAAGTTTTTGTTGTAGTGTTCAGTGATTCATTAGTTGTGCATGATACCGATTGCTCATCTCAGCATGTGCCCTCTTTTAACCATTTACAGTAATATCAAACAGTACTTAGAGATTCATCTTACAAAAGATGTGAAAGACTTATACACTGAAAATTACAACACATTGCATAAAGAAATTAAAAAATACCTTAAAAAATGGAGAGATATTCCATGTTCATAGGTTGAAAGACCAGTATTGTTAAGATGTCAGTCCTCCCTAAATTGGTCTATTTAGTGCTATTTAGTGCTATTGAGTGCTATTCAACAATAAAAAGGAATAAGGTAAAGATGCACACACTGTAACATGGATAAATTTAAAAATGAGGTATGCTAAGTGACAGATTCCAGACAAAACAAAAATAAAAACAAAACTCCATATGATTGTATTTATTAAGACTCTGGAAAATTGGGGCACCTGGGTGGCTCAGTGGGTTAAAGCTTCTGCCTTCTGCTTGTATCATGATCCCAGGGTCCTGGGATTGAGCCCCGCATCAGGCTCTCTGCTCAGCAGGGACCCTGCTTCCTCCCCTCTCTTTCTGCCTGCCTCTCTGTCTCCTTGTGATATCTGTCTGTCAAATAAATAAATAAAATATTTTTAAAAAAGACTCTAGAAAATTCAAACACTCTACTGTGACAGAAATCAGATGAGTTTTTGCTTGAAGAAAGGAATGGAAAGTACAGGGCAGGGAGGGACAAGATAACAGGATTACAAAGGAATGCAGGGAAATTTTTGTGTGAGAATTATGATATCTT
This sequence comes from Lutra lutra, assembly GCF_902655055.1. Classification (NCBI taxonomy): domain Eukaryota; kingdom Metazoa; phylum Chordata; class Mammalia; order Carnivora; family Mustelidae; genus Lutra; species Lutra lutra. The sequence continues at coordinate 80,011,922 of NC_062281.1, forward strand.
GATAAAAATAATTAGAAAATAACATATGGGGGAGCAACTTGGTGGCTCAGTCAGTTAAGCATCTGCCTTTGCCTCAGGTCATGATCTCAGGGTCCTGTAATAGAGCCCTGTGTTGGGCTCCCTGAATAATGAGGAGTCTGTTTCTCCCTCTCCCCCTGCCCCTTCTCTCTCTCTCTCTCTCTCTTTCTCTTGTGCATGCACTCTCTCTTATTTAAATAAAATATTTTTTTTTTAAAAGAAAATAACATGGGAAGACAGGAGACAGGATTTGGCCATCTAGGGCAAGAAGTTGAAACTCAGACCCCTACAGAGGGCTCTCAAAAACTCCACCTAACAATTCAAAAGACAGAAAGGAAGGGGCGCCTGGGTGGCTCAGTGTGTTAAGCCGCTGCCTTCGGCTCAGGTCATGATCTCAGGGTCCTGGGATCGAGCCCCGCGTCGGGCTCTCTGCTCAGCAGGGAGCCTGCTTCCTCCTCTCTCTCTGCCTGCCTCTCTGCCTACTTGTGATTTCTCTCTGTCAGATAAATAAGTAAAATCTTTAAAAAAAATAAAATAAAATGATCTCCTCCAAGACACATTACAATAAAAATGTCAAAACTCAGATTTTAAACAAGAAGATCAAAGATCTCTGTGGTGAATACTACAAGATATTGATGAAAGAAACTAAAGAAGACACAAATAAATGGAATGATATCCCATGTTTATCAATGGATATAATTAATAATTAATATGGTTAAAATGATCATACTACCCAAAACCGTCTTTAGGTTTGATGTAATCCCTATCAAGATTCCAATGCCATATTTGACAGTAGAAAAAGCAATCTTAAAAATTTATAGGGAACTAAAAAATTCTCAAATATTCAAAGAAATCCTGAGAAAGAAAAACACAGCAAGAGGCAACATACTTCCTGATTTTAAGCTATATTACAAAGCTCTAGTAATCAAAACAATATGGCACTGGCATAAAAAGTAGACACAAAGGCCAATAGAATAGAATCAAGAGCCTAGAAATAAAGTGACGTATATGCAGCCAAATAATTCTACCTAAGCCAAAATTACTCAATGGAGAAAATATATTCTTTTCAATAAATTGTCCTGGGAAAATTGGGTATCCACATGTTAGAAAATGAAGCCACATTCCTACCTTACATCACTCACAAAAACCAACTCAAAATAGATTAAAGACTTAAATGTAAGACCGGAGACCATAAAATATCTGGAATAAAATATAGGATAAAATTTCTGGACATAGGTTTTTGCAGTGAGTCAATGAGTTTTGGTATATGACACTTAAAGCATAAACCATAAAATCAAGAATAAACAAGTGGGAGTATATCAAACTAAAAAACCTTCACACAGCAAAAGATACAAACAACAAAATAAAATGAGAAACAATAGAATAGGAGAAAATATTTGAAAATTGCATTTCTGATAAGGGATTACTATTCAAAATACATAAAGAACTGATACAACTCAAAAGAAAAAAAATTCACACAGCTAATCCAATTAAAAATGAACAAAAGATATGAGGAGACATTTTTCCAAAGAGGTTATTCAAATGATCAACAGGTACATGAAAAAGTGCTCAATATTATACCATTAAGAAAATGCAAATCAGGGGTGCCTGGGTGGCTCAGTGGGTTAAAGCCTCTGCCTTCGGCTCGGGTCATGATCCCAGGGTCCTGGGATCGAGCCCCACATCGGGCTCTCTGCTCCGCAGAGAGCCTGCTTCTTCCTTTCTCTCTCTCTGCCTGCCTCTCTGCCTACTTGTGATCTCTGTCTGTCAGATAAATAAATAAAATCTTAAAAAAAAAAGAAAATGCAAATCAAAACTACACTGAGATATTATCTTATACATGTTAGAATGGCTGTCATCAGAAAGATGAAATAACAAATGCTGATAAAGATGTAGAGAAGAAGGAACATTTGAGCACTCTTGGTGGAATTGTAAATTAGCACAGTCACTATATAGAGTGATATGGAAAATAATATGGAGATTCCTTGAAAAATTAAAAATAAGCTACCATATGGTTCAACAGTCTCATGTCTGGATACATAGCCAAAGGAAATAAAATCAATATGTCCAAGATCCAACTGCACCCACCCCCACATTCATTGCAGCATTATTTACAATAGTCAAGACATGGAAACAAACCAAAAGTCCATCAATGATAAATGGATAAAGAAGATGTGGGATAGATAGATAGAAAGATTAAAATGTGGTGCACACACAATGTGGCACAAGTGTATAAAGAAGATGTGAAATATATGTGTGTATATATTACACACACATAATGTGATATATACATTTATGTATATACACACCCAACAGAATACTAATCAGCCATGAAAAAAGAAAGAAATCTTACCATTTGTGACAAAGTGGATAGATCTCAAGGGCACTAACTGAAATAAATGAGACAGACAAATTCAAATAATGCATGTTCAACTTACATGCAGAATCTGAAAAATCCAAAATCTTGCAAACAGTGAAATAGTGGTTACCAGGAGTTGTGGTATGGGGGAAATGGAAAGCTATTTGTTAAAAAATACAAACTTCCAGTTAGAATAAGTTGAAATAAGTTCTGGGGATATAACAATACTGTACTATACACTTGAAAGTTGCTGAGAGTAAATGTTTTCACCACTAAAAAATAGGGTAATTTTGTTACATTTTGGTGATATTAGCTAACACTGTGTTGGTGATCATATTGCAGTATACAAGTATATCAAATTCACATTGTATACATTTAGATTATAAAATGTGTAAGTCAATTATACTTCAATTAAAGCAGGAAAAAATTAAAAACCATGGCTACAAGAAATGTTTTGGAAGTACATAGTGGTGATAGTTGCACTACATTGTGAATATAATTAATGAATAAAAAGAAAAAATACAAACAAAAAGAAATTAATCTAGACACAAACAGATATTATACCCTTCAAAAAATGAACTCAAAAGGATCATAGACCTGAATGTAAAATGTAAAACCATGAAACTTCTAGAAATTTTATATAGAAGAAAATCTAGATGATCTTAGAAATTTGGTTTTTTCTTTTTCTTTTTCTTTTCTCTTTTCTTTTTTCTTTTTTTTTTTTTTGCATGTGGGTGTCCTTTCTCAATTGAATTGTCTTTGTTCCTTTGTCAAAGATCATCTGACTACATTTATATAGGTCTATTTCTGGGCTCTTTGTTCTGTTCTGTTGATCTACACGATTGTTATTCTGCCAGTACCACACTATCTTGATTACTGTAGCTTCATAGTGAATCTTAAAGTCAGGAAGTGTCAATCCTCTGACTATGCTCTTCTATATTTGTCAGTTATTTTGGGTCTTTGGCTTTCTATACGAACTTTAGAATCACTTTGTTGATATTTACAAAATAACTTGCTAGGATTTCACTCTTAGGATCAAAATGAATCTATAAATTAAGTTGGGAAGACCTGACATCTTAGTAATATTGAGTTTTCTTATCCATGACCATGGACTATCTCTCCATTTATTTAGATCTTCTTTGGTTTATTTAATCAGAATTGTATAGTTTTCCTCATATAGATCTTATACATACTATATTAGATATTTGCCTAATTTTTTATTTCACATTATTTCATTTTTGATGCTAATAGAAATGCTGCTGTGTTTTTAATTTCAACTTCTACTATTTCATTTCTATTATATAAGAAATAAATTAAATTTTTCATACTAACCTTGAATACAACCTTGCTATAATCACTTTACTGTTGATTATTTGGGATTTTATACATAGACCATCATGTCACCTGTGAAACAGGACAATTTTATTTTATTTATTTTTTTTTAAAGATTTTTATTTATTCGACAGAGAGAGATCACAAGCGGGCAGAGAGGCAAGCAGAAAGAGAGAGGAGGAAGCAGGCTCCCTGCAGAGGGGAAAGCCCGATATGGGACTCGATCCCAGGACCCTGAGATCATGACCCGAGCCGAAGGCAGAGGCTTAACCACTGAGCCACCCAGGTGCCCCAAAACAGGACAATTTTAATTCTTCCTTACCAATCTATATATATTTTTTTATTTGCCTTTCTTATCTTATTGCATTACCTGGGATTTTTAGTATGATATTAAAACAAGAGTGGTGAGAGAAGACTTTCTTGCTTTGTTTCCAATCTTAAAGGGAAAGCATGTAGTTTATCATTAACTATGATGTTAACTGGAGGTTTTTGTTGTTGTTGTTGTTAATGTTCTTTATCAAGTTGATGAAGTTACACCCTATTCCTGTTGAGAGTTTATCATGAATGGGTGTTAGATTTTGTCAAATGATTTTGCTCCATATATACAATCAGGTGATTTTTTCCTCTTCAGTCTGTTGATGTGATACATTACACAAGATCCAAGAAAGAAAAAACTTGATAAGTTGGACTTGATTAAAATGGAAAACTTCTGCTCTGGAAAGGACAGTGTTAAGAAAATGAAAATGAAAGCCACAGACTGAATATTTGCCACACAATATTTGCAAAGCACATACTTATTAAAGGAGTTGTATCCAAAATATATAAAGAACTCTTAAAACTAAAGAATAAGAAAACAAACCACTGAAAAAAAAATGGACAAAATATCTAAACAGAAATCTCACCAAAGAAGACATACAGATGACAAATAAGCATATAGAAAAATGTTCAACACTGTAATTTAACAGGGAGCTACAGATTAAAATAATCAGTGATGTGGGGGGAGAAAGCAATATGGCAGAGGAGTAGGGGACCTTAATATCATCAGGTCCCAGGAGTTCAGCTAGAGAGTTATCAAACCATTCTGAACACCTACAAACTCAACAGGAGATCAAAGAGAAGAACAGCAATTCTAGCAACAGAAAAGTGACTACTTTCTGGAAGGTAGGATATGCCAGGGAGGTGATTTCTAGGCAATATAGAGGATGCTAGACCTGGGGCAGGGTGTGGGGGAGGGGCTCCCAGCAAGTGGTAGAGCAATGGAGCATAAAACCAGAACTTTTAGAAGTCTCCACTGAGGGATGTACCTCCAGAGGCTAAGCTGTGGGTGAAGCCCTCTTGGGGACAGTGTGGTCTCAGGACCTGTGGGGCCACAAAAAGACCACGGGTGTCTGAGTGTGGTAGAGCTCCCAGGTATCAGAAAGGGGAAGCTGGCTTCAGAGATGGAGCTGAGGAGTGGGATCTCAGCTCGGGGTTGCCTTAAACCATGATCCTGGGTACAGTTGGGCCATTGCTCTTTGAGCAAGGACCCACAGGTGGCAGATCCAGGGAGACCCCCTACTCCCTCACCTGGGAGGAACAGCATGGGAGTATGCTGCAGGAATCTGCTGGGTTTGAAGACTCCAAAGGTGGCTGTGTGCCAGAGATAGAAATGTTCAGTCATAGGCCAGGTGAGCACAGAGTGCAGCCAGAGGCCAGGGAGAAAGACGTGATTGACTGCTTTTCTCTGAGGGCATGCTGAGGAAGGGGGCCCCAAGCTCTCAACCTCTACAAGGCAAGAGATTGGGAGGCCACCATTTTCATTCTAGTCCTCCAAAGATGTATGGAAAGTGTTCAGGGAACAAAAGCTATCCAGAGCACACCTGAATAGATTACTTAGCCTGGCCCCTCATAAGGATTGTGCACCCAGCCTCAGGCAAAGACAGTTGAGAATCACGCAATTGACCCTTCCTTCAGAAGATTAGCAAGAACATTCATCCAAGACCAAGTTTACCTATCCATGAGAACTGCAGAACTCCAGAGCCAGGGGAATGCAACAAATAAAATTAACAGCTCTTTCCCCATGATTCTTTAGTCTTTCAAAGTTAAAATTTTTTTAATTTTATTTTTTTCTTACTCTATTGTTTTAATTTTTCCTCTTTTCTCTTTTAACCTTTTTAAACTCTTCTATCTTATCAATACCTTTAAAAAAATCTTTCTAAGTGTTCTTTGTTATAGTCATACTCTATCCATTCATTGTATTTAATCTTATTTTTGTATGTATATAGGTTTTTCTTTCTTTAACATTTTGGGATACAATTTATTCTAATAGATCAAAATATACCCTAAATCTAGCACACAGCTTTGTTCTAGTCTCCAGTCTGGTCACATTCTTTTCTCTCTCTTTTTTTTTTTTTTTTTTTGGTCCTTTATTCCCCTCCTGCCCGATTTTGGGTCTCTTCTGATTTGGTTAGTGAATATTTTCCTGGGGTCTTACTACCCTTTTAGTATTTTGTTCTCTCACTTATCTATTCTTATCTGGATAAAATGACAAGGTGAAAAAATACAACTAAAAAAAAAAAAAAAGAACAAGAGACAGTACTGATGGCCAGGGACCTAGTCAATATGAACATTAGTAAGATGTTAGAACTAGAGTTCAGGATGATGATTATGAAGGTACTAGCTGGGCTTGAAAAAAGCATGGAAGATACTGGAGAATCCCTTTCTGTAGAAATAAAATCCCTTTCTAGAGAAATAAAAGAAATAAAATCTAACCAAATTGAAATTTTAAAAAAGCCATTAATGAGTTGCAGTAAAAAATGGACGCTCTTACTGCTAGGACAAATGAGGCAGAAGAGAGAATTAGTGTTATAGAAGACCAAGTGTTGGAGAATAAAGAAGTTGAGAAAAAGAGAGATGAACAACTACTGGACCATGAGGGGAGGATTCAAGAGATAAGTGATACTATAAGACAAAACAATATTAGAATAGTTGGGATCCCAGAAGAAGAAGAAGAAAGAGAGAGAGGGGCAGAAAGTATATTGAAGCCAATTATAGCAGAGAATTTCCCTAATTTGGGGAAGGGAACAAGTATGAAAGTCCAGGAGGCACAGAGAACCCCCTTCAAAATCAATAAAACTAAGTCAAAACCCCATCATCTAATTGTAAAATTTACAAGTCTCAGTGACAAAGAGAAAATCCTGAAAGCAGTTTGCAATAAGAGGTCTGTAATATATTAATGGAAGAAATATTAGAGTGGTAGCAGAAATATCCAAGGAGACCTGGCAGGCCAGAAGGGACTGGTATGATATATTCATCACACTAAGGGAGAAAAATATGGAGCCAAGAATACTATATCCATGTAAGCTCTCATTTAAAATAGAAAGAGAGATAAAAAGTTTCTAGGACAAACAAAAATTAAAAGAATTTGCAAATACCAAACCAGCCCTACAGGAAATATTGAAAAGGGTCCTCTAAGCAAAGAAAGAACATAAAAGTAACATAGATCAGAAAGGAACAGAGACAATATAGAGTAACAGTCACCTTACTGACAATACAATGGCACTAAATTCATATCTTTCAATAGTTACCCTGAATATAAATGGGTTAATGCCCCAATGAAAAGACAGAGGGTATCAGAATGGGTAAAAAAAAAATAAGACTCATGGAAATGTTGTATGCAAGAAACTCATTTTAGACCCAAAGACACCTCCAGATTTAAAGTAAGTAGGTGGAAAACAATGTACCATGCTAATGGACATCAAAAGAAAGCTGGCGTGGCAATCCTTGTATCAGATAAATTATATTTTAAGCCAAAGACTATAATAACAGATGAGTAAGGACACTGAATCATATTAACAGGTCTGTCTAACAAAAATATCTAACAATTTCAAATATCTCTGCCCCTAACATGGGAGCAGCCAACTATATAAACCAATTAATAACAAAATCAAAGAAATACAGTGTCAATAATAGTAGGGAAATTTAACACCCCCCCTCACTAAAATGGACAGATCATCTAAGAAAAGATCAACAAGGAAATAAAGGCTTAAATGACACACTGGACCAGGTGGACATCACAAATATATTCAGAACATTCCATCACAAAGTATCAGATTACATTGTCTTCTCTAATGCTCTTGGAACATTCTCCAGAATAGATCACATCCTGGGTCACAAATCAGGTCTTGACTGCTACCAAAATATTGGAATCATTTGTTGCATATTTTCAGACCACAATGCTCTGAAGCTAGAACTCAATCACAAAAGGAAATTCAGAAAGAACCCAAATACATGGAGCCTAAAGAGCATCCTACTAAAGAATGAATAGGTCAACCAGGAAATTAAAGGATTTTTTTTTTTAATCATAGAAACAACTGAAAATGAAAACACATCTGTTCAAAATCTTTGGGACACAGCAAAGGTGGTCCTGAGAGGAAAGTATGTATCAATACAAGACTTTCTCAGGAAACAAGAAGGATCTCAAGTACACAGCCTAACCCTACACTAACAGGAGCTGGAGAAAGAACAGCAAAAAAAAAGCCTTTACCCAGGAGAAGAAGAGAAATCATAAAGATCGGAGCAGAAATCAATGAAATAGAAACTAAAAGAACAGTAGAACAGATCAAAGAAACTAGAAGCTGGTTCTTTGAAAGAATTAGTAAGATTGATGAACCCCTGGCCAGAATTATCAAAAAGAAAAGAGAACAGACCCAAATAAATAAAATAATGAATAAAAGAGGAGAGATCACAACCAATACCAAAGGAATACAAACAATTATAAGAACATAGTATGAGCAATTATACTACAGCAAATCTGACAATCTGGAAGAAATGGATGCATTCCTAAAGACATGTAAACTACCAAAACTGAACCAGGAAGAAATAGAAAACCTGAATAGACCCATAACCAGTAAGGAGATTGAAGCAGTCATCAAAAATATCCCAACAAGCAAGAGCCCAGGGCCAGAGGGCTTCCCAGGGAAATTCTACCAAATATTTAAAGAAGAATTAATACCTCTTCTCTTGAAACTGTTCCCAAAAATAGAAATGGAAGGGAAAACTTCCAAACTCATTTTATGAGGCCAGCATCACTTTATTCCCAAAACCAAAGACTGCATCAAAAAAGAGAATTACAGATCAATATCTTTGATGAACATGAATGCAAAAATTTTCACCAAAATATTAGCCAATAGGGTCCAACAGTACATTAAAAGGATTATTCACCACGACCAAGTGGGATTTATTCCAAGGCTGCAAGTTTGGTTCGACATCCACAAATCAATCAATGTGATACAATACATTAATAAAAGAAAGAACAAGAACCATATGATACTCTCAATAGATGCTAAAAAAAAGCATTTGACAAAGTACAGCATCCTTTCTTGATCAAAACTCATCACAGTATAGGGATAGAGGGTTCATACCTCAATATCATTAAAGCCATCTATGAAAAACCCACAGCGAATATCATTCACAATGGGGAAAAACTGAGACCATTTCCCCTAAGGTCAGGAACAGAGCAGATATGTCCACTATCACCACTGCTATTCAGCATAGTACTAGAAGTCCTACCCTCAGCAATCAGACAACAAAAAGAAATAAAAGGCATCTGAATCAGCAAAGAAGAAGTCAAACTCTCACTCTTGACAGATTATATGATACTTTATGTGGAAAGTCCAAAAGACTCCATTCCAAAACTACCAGAACTCATATAGGAATTCAGTAAAGTCTCAGGATATAAAATCTATGCACAGAAATCAGTTGTATTTCTATACACCAACAGCAAGACAGAAGAAAGAAATTAAGGAGTCAATCCCACTTACAATTGCACTAAAAACCATAAAATACCTGGAAATAAACCTAACCAAAGAGGCAAAGATTCTGTACTCAGAAAACTATAAAGTACTCATGAAAGAAATTGAGGAAGACACAAAGAAATGGAAACTCATTCCATGCATATGGATTGGAAGAACAAACATTGTGAAAATATTGCTACCTAAAGCAATCTACCCACTTAATGCAATCCTTATCAAAATATCATCAACTTTTTTCAAAGAAATGAAACAAATAATCCTAAAATTTATATGGAACCAGAAAAAACTCCAAATAGCCAGAGGAATATTGAAAAAGAAAACCAAAGTTGGTAGCATCGCAATTCTGGATTTCAAACTCTCTTACAAAGCTGTCATCATCAAGACAGTATGGTACTGGCACAGAAACAGACACATAGATCAATAGAACAGAATAGAGGGCCCAGAAACAGACCCTCAACTCTATGATCAACTAATCCTCAGCAAAGCAGGAAAGAATGTCCAATGGAAAAAAGATAGTCTATTCAACAAATGGTGTTGGGAAAATTGGACATCTACATGCAGAAGAATGAAACTGGACCATTTCCTTACACCACACACAAAAATAGACTCAAAATGGATGAAAGACCTCAATGTGAGACTGAAGTCCATCAAAATCCTTGAGGAAAACACAGGCAGCAATTTCTTCAACCTCAGCCCCAGCAATTACTTCCTAGAAACATTGCCAAAGGCAAGAGAAACAAGGGCAAAGATGAACTATTGGGACTTCATCAAAAGCTTTTGCGGAACAAAGGAATCAGTCAACAAAACCAAAAGACAATCAATAGAATGGAAGAAGATATTTCCAAATGACATATCAGATAAAGGGCTAGTATCCAAAATGTATAAAGAACTTATCAAACTCAACACCCAAAGAACAAATAATCCAACAAATGGGCACAAGACATGAACAGACATTTCTAAAAGAAGACATCCAGATGGCCAAAAGACACATGAAAAATTCTCAACATTACTTAGCATCAGGGAAATACAAATCAAAACCACAGTGAGTTACCACCTCACACCAGTCAGAATGGCTAAAATTAACAAGTTAGGAAATGACAGATGTTGGTAAGGATGTAGAGAAAGGGGAACTCTTCTTCACTGCTAGTGGGAATGCAAGCTGTTGCAGCCACTCTGGAAAAGTGTGGAGTTTCCTCAAAAAGTTGAAAATAGAGCTACCCTATGATCCAGCAATTGCACTACTGGGTTTTTACCCTAAAGATACAAATGCAGGGATCTAAAGGGGCACTTGCACCTGAATGTTTATAGCAGCAATGTCCACAATAGTCAAACCATGGAAAGAGCCTAGATGTCCATCAAGAGATGAATGGATACAGAAAGACGAAACCAGAGAGGAGACAAACCATAAGAGATTTTTAATCTCAGGAATCAAACTGAGGGTTGCTGGAGTGAAGGGGTGTTGGGAAGGATGGAGTGGCTGGGTGACAGACATTGGGGAGTGTATGTGCTAAGGTGAGCACTGTGAATTGTGTAAGACTGGTGAATCACAGACCTGTATCCTTGAAGCAAGTAATACATTATATGTAATAGATAAATAAATAAAATTAAATTTTAATTAATTAATTAAACTAAATTAAAATAAATAATAAATAAAATAATAAATTAAAATAAATTAATTAAATTAAATTAAATTAAATCCTTAAATTAAATTTTAAGGATTCCCTTAAAATAATCCTATTTGATGTTGGATATTCAATGAATCAGGGGCCTGTTTCATCTCTAGGGTAACCCAGGTCACTGAGTCTGGAGAGCTACACACTGATGTTCCCATCAACCCATTTCTACCTAAATTCTTTCCAGGACACCTTCTTGCTAGCAGAAGACGTGGTCTACTCTATGGCCTAGCAATTGCACTACTGGATATTTACCCTAAAGATACAAATGTAATAATCTGAACAGGCATGTGCACCCAAATGTTTATAGTTTATAGCAGCAATGTCCATGGTAGCTGAACTATGCAAAGAACCTAGATGTCCATCAGCAGATGAATAGTTAAAGAAGATATGGTTTACTATGCATCCATCAAAAAAACCCCAAAGTCTTGCCATTTGCAATGATGTGGATGGACCTAGAGGGTATTGTGCTAAGTAAAATAAGTCAATCAGAGAAAGACAATTATCATATGATCTCTCTGATATGAGGAAATTGAAAGGCAGAGCAGGGGGTGGTGGGGGGAAGGGAGGGAAAAAAATGAAACAAGATGGGACCAAAGAGGGAGACAAACCATAAGAAACTTTCAATCTCAGGAAAGAAACAGAGTTTTTGTGGGTGGGGGAGTGGAGATAGGGTGGCTGGGTTATAGACATTGGGAAGGGTATGTGCTATGGTGAGTGCTGTGAAATGCGTAAACCTGATGATTCACAAACCTGTACCCCTGAAGCAAATAATACATTATATATAAATAAAATTTTAAAAAATCAATGATATCACTACACATTGTTACTAGAATAGCAAATTAGAATGTTAGGATAGCTAGATTGCAAAACATTAACAGCACAAGCAGTTGGAGAGAAGGAAGAGCCACAACAATGCTCATTCTTTGTTAATGAGGATGAAAAATGACAGTTTGGAAAACAGTTTGGCTGTTTCTTTTTTTTTCCCCCCCTCAGTGTTCCAAGATTCATTATTTATGCACAGTACTCAGTGCTCCATGCAATACGTGCCCTCCTTAATACCCACCAACAGGCTCACCGACCTCCCCACCCCTCCCCTCCAAAACCCTCAGTTTGTTTCTCAGAATCCACAGTCTCTCATGATTTGTCTCCCTCTCCAATTTCCTCCAACTCACTTCTCCTTTCCATCTCACAGTGTACTCTGTTATTCCATATGCTCCACAAGTAAGTGAAACCATATGATAATTGACTCTCTCTGTTTGACTAATTTCACTCAGCATAATCTCTTCTAGTCCCATCCATGTGATACAAAAGCTGGGTATTCATCCTTTCTGTTGGAGGCATAATACTCCATTGTAAAGATGGACCATATCTTCATTACCCACTCGTCTGTTGAAGGGCATCTTGACTCTTTCCACAATTTGGCAACTGTGGCCATTGCTGCTATGAACAGTGGGGTACAGATGACCCTTCTTTTCACTGCATCTGTATCTTTGGGGTAAATACCCAGTAGTGCAATTGCACAGTCATAGGGAAACTCTATTTTTAATTTCTTAAGGAATCTCCACACTGTTTTCCAAAGTGGCTGCACCAACTTGCATTCCCACTAACACTGTAAGAGGGTTCCCCTTTCTCCACATCCTCTCCAACACTTGTTGTTTACTGTCTTGCTGATTTTGGCCATTCTAACTGGTGTAAGATTATATCTCAATGTGGTTTTGATTTGAATCTCCCTGAAGGCTAGTGATGATGAATATTTTTTCATGTGTCTGTTAGCCATTTGTGTTTCTTCTTTAGAGAAGTGTCTGTTCATGTTTTCTGCCCATTGTTTGACATGATTATCTGTTTTTTGTGTGTTGAGTTTGAGGAGTTCTTTATAGATCTTGGATATCAACCCTTTGTTTCTGGTGTCCTTTGGGAATATCCTCCCATTCCATGGGTTGCCTCTTTTTTTTTTTTTTTTTTTTTTTTTTTTAGGATTTTATGTATTTATTTGACAGACAGAGATCACCAGTAGGCAGAGAGGGAGGCAGAGAGAGCGGGCAAGCAGGTTCCCTGCCGAACAGAGAGACTGATGTGGGGCTCAATCCCAGGACCCTGAGATCAGGACCTGAGCCAAAGGCAGAGGCTTAACCCACTGAGCCACCCAGGCAACCCCGTGGGTTGCCTCTTTGCTTTGTTGACTGTTTCCTTTGTTGTGCAGAAGCTTTTGATCTTGATGAAGCACCAAAAGTTCATTTTCACTTTTGTTTCCTTTGCCTTTGGAGATATGTCTTGAAAGAAGTTGCTGTGGCCAATGTCAAAGAGGTTACTGCCTATGTTCTCTGGTAGGATTTTGATATATTCCTGCCTCACATTGAGGTCTTTTATCCATTTCGAGTTTATCTTTGTGTATGGTATAAGAGAATGGTCAATTTAATTCTTCTATACATAGCTGTCCAATTTTCTCTGAACCATTTATTGAAAAGACTGTCTTTTTTCCACTATTTATTTTTTCTTGCTTTGTTGAAGATTATTTGACCATAGAGTTGTGGGTCTATGTCTGGGCCCTCTACTCTGTTCCACTGGTCTATGTTTCTGATTTGTACCAGTACCATGCTGTCTTGATGATTACAGCTTTGTAGTAAAGCTTAAAGTCAGACAATGTGATGCCCCCAGTTTTGTTTTTCTTTTTCAACATTTCCTTAGCAATCCGGGGTCCCTTCTGGTCCCATACAAATTTTTGGATTATTTGTTCCAGCTCTTTGAAAAATTCTGGTAGAGGGGCGCCTGGGTGGCTCAGTGGGTGAAAGTCTCTGCCTTTGGCTCAGGTCATGAACTCGGGGTCCTGGGATCAAGCCCCACATCGGGCTCTCTGCTCAGCTGGGAGCCTGCTCCCCTCCCCCGCCTGCCTCTCTGCCTACTTGTGATCTTTGTCTGTCAAATAATTAAATAAATAAAATCTAAAAAAAAAAAAGAAAGAAAGAAAATGCTGGTAGAATTTTGATCCATGAGCATGGAATGCTTTTCCATCTTTTGCTGTCTTCTTCAGTTTCTTTCAGGAGTGTTCTGTAGTTCCTCAAGTACAGTTCCTTTACCTCTTTGGTTAGGTTTATTCCCAGGTATCTTATGGTTCTTGGTGCTATAGGAAACGAAATAAATTCTCTCATTTCCCTTTCTATATTTTCATTATTAGTATATAAGAAAGCAACTGATTTCTGTACATTGATTTTGTATCTTGCCACATTACTGAATTACTGTATGAATTCCAGGAGTTTGGGGGTGGAGTCTTTGGGGTTTTCCATATAAACATCATTTCATCTTCAAAGAGAGAGAGTTTGACTTCTTCACTGCCAATTTGAATACCTTTTATTTCTTTTTGTTGTCTGATTGCTGTTTCTAGGACTTCTAGTACTATGTTGAACAAGAGTGGCGAGAATGGGCATCCTTGTCATGTCCCTGATCTCAAAGGGAAGGCTGTCAGCATTTCCCCATTAAGGATGATATTCGCTGTGGGTTTTTCCACAGATAGATTTTATGAAGTTGAGGAATGCTCCCTCTATCCCAATACTTTGAAGTTTTAATCAGGAACTGATGCTGTATCTTGGCAAATGCTTTTTCTGCATCAATTGAGAGGACCATGTGGTTCTTCTCTCTTCTCTTACTGATTTGTTCTATCATATTGATTGATTTGTGGATGTTGAAGCACCCTTGCATCCCAGGGATAAATCCCACTTGGTCATGGTGGATAATTTTTTAATGTGCTGTTGGATTCTATTAGCTAGGATCTTGTTGAGAACCTTAGCATCCATATTCACCAGGATATTGGTCTGAAATTCCCCTTTTTTGGTGGGAATCTTTGCCTGGCTTGGGGATCAGGGTAATATTAGCTTCATACAAGAAGTCTGGAAGTTTTCCTTCTATTTCTATTTTTTGAAACAGCTTCAGGATAATAGGTATTATTTCTTCTTTGACTGTTTGGTAGAGTTCCCCAGGAAATCCATCAGGTCCTGGGCCTTTGTTTTTTGGGAGGTTTTTGAATACTGCTTCAATCTTGTTACTAGATATGGGTCTATTCAGGTTGTGAATTTCTTCTTGATTCAGTTTTGGAAGTTTACAGTTTCCAGGAATGCATCCATTTCATCTAGGTTGCTTAACTTTTTGGCATATAACGGTTGGTAATGATTTCTGATAGTTGTTTCTATTTCCTTGGTGTCAGTCGTGATTTCTCCTTTTTCATTCATAATTTTATTAATTTGGGTCCATTCTCTTTTCTTATGGATTAGTTTGGTCAGTGGTTTATCAATCTTATTGATTCTTTCAAAAAACTAGCTTCTAGTTTCATTTGTGTGTTCTACTATATCTCTAGCTTCTATCTCATTGATTTCTGCTCTAATCCTGATTATTTCCCTTCTCGTGTATGGGGTTGGCTTAATTTTTGTTGATTTTCCAGTTCTTTAATGTACAAGGAGAGTGGTGTATTCTGAATTTTTCAATTTTTTTTGAGGGAGGCTTGGATGCCTATGTATTTCCCCCTTAAGATTGCCTTTGCAGTATCCCATAGGTTTTGGACCAATGTGTCTTCATTCTTATTGGTTTCCATGAATTATTTAAGTTCTTCTTTGATTTCCTGGTTGATCCAAACATTCTTAAGCAGGGTGGTCTTTGGCTTCCAAGTGTTTGAATGCCTTTCAAATTTTTCTTGTGGTTGAGTTCCAGTTTTAAAGCATTGTGGTCAGAGAATATGCAGGGAAGATCACAGTCTTTTGGTATCAGTTGAGTCCTGATTTCTGACCCAGTATGTGGTCTATTTTGGAGAAAGTTTCATGTGCACTCAAGAAGAATGAGTATTCTATTGTTTTAGGGAGGAATGTTCTGTATGGATCTATGAGGTCCACCTGGCCCATGTATCATCCAAAATTCTTGTTTCTTTATTGATTTTCTGCTTGATATATTATTGAGAGTGACATGTTAAGATCCCCTGTTATTAATGTATTCATATCAATATGACTCTTTATCTTGATTAACAGTTGGCTTATGTAGTTGGCTGCTCCTCTATTGGGATCATAAATATTTACAATTATTAGGTCTTCTTGATGGATAGACCCTTTAAGAATGATGTAGTGTCCTTCTTTATCTCTGACTATAGTCTTTAGTTTAAAATCTAATTTATCTGAGATGAGAATTGCTACCCCAGCTTTCTGTTCTACATCACTCTTGGGTTCTTCCATCTTTTATAGAACCCCCTTAGTATTTCTTGTAGTTGCCAGCTTGGTGGTCACATAATCTTTTAAACCTTGTCCATCTTGGAAGCTCTTCATCTCTCCATCCATTTTGAATGTCAGCCTTGCTGGATAAAGTATTCTTGGCTGCATGTTCTTCTCATTTAGTGCCCTGAATATGTCTTGACAGGTTTCTGTGGACAGGTCTGACATTATTCTGATAGACCTTCCTCTGTAGGTAAGGAATCTCTTCTCCCTAACTGCCCTCAGATGCTCTTGTCTAAAATTATGATTCATCAGTCTCACAATCAAGTGCCTTGAAGTCTTTCTAGAAGCGTAGCTTTGGGGGGGGTGTTCTTTCTGCCTCTAGGACAAGGACGCTGTTCCTTTCCCCTGATTGGGAAAATTTTCATCCAGAATTTGTTCAAGCATATCTTCTAATCTTCTCTCTTTCTCCACCTCCTCAGGGATACCAAAAATTCTGACGTTGGAATGTTTTATTGGTGTCATTTATTTCCCTAATTCTGTTTTCATGGCTTCTAAACTGTTTCTTTCATGCCTTCTCCTGATCCTTTTCTCTATCACTTTGTCCTTTAGATCATTAATTCTATCTTCTGCTGAAGTTATCCTAGCTGTTAGAGTATTTAGATTAGATCTCATTGATAGCATTTTTAACTTCTTCCTGGGCAACTTTCACTTCTGCCCTTAGAGATTCTTTGTTGTCATGAATGGTTTTCTCCAACTTAGCCATTGCCTGGATAATTGTTACCCTGAATTCCCTTCCTGAATACTGTTTATGTCCATATCCAATAGTTATCATGGGGAGGGCATAGTCTCTGAATCTTTTCTCTGTTGTGTGTTCCTCCTCCTAGTCATTTTGGTGAGAGGTGTTTGAGGAGATTTATAGCTGAATATATTAACCAAAATCCAGGCAAGGTGAGCCCTGGAAAGCTTTGGAGCAATCAGAAGTCACCACCAAAAAGAAAGAAAAAAAAAAGAGGGAGAGAAAGAGAGAGAGAGAGAGAGAAAAGAGAAGACCCACCAAGAATGAGCTCCAAAAGTAAGATTTATAAGGTATACAAACAAGAACGGATAAACAAAAAGACTGGCAAAGAATGACAAGAAAAATGACAAGAAAAAAAAAGAACCCACCCAAAATGAACCCCAAGGATAAGATTTATATAATACCAGAACAAAAACAAACACACAGAAACACTGACGGGAGGGTTGTTATAAATCCTTGATGTGGGCGAAGAAGGTTATTTTGATTATTCCTGGTGTATCTTGATATCTTTGTTAAAGGACTCAACTTTCCAGAGATAAAGGGAGATTAAAATTGGTTTATATACAGAGGTAGTATTGATTGCAAAGAGGATTACCCTGAAGCTTATATCTATATGTATATTTTCAAAAAATAGAAAAGAAAAAGAAAAGGACAGGTATATGTATGAAAAAAGTTGAAGTTAAAGGTTATTATGGAATATGTTGTATTAAGCCTCTAGTTGTAATGGTAAGTAGGTTAAAAATTTAAAAAGAACAAGAATAGTAAGAATGAACTAAAAATAAAAGTTGTATCTATGAAATATACAGGTTTTAGGGCATACTGGGAACTTAATATTTATTGTTTTCCCCAATGTTGGGGTTTTACAATTTTATGGGGACGCTGTGGTGGTTGTCCTCTCTCTATTTTTTTTTTTTTTTGGCTTGATTTCTGTTTTTTTGTTTGTTTGTTTGTTTGTTTGTTTGTTTGGCTTGCTTTCTTGGGGAGGGACCTGCTGCATTGTTTTTCAGTTAGTCTTGTTTGGATTGAGTCCTCCTGCCCCCTATCAAGGGGCTGGGCTCTGTGGAACCAGTTTTTTAGGCTTTTGTTCTCTTGAGGCTTTTGTTCTTTGGTAGCTTTTTCTGGCTTTTTGGAGGTTTACTGGAAAGTAGACTGCATCCAAACCTCTGCCCCAGAGAGAAGCCTCAGTCTGCTCCTCTCTATGTGGTCCAGAGCACAAAGACACCCCCCCCCCCACAAACTCTGTTGAGCTGTGCAACCTCCCACAGGCAGTGCATGTCCCCAGCCACTGTCTCAGGGGTCACCCAAATCGCCTGCTTGTGCACCCCTGTGCCACTAAAACAGCAAGTTATACTGGTCCAGGGAGCCCCCTTCTTGTGGCTGCTTTTGCTGGGACTGCTGTGTGGGGTCCAGACCTCACAATTGTGCTGATTGCTTCAGGCTGGACTGGGAACGTCCAGACCCTCAGCCGGTCCTAGAGACTGCCAGCTAGCACCCACGCGGAGCTTTATCAGGCACAAGCAGGGAGTGCGGTTCAGACCCCAGTTGTGCAGTGTGCAGAGTGCAAAAAGGCTTTAGCTCTAGAGAGTGTAGGCTGGTACCCACACCAGACTCCCTCATGCAGGGGTGGGAGTGTGCCCAGCCGAGTGGTGGTGCAAGCTGCACAACCCCAGGGGCTCAGGGACCAGGAAGTGGAGGCTCTGCTGCACTTGGTCTGGCATGAGTGGTCACTGGCTGTGGCAGTCCTGAGTCTGTGGGCTTAGGCCTGTGCCCATGACCCCCAATTCCACCAGTTGCTCCTTAAGATTTTTGCTCTTTTTGAGTGCTTTTAACCAGACTCCAAGTTAGTGCTGGTCCCCAATCACAGCACACTTTCATATTGGGGTTATTACTTTCCAATTTGTGGCTTCTGGTGGCTCCCTCCCTCTACTGTTAGCCTCTGATATCAGTCCAACATTCTCACTGCGCTTTACCTCTCCACTAGTGTCTTCTGCCCCCATAAAGATCCAGAAGCGTATAATCCTACATCTCAGGCTGATTTCATGGGTGTTCAGAGTGTTCTGGTAGATATTCAGCTCACTTTATGGGACCTGTTGAAACAGGGGCTCCTACTTCTCCACCATCTTGCCCCTCCAGTTTGGCTGTTTCTTACAAATTTAAATGTAATCTTACTATATAATTCAACAATCTCACTTCTAGGTATCTAGCTAAATAAGTTGAAAATTTACATCTACACAAAAACCTACACATGAGTGTTTATAATAGTTTTATTAATAATTGCCAAATCTTGGCAGGAACCAAGGTGTCCTACAGTAGATGAGTGGATAAATAAGCTGTGGTACATCTAGATAATGGAATATTATTCAGTGGTAAAAAGAAATCAGGCATCAAGCCATTAAGACATGGAGAAAACTTCTATGAATATTGTTTAGTAAAAGAGGCTGGCTGGAAATGTTCCATAATATATGATTCCAACTGTATGATGTTCTGAAAAAGACAAAACAATAGAAAATGTAAAAAGGTCAGGGATACCCAGGAGGGTTTAGAGAGAGAGGGGCTGAGAATGATGAATAGGTGTAGTATAGTAAAACTATTCTGTATGGTACTATAACTGTGTATATATGATATTATGGATATGTTAAGACCCAAAGAAATGTAAAAAACAAAAAGTGAACCCTAATGTAAACTATGGGCTTTCATTGCTGATAATTTATCAGTATTGGTTAATCAATTATAATAAATGTACCACACTAATTCAAGATGTGAATCATAGGTTAAGCTGTAGTGGCAAGGAATACATGGGAATTCTCTGTACATTGTGCTCAATTTTTCTGGTCTAAAAAATAAGTCTATTAAAAAGAAAAAAAAATCCCTTTCCAGAAAACTGTAAATGTATTTGAGTTAATGAATTATTACAAAACATAGTGAACTTATATTTATATATATATAAAACACAGGTCATATCATTTGTTTTGTTATGTTTTCATTGAGTTTGATTTTGTGACACTAAAATTGTAATTGAAAGAATAAATTCCAAGAAAAATAATTGAAATTGAATGATCAATCAGGAATTGTCAAAGTTAAATCTTGCTAATTGCTTAATTATATTCCATTTCAATGCCAAGCCAATATTCTGATTCAAATGTGAAATATATCTATGTAGTTTTTACAATTGTAATTAGGGCATCATCCATTTCTTTCATGAGAGCCAAAGGAAAGAGAAATGTTATTTAGCAACCAGCCTATCAATCTTAGGTTACATATTTTCCTTAAGAAATTTAGCAGTCAGTTCTTTGAAGGCTGATCTCTTATTTCACTTTCATGTTTAAAGCTAATCACACTTCTGACCAATATAGTGTCAGAATGGAAAAAGTTCTCATGTGTAAGGAAATGATGTTTTTCAATCTCTGCAAACAAATTTCTGCATTTGATATTTTGGAGGTATTAGTCCCAGTGCCAAACGTCACTTTTTACTAATGTTAATAGATCATTTTTTCACCTAAAGAATTGAAGTTTGAGGCTAAAACAGATGCAAGAAACCACTCTGACATCAGTTTGTTTTTACAGCTTAGAAAGATAAGATGATGAACACAAATTGGTCAAAACACCACAAAATATGCCTTCATATTGGAACCCTGTGTGCCAAGAGCATCATTAGGACTGAATAATGGGCAATGAAGGTACTGTCAGCCTCAAGTCTGAGGGCAAAAGTGCACGCATAATGTTGCTTTGTTTACACAGATGTTCCTTGGAAGACATTTCACACAATAAAATAAGTTGCGACATTTATCTGTGTTCGTTTCTTTGGAATAAAGCTGCTTACAGCTGCTTGGTTATGACTATTTCAAAATGAAATGCTTTTGATGACACTAAACAGATGACAGCACTTTTGGTTTCTCTGCATTGTGCTTCTGAGGGATGCACTAAAGGAAAAAGTGATCAGAGCAAAGTGGTCGCTAAGTTTATTAATCAAATCTCAGGAAAAATTATTCCTCTGACTTGTGTAACAATACTGACTCATATAACAATAGATTAAATTTCTTGCAATGTAGTACCTACATAGACTATGCCACTACCAGCCAAGTGATGGCAAACTGTGCACCATCACAAGTTAGCATATGAATGGACCATCTGTAGGAGGTTGATGCTTCTCTGACTGGACTGACTCATCAGAACTTTATTCAACACAACTAATGCTGTAATATTTAATTTGAATAGTGGATCTCACCATTTTTGCATCTGCTCTCTTCAAGCCAGTGATAATATTTCCTGTGAGTTTATAATTGTTCCATTTAAAATCCTGTGGTGTAGTTTATTCATCTTCCTCACTTTTTTCACCAATAGTAGCCTGGAGTGGTTCCAATTTCTCAGTCAGCTCCCTCCGGTGGTAGTTTAAACATTTATTTCCTTTACTTCCTGATGGACTGGTTAAAGTTCTAGAGGAGTTGCCTAGAAGAAAATATCACTGGCAAATCTGAAATGTATCTGCCTCAGAGCATGGATGTATGTACAGCACTTCCAACAGTGAACAAGTAGCCATAACGCATAATGCTAAGAAATATGACAATGCGAAAGCACACAGATGTATAGGGCAAAAGTGTTCCACAAGAGAATGGTAAGTAATAAGTAAAAAAAGAGTAAAACAAGGTAAGTTAAGGTTGAATCAGTTTCTTCATTGCAGGTGCTCTCAGAATCTTAAGCAGGCTAATATAAATCAGGAAACTCCAAGACAAACAACAGTAAGTGAAATTCTCTAGACTTACATTACCTTCATGTGGATGCTTCCAAGGGATAAGCATTCTTCAGAACACACTTTAGAAAAGGCAGTACAAAATAAAGTACTGAAATAAAGACAAAGTAGTATTCAGGTCAAGTCCATAGGAAGAGACTATCCTTTACTTAAGAGAGAAATTAAGGAAGGCTTTATTGAGACTATGACATTATAGCTTGTTTTTGAACTGAGGGTAAAATAAGGATAAGGATAGATCTAGTCAGAGAGAAAGCATGAGAAAAAAAATGAAGACATGAAAGTGCATATGTTTTTTAAAGAGTAATTTTGGCATTTATGTCCAGAAAGTCTTGGAGAATGATTGGACATTTACCAATAATGGAAAAGAAGAAAATTGAACATTTGATAGGAAAAAGATGGAAAATGAAGGGAGTGGTATGCAGAAGATAGATGTAAGGAGTTCTTTTGTACTTGCTAAATGTGTAATAAAGTTCTCAATGAAGCTTTTGAGAGAAAATCGGAAATCTGATCTTGGAGATCAGAAGAAAGTCCAGAGATAATAAAGATTTGTGGGATCTTCTCCTATAGGCAATATCCTAAAATATGAGAATAAAGTAGCCTATTGGAGATCAGCCATTGGTGACATTACTCCTTATATTTCAGAGAGCAAATTACTTGATAAATATAACAAAATAATATTCATCTTTATAGTGACAGAGAATGAGATTCTGAGCTTCATGTATGTGAGCTTCTTTTTTTTTAAGATTTTATTTATTTATTTGACAGAGAAAGAGAGAGAGAACACAAGCAGGCAGAGAGGCAGGCAGACAGAGAGGGGGAAGCAGGCTCCCTACCGAGCAGAGAGCCCGATGTGAGGCTCGATCCCAGGACCCTGAGATCATGACCTGAGCCGAAGGCAGAGGCTTTAACCCACTGAGCCACCCAGGCGCCTCGTATGTAAGCTTCTTAAAGATGAAATGACTCTGTTTATATCATAGAAGTTGTAGCATGGTCAAATGGTGCACCCTCAAAAAATTATAGTAAAATTTAATCCTAATCTCTTTTTTCTCAGCCATCTTTCACGGCATTACAAAGAAAACAGGTCTACCTTCTCTGGACTGACAAATGACTAGAAGTATTAATCTACATTATTTCATAATGGATTGGTTGACTAGTAAGGGATATGGAAAGGACAGGATTGAAAGACTAGTTACAAAAAAGTCTGGGATAGAGGTGGGTGGATAGATCTATCAAAATGAGCATAGACTTTGAAGTGTGCATCTGTACAAGTTATCTACTGCTATGTACTTAATAACTCCCCCAATTTAGTGGCTTAAAACAATAATCCAGTAATGGTGTAGCTGGGTCCCCTGCTTCATGGTCTCAGAAGGTTGCAAACAAGGTTTCAGCCAGGGCTGCAGTCTCAAATGAAGACTCACTCAGAAAAGGATCCACTTTCAGTTTCACTAACATGGTGGCTGGCAAGATTCAGTTTCTGAATCTGAAGGTCTCAATTCCTCACTGGATTATGGCTGGAGTCCACCCTTTATTGCTGAGCAAGTAGGCTTCTCCATCAAGACGAGAATAAGAGAGAATGCCCCAGGAGAGAAGTCACAGCCTTTATCACCTAATCTTGGAAGTAGTATATCATCACTTCTGCTATATTCAATTTCTAGCAGTAAGTCACTAGATCCAGCCCACACTCAAGGAGAGAGGTTTACACAAGGATATAAATATCCAGATGTCATGTGGATCTATTTTGGAAAGCTGTGTACCATAACATTTCATGTGAAGACTTATTAACAGAAACCCACCACACAGGGTCCTTCAATAAACAGGTGGACAATGGTGTGCTCTATGGATGTCAGTCAGCATCTTCCCCCAGCTCTGCAGTGTCCATGGTGATAAGGAAGGAGACTATTCCTGGGTTCAATAACACACAATTCCTACCGTGACTGACTTGGCTACCACTGCTATATAATCTGCCAACAGCAGAGAAAAACACTTCAGCCTCAAATATGGAACAGTTCTCCAGGAGGAACAACCAGCTACCTAATTGTAGGTTGATTACATTGGATCTATTTCATCATGAAAGAGGCATTCATCCATCCTCACTGGATGTTAACTTTACAAATCAGTCTTTAGGTAGCAGAACTTTCAGTAGAAGATAACTTAATTCAAGAAGTCTTAAAAGGGTCAGTGACAGATACCATCACTGTTAGAAGTGTGTTTCTCCTCATCTGGTGGAAAGGGTAAGGACATCATTTGTAGTAAGGATAGCAGCATCTTGTTAAGTGGAAACATAAGTTATTTAACTGCCATCTGGAACTTCAAATATATGAGGGAGGGAACATATGGAATCTGAGGAACAAAAGGGGTAGACAGAGCCACTTGTCAATTCATTCTTTCTAGATACCAAATCAACCCTTCTTTGCCATGTATTGTGATATTTTAGTTGGATCTTACAAAATTTCTCCTGTGCCAGCTGATATAGTGATAGGCTTTGTCAATAGAAGATATGAAAGGACTTCTACTAGGACAAAGCAAGGGAGGGTGTTTTTCCTGGTTTCTGTAAGCTTCTTCCTGTGGGTGGCTGCCAACCCCACTTCAGTGACACTACCAGACCATTCTAGCCCACCAGCACCCTCCATTGAGTTTCTCTGCCAGTAGCAGTTCACTTTTTGTGGGGAGCTGCAGCCTGTGTCCTCTAGTATACTTCTTCATCCCATGAAGGCTGCATATACTTGTGGCAGCCACTGGCCTCTCTGATGAGATCTGATTTCAGCCTCAGGGAGGGCCCTTTTCTAAGTTATCATTCATTCACTATTTTCTCAGGCCTGCTTCATTCAGTTTCTATTGCTGCATCCTTACAGGATATTTTTTATTTTATTTGATAGACAGATATCACAAGTAGGCAGAGAGGCAGGCAGAGAGAGGTGGAGGCAGGCTCCCTGCGGAGCAGAGAGCCCAATGCAGGGCTCGATCCCAGGACCCTGGGATCATGACCTGAGCTGAAGGCAGACGCTTAACCCACTGAGCCACCCAGGCGCCCCTCCTTACAGGATTTTTTTTTTTAAAGATTTTATCCATTTGACAGAGAGAGAGAGATCACAAGTAGGCAGAGAGGCAGGCAGAGAGAGGAGGAAGCAGGCTCAGTGCTGAGCAGAAAGCCCGATGCGGGGCTCGATCCCAGGACCCCGAGATCGTGACCCCAGCCGAAGGCAGAGGCCCAACCCACTGAGCCACCCAGATGCCCCCTTACAGGATTTTTAAAACCTCTTTTAGTAGTTAACAACCTATCTCTAGTGGATAAATCTTAATGTTGATGTTCCTCACACCAGATTACTGCTGTGGTTTCTGTTTCTTGATTGGACGATGATTGATACAAAGTTTCTCAATATTTAATCTTTGCTTTTTTTATTTTCCAATTAGAGTCTTATAATATGGCTATTTATGGTTTGTATGCTGTACAGATATTTTTTCAAGAAGAGTAAAATCAAGAGAATAGCCCTACAATGCTCATTCATAGAGTATCTTATGTAGATAAGGTGTAATAGGAAAGGAAGGAGGAGGATTGTACATTTGATATGCTGTTTTCTAGAGTCCTTCATTCCTATGGTTGACATTTTTTGCATTTATTTTGTTATTATATGATCTATAATATATACAATTATAACTAACATGTAATATAATATAATATAACATATAGTTATAATTGTTTTATTACACCATATATTATAGTATATTATGTATATACTAATGTTACTTAATAGCATAAAGCATAATCGCCCCATGAAAAATCATGTATGAGTTAACAGATTTTGCATTTTCATAATTTTACCCCATTTATTCACCTCATACAAAGAAATTTTCATTTTATAAGCCTACATTGAAACAAAAAGAACAGTCATATATAGTGATACAGACTGAATTTTCTATTCTGCTTTTTTTCTCTTAATAGTATATAACAGATGTTTTTCTATGTTTCTATATATTTTTCATTGTATAATCTTTAATATCTATATCATATTCCATTTGAAAGAATCCATAATTTAGTCAAACTTCTTCCCTGATTGTTTTTTTAACATCTTGCTGGAGAGTTTAAAAAGTGATAGAAGGTACTTTGACCAGTGTTGGAGTGAATCAGAAAAGAAGAGAAGCATTTACCTTCCCACTGAAAAGAATGTATTTATTTGAGATATCAAGGGGAAAATTGGTTTGAAGTATACTCAGAATCTTGCAAATTCATGGGTGTTAAAACAAATAGTAAAAACTTAATCATAGAGCTTCTTCTAAAGTACCTGTCCAATTCATGAGGATCAAATTAAACTTCCCTGAGAACTTCCTAGACTACAACACATACTACTCTTCCTGTCCAAACACACACTGAAATAGACAACCCATGAAGTCAAAGTTTGGAGCAATGAACCAAAAATATGGAGAATAAAAGAGAAAACAAAGTCAATGATCCACATTAGCTAACCACAATATAATGTTAAGTTTTCCAATTTGCCTACAATGCTATATGCAAAGCTGGTTTTTTTTAATAAATGCTTTTGCTGTTAAAAATTGATAAGTGGCTTCCACTTCAAATGACACTATTCATTGCCATTTGTCATGGAGTCCTATTTTAAGTTGGTCTATATTTCTTTCCTCCTCCATTCCCCTGCATTTCTATGTCTCTATGGTTCAATAGCCCCACTTATAATTTACTCCACTTCATGACCTTCCTGACTTAATACTAATACTTACTTTAAAATGTAAAGAAACACATCTTCTAATGCTTATGCATTTGATTTTCAGAACTCATATAAAAAAGAAATGTGATCAAACTGCTTTTAGCATACATGTTTCCATAGCAATTTGACACTGTTGTCTCCTACTGCCTTCTTGAAATATTTTCTTCCCTTGGATTGTGTACCACCCTGCTGTGTTAGCTCTCCTCCTGCCTCACTGGCTGCATGTCTTTGGCCATATTTCCTGTTTCCTCTTTTCCTGAGCCTCAGTGTCAGATTCCCTCACATCCCAGTTGTCATTCTTCCCCACCTATCCTCACTCCTTATGTGACATTATCTGGTCTCATGGTTTCCAGTGCTACCTCTACCCT
Organism: Lutra lutra; assembly: GCF_902655055.1. Classification (NCBI taxonomy): domain Eukaryota; kingdom Metazoa; phylum Chordata; class Mammalia; order Carnivora; family Mustelidae; genus Lutra; species Lutra lutra. The sequence continues at coordinate 80,038,914 of NC_062281.1, forward strand.
GATGGTTTTTACATCTCCAGTGTTTCCCTCTTGGATTTTAGAATCTCATGTCAGCCTCTTCAGCACCCTTACCTCAATGTCCAAGAGGTTCTTCAAATTTCACATATATAAAATCAAGTCTTGATTTGATTCTCTCTAGCCTCAAATTTGCTTCTAGCCTATCTAAACACATCTTAGTAAATAAGAGCCCTATTCGACCAATTTCTCAAGTCAAAATCTAAGGAGTCATCCATGACCTTCTTGCCTTCCCAGTACATATACAAATTATAAGCCAATCTTAATGATTCCTACTCTCAAAATATAATGTAAATCCAACCATCCTTTACTTTTTCAGCTAAGCCACCATCATTTACACTTTTGTTATTACGATAGCTTTGTAATTTATTGCCTCACCTTTGACCTTTGTCTTTCTAGAGCTGAGTTTCTCAACAGCAGGACATCTGACATTTTGAGCCAGATAATACTATGTTGTGGGGAGTTGTCTTATAAGCTGTAGGATGTTTATCAGCATCCCTGGACTCTATTCACTAGATGCTGGTAGCACTCCCCCACCTCTGCATTTGTGAGAACCAAAAATGTCCCAGACAAGGTCTGGTATAGCTTAATATCTCTTTGGGACAAAATCACGCTCTCTCTCTCTCTCTCTCTCTCACACACACACACACACACTCATCGAGAATCACTAGTCCTGGGTCTGCATCTTATAGCAGCTAGTGTGACCTTTTCAAAATATAAATCATATGAAGTCTTCCCCTACTCAAAGGCTTCTGAAGTCTTCCTTTTATAATGGGAATAAAATGTATATTCCTCTTCATGGCCAATAAGACCATCTACGGTCTGGCCTCTGTCCCTTCACACCTTCATCTTTAATCACCTGCTTCACCTGTTTCACTCCACTACATTGTAGGTTTCTTGATATTCCTCAGACGTCCAAGATTAGCCTCTCACTTGGTACTTGGGCTTGGTGTTTACTCTCCCTATGATGCTTTTCCCAAGTTCTTCCAATGGATTTTATTCAAGTTTGGCTCCAATATCTCCTTCCAAAAGAGGCCTTCTCTGGACCTATATTAAACTTCTTTACATCTCTCTCTCTCTCCTTAGCCTACTCTTTCTTTCCACCCGACATTATACTATATTGTTTGTTTTATGTTTATTGTCTGGCAATCATATTAGAATGTAATCCCCAAGAGGGCAGGAACTTGTCTTGTACATCTAGCCAGAAGAATGCTTGGAATAGTCCTTCAATAGATATTTTTTGGATAAATAAAGATGTGTGATTTTGCAGAATTTCTTGGTACCATTTTACTCAATACATTTATAACATAGAAGAAAATAAATATGTAGAAATAATTATCAACTATTCATTTCTCTGCTGTCTAATTTTTAACTTCAGGGTTTCAAAAAATTCAGCCATATGTTTTATGAATAAGGATGAGGGATAGTGAATTCTAATTGTCTAATTATAGACAGTTTTTTATGTTTTTATCTTGTGATTTTTTTCTCTATAATATTTCAACTAGAATAATTTCATTTATCTCCTCCAGCTTTTTATGAATATGTAATTCTTATACATGGTGATTTTTTTCAAGAGTGAAAGCATTAATATACAGCAACTAACAAAAGCCAATCCAAATCCGCCCATGAGGATGCTTTCCAAAAGGCCCTTAGAATTATTCCGGGAATCTTATGAAATTCCATGTCCTCACAGAGAAAATAAGAAAGAGCGCATTTCTATGCCTAACAATGAGAATATCAATTAAAATAATCCATATCAAGTTTTAACTTGTTGGGCCCACAAAAAATTGTCAAAGTAAGGAATATTTTTAGTAAAAAATAATTTTAGAAACTTTATTTTCTGATTTGATTATGCCTTTTAAATATATATATTTATGTATATAAATATATATTATAAATATATAAATATATATAATAAATAAAATATATATAATATATAAATATATATTATAAATATACATATACATATGTGTGTGTGTGTGTGTGTGTGTGTATACATACACTAGTATAGATCTTGGTGTAGCCAGCTAAATTTTAATAAATGAACTTTATAATTATAAGCAGATTATCTTCTCAGGGCACACTGGTTGTATATTTTGCTTCAGAGTTATACTCAGGAAATATACAAAAATAACGAAAAGTTACAATTTCTAACTTATGCACTTATATTCTGTAAAATAACATTTGTCCCTTTTTAACATGGAGCCCTAAGAAACAAGACTTTTTTCCAGGAGGAAAAGTGACACATTTTCAATGAATCATGTAATTATACACATAGTCTTGAAGTAGAAATGGCTGTTTCTACTGGAAGTCATGATAGATGAATCATATACCTTCTTGACTGTTTACAATGTGAATGAATAGATAGCAAATTTTAAAGGGTTAACTGAGTTAGAATCCCTTAGAATGGTTAGAAGTAAAGATAAAGAAATATGGAGTTTTATAATATAGCATTAAGCTCCAAGAGCTCTAGATGTCATTAACAAAATCATCAGAAAACACTTTGTTTAAACTGTGGAGAATATGCATATAGTCTTTTCCCAAACTCTTACATTTTATTTGTTTTTAAGCTATCAGAGTTTTTCTAAAAAAAAAAAAATAGAAAAGAGGAGCACCTGGGTGTCTCAGACGGTTAAAGCCTCTGCCTTCGGTTCAGGTCATGATCCCAGGGTCCTGGGATGGAGCCCCGCGTCATGCTCTGCTCAGCAGGGAGCCTACTTCCTCGGCTCTCTCTGCCTGCCTCTCTGCCTACTTGTGATCTCTGTCTGTCAAATAAATAAATAAAATCTAAAAAAAAAAAGTTTAAAAAAATAGAAAACATAATTTCCCATAAATTCAACACTATAATAAAATGTGTTCATATTTTTATAAAATGATGCTTGTGATTGCATTTGTAGCACATATTATTTACTATCCAGACTTTATCACCTGTTTTGGTAATATAATATTAAAAGGACTCAATACTCAGCTCCAACTGCTTCTCTGTATTGGTGATGCACTGAGCTCGCCCTTCAGCCCAGATCTCTTTCACCAAAACCATGCATTTACATCCAAGTGCCTCGTATCCACCTCCTTTGGCATACCCATAGGCATCTTCAACTCAGCTTTCCACAGCCTTACTGATCCCCTTCCCCATCCCTCAAACCTGATCATCAAATTCTCTATGATGGCACCAACATGCATATCCAGTCACACTAGTCAGAAACCTCTTTTCTTATCCAAATATCAAATCAGAACTCCTGCTGATCCTAATTCCTAAATACCTCTTGAATCCAATCCCTTTTAATTTCCTACTAATCTAGCCCCAGTTCAGTCCTTTACCATATCTTACCTAGAGAATCACAATAGTTTCCTGGATTCCTTTTTTCCTACTTCACCAGTCCTCTAGCCCTAATCACTATTCTATATGTTGCTTGGATAACAGCTCTCAAATCCAAATGTGAAAATCTTTCAGTTGAATTGATTACTGAGAGAGAGAATTCAAACACCTTAACTCATCATCCATACTTAACTCTCTCCAGGTTTACAGATTCCTCCTCTCTGTCCCCATGGCATTTGAACAACTTCTTCATAGCCTTCTGCACCCTAGACTCTGATGTTTAATTACTCTTCCACATTTCTGACTAGACTGGGTGCTGACTGAAAGAGGTGAGTGTAGCTAACTTCCTCTGTATTTTCAATGACAAGCACATGATAGGTACTCGATAAATGTTTAATGAATGAAACAATAAACTCAAATTACTATACTAAAGGATGCTACTGAGTTAATTATGAACCTTCTCAGGTAATGCTTGTTGTTTAAAGTATTTAAAAAAAAAGGTATTTCAACCCAAGAAAGTTTTCAAATTTTCAGTTATTGAACTGGCTATTTGAAGAATATTTGATACAAGAGTGCCTCTTCTGGCTCTCAAATCAAGCCACTATGTGCTGTTTTTATTGTATATATTTAGAAGTTGTCCTAGCTGTGCATCATTATTTATAGTTTTTCCATCATTATCCTTGGCCAGCCTAGTAATTTATGAGGTTGTCTGTACAATTGACCATTTTTACAGCTTAACTCTGTCATCTTGGCTTGCAGGAAATTTATGTATGGTCCAAGTTCCTACAACTTAAAGGTCACAGAACTTTAATAAAGACTAAAGGCTGTTATCATTCATCTGCTTTCTTTTATGGTTCTATGTGAGAAACACAGAAGTAATATTGATAATTCATGAGGTTCTTATTTAGGTACTTAGAATATAATACTGGGAGTATATCCCAGTAGAATATGGCATAATAACCATTGTTATATGTAATTTACTACTCAGAGTTTACCATGTCTAAAAATAAGGGATTTTCCTCCTCCCTCTTTGTTGTGATTAGAAAGAGTTATGGTGCTGTGCTCCCTATGTAGGCTCTCCTCAGACAACACTGACCTTTTAAAATACTGCATAGCTTCTGAAGAATCAAAGATGGTGCCAGGAACACAAGACCTTGGCTGGCCCCTAAAGACATGTGAGCACCACAGCACATTGTCAGAAGACAACACTGTACTTGAAATATGTAAAAGCACTCTGAAAAACCAAAAATGATTTCAATGGTATTATTAAGAAAACATGTGACTGGAGGACTGCCAGCATTTCCCACCCACACTGTAGGTGTCCTAGGGAGTCTGAATCAAAGTTTCCTATAAAATATGTTTTTCTAATGTTTGCCCTGTTTAAAGACTAGCTCATGTGAAGAAAATGGTTACATTTTTGACTACTGAAACTGAGATGCATACTTTTATTTCACTTCTTGTTGTAGCCAGAAGGAAGGTGGCCAAGCTTGGAGGCAGAGGAGCAGAAAAATCACTTGTAACATTTATTGAATGTTTGTGAAGGTGCTGTTTTTTTTTTTAAGATTTTATTTATTTATTTGACAGAGAGAAATCACAAGTAGGCAGAGAGGCAGGCAGAGAGAGAGGAGGAAGCAGGCTCCCTGCTGAGCAGAAAGCCCAATGTGGGGCTTGAACCCAGGACCTGGGATCATGACCTGAGCCGAAGGCAGAGGCTTAACCCACTGAGCCACCCAGGCGCCCCTGTGAAGGTGCTGTTTTAAGTGGTGTACCTATCTCAACTTGTCTAATTCTCAGGTTGGTGCTGTTATTGCCATCCCCATCCTCCAGATAAGAAAACTAAGGTATGGAGAATGTGAGTCACTTGTTGAAGATCACAAAGTGGTAAGCAGATCATGTTGAGTTCAGACTCAGACCATTTGATGCCAGAGCCCTTGATCCTAATCACTCTTCCAAACTTCATTTCCCCTTAAGTTATTGCCATAAAAGACCAATGATATGATATGATAACCAAAAGATCCTAATAAATAACTCAAAGGGAAACTTTTGGAATTAATGAAAGTATTGATTATGTAACAAAGCATAGGAATTAGATTCAATAGAACTGGCCAGTTTACCTAGTACTTTTACAAACTGCAAACACTTTTGCCAACCAACTAAGACATTACTTAAAATTTCAGTTCTTTATAGTGCCTTCATAGTTCTTGGTAGTATGTCAGTAACATAGTAACCATCTTGAATCCAGATTGCTTCAAGCCATTTTCTGATAAACCAAGAAATGACACAAAAACTATGGTGCTATTCAATTCATTATGCTTTCTCAATTTTCACTTTTTCAGGAAGAGATTACTGCTGATTTATAGGTATAAGTCGGCTTTTCTAAAACTTGTTAATTTTCAATTCTGTGATGAAATTTAATTTTCTGAAGATTTTTCTTTTTTTCTTTTTTAGTGTTATTTATTTATTTGTCTATTTATTTATTTATTATGTTATATTAGTCACCATACAGTACATAATTAGTTTTTGACACAGTGTTTCATGGCTCATTGTTTGCGTATAACACCCAGTGCTCCATGCAATCCATGCCCTCCTTAATACCCATGACCAGGCTAACCCATCTCCCCATGCCTTTCCCCTCTAAAACCCTCTGTTTTTTTTTTTTTTTCCTGGAGTCCATAGTATCTCCTGGTTCATCTACCCCTGTGTTCTGCGCCCCCCAGCCCTTCATTTTTCCCTTCCTTCTTCTAATATCCTCCATGCTTTTCCTTAGGTTCCACAAGTAAATGAAACCATATGATAATTGACTTTCTCCACTTGACTTATTTACTTAGCATAATCTTCTCCAGTTCCATCCATGTTGATATAAAAGTTCGGTATTCATCCTTTCTGATGGCTGAGTAATATTCCATTGTTTATATGGAACACATCTTTATCCATTTGTCTGTTGAAGGATGTCTCAGCTCTTTCCACTGTTTGGCTATTGTGGACATTGCTGCTATGAACATGTGGCCCTTCTTTTCCCTACATCCATATCTTTGAAGTAAATACCTGTAGTGCAATTGCAGGGTCATAGGGTAGCTCTATTTTTAACTTTTTGAGAAAACTCCACACTGTTTTCCAAAGTAGCTACGCCAATTTGCATTCCCACCAGTGTAAGAGTGTTTCCCTTTCTTCACATCCTCTCCAGCTTTTGTTGTTTCTTGTCTTGTCGATTTTTGCCATTCTAACTGGTGTAAAGTGGTACCTCAATGAGGTTTTGATCTGAATCTCCCTGATGGCTAATGATGATGAACATTTTTTCATGTGTCTGTTAACCATTTGTATGTCTTCAGTGGAGAAGCATCTGTTCATGTCTTCTGCCCATTTTTTGACTTGATTAATTGTTTTTTGGGTACTGAGTTTGAGAAGCTCTTTATGGATCTTGGATAACAGCTGTTTATCTGTAATGTCATTTGTAAACATCTTCTCCCATTCTGTGGGGTACTTCTTTGTTTTCTTTGCTGTGGAAAGCTTTTTATCCTGAAGAAATCCCAAAAGTTCAATTTGCTTTTGTTTTCCTTCCCTTTAAAGATAGGTCTTGAAGAAAGTTGCTGTGGCCGATGTCAAAGAGGTTACTGCCTGTGTTCTCCTCTAGGATTTTGATGGATTCCTATCTCACATTGAGATCTTTCAAACATTTAGAATTTATCTTTGTGTATGGTGTAAGAGAATGGTCCAGTTTCATTCTTCTGTATAAAGTAGTCTAATTTTCCAAGCACTATTTTATTCGAGAGAATGTCTTTTCTCCACTGTATATTTTTTTATTATTTGATTAGTTTGATTTTTGATTAGTTGACCATAGAGTTGGTCCGTATCTGGGCTCTCTGTTCTGTTCCATTAATCTATATGTCTGTTTTTATGTGCCAATACCATGCTGTCTAGGTGATCACAGCTTTGTAATATAGCTTTAAATCAGGCAACATGATACCCCGAGCTTTGTTTTTCTTTTTCAGCATTTCCTTGGTGATTCAGGATTTTTTCTGGTTCCATACAAGTTTTAGGATTGTTTGTTCCAGCACTTTGAAAAATGCCAGTGGTATTTTGATTGGGATGGCATTGAAAGTGAAGATTGCTCTGGGCAGCATAGACATTTTAATAATGTTTATTCTTCAAATCCATGAGCATAGAATATTTTTCCATCTTTTGGAGTCTTCTTTGAATTTTTTTATAGTCTCTAGAGTATAGATCCTTCACATCTTTGATTAGGTTTATTCCAAGATATCTTATGGTTTTTGGTGCTATTGTAAATGGAATCAATTCCCTAATTTCTCTTTCTATAGTTTCATTGTTAGTGTATAAGAAAACAAGTGATTTCTGTGCATTGATTTTCTATCCTGCTACATTACTGATTTGCTGTATGAGTTATAGTAATTTAGGGGTGGAGTCTTTTGGGTTTTCCACTTAAAGTATCATGTCATCTGCAAAGAGAGAGTTTGACTTCTTTGCCAATCTGAATACCTTTTATTTCTTTTTGTTGTCTGATTGCTGTCTAGGATTATGTTGAACAACGTGGCGAGAGTGGACACCATTGTTGTGTTCCTGATCTAAAGGGAAAGGCTCTCAGCTTTTCCCCATTGAGAATGATATTCGCTTTTCATAGATGGTTTTTATGAAGTTGAAGAATGTTCCCTCTATCCTATACTCTGAAGAGTTTTAATCATGAATGGATGCTGTATTTTGTCAAATACTTCTGCATCAATTGAGAGGATCATATGGTTCTTCTCTCTCCTCTTATTAATGTGTTCTATCACATTTATTGATTTGCAAATGTTGAACCATTCTTGCATCCCAGGGATAAACCCCACTGGTCATGTTGGATAATCCTTTTAATGTACTGTTGGATCCTATTGGCTAGGATCTTACTGAGAATCTTAGCATCCATATTCATCAGGGATATTTCTGAAATTCTTTTTGATGGGGTCTTTGCCTGGTTTCAGGATCAAAGTAATTATAGCCTCATAGTCTGGAAGTATTCCTTCTGTTTCTATTTTTTGAAACAGCTTCAGGATAATAGGTATTATTTCTTCTTTGAATGTTTGGTAGAATTCCCCAGGGAATCCACCAGGTCCTGGACTCGTCTTTTATGGAGAGGTTTTAGATCACTACTTCAATCTCATTACCGGTTGTTGGTCTATTCAGGTTGTCAATTTCTTCCTGTTTCAGTCTTGGTGATTTCCAGTTTTAAAGAAAGGCATCTATTTCTTCCAGTTTGCTTAATTAATTGGTATATAGTTGTTGATAATTTCTGATAACTCTGTATTTCCTTGGTGTTAGTCGTGATCTCTCCCCTTTCATTCATAATTTAATAAGTTGAGTCCTTTCTCTTTTCTTTTGGATAAGTCTGGCCAGTGGTTTATCAGTCTTATTAATTCTTTCAAAGAACCAGCTTCTAATTTCATTGATCTGATCTACTGTATTTCTGGTTTCTAATTCATTGATCTCTGCTCTAATCTTAATTATTTATCTTCTCATGTGGGGCTTAGGTTTTATTTGTTGCTTTTTCTCCATTTCTTTAAGATGTAAAGTTAGTTGGTGAATTCATGATTTTTCTATTTTTTTGAATGAAGAGTGGATTGCTATGCATTTTCCCCTTATAACTGCCTTTGTAGTATCCCATAGGTTTTGGACTGATATGTTTTCATTCTCATTGGTTTCCATGAATTGATTAAGTTCTTCTTTGATTTCCTTTGATTAACATTCTTAAGCAGGGTGGGCTTTAACTTCCAAGTGTTTGAATTTCTTCCAAATTTTTTCTTATGATTGAGTTTCAGTGTCAAATCATTGTGGTCAGAGAATATGCAGGAAATAATCTCCATCTTTTGGCATCAATTAATACCTGATTTGTGACTCTGTCTGTGGTCTATACTGGAGAAAGTTCCATGTGCACTCAGGGAGAATGAGTATTCTGTTGTTTTAGGAATGTTCTGTATATATCTATGAGGTCCTTCTGGTCCAGTATATCATTCAAGGCTCTTGTCTCTGTTGATTTTCTGCTTAGTTGATCTGTCTATTGCTGAGAGTGGAGTGTTGAGGTCTCTTACCATTAATGTATTATTATCTATGTCTCTATTTTGTTTTACAGTTGGCTTATGTAGTTGACTGTTTGCATGTTAGGGGAATAGATATTTACAATTGTTAGATCCTCTTGTTAGATAGACCCTTTAAGAATGATGTAGTGGGGTGCCTGGGTGGCTAAGTGGGTTAAGCCTCTGCCTTCGGCTCAGGTCATGATCCCGGAGTCCTGGGATCGAGTCCCGCATCAGGCTCTCTGCTCGGCAGGGAGCCTGCTTCCTTCTCTCTCTCTCTCTCTCTCTCTCTCTCTCTCTCTCTCTGCCTACTTGTGATCTCTCTCTGTCAAATAAATAAATAAAATCTTAAAAAAAAAGAATGATATAGTATTCTTCTGTATCTCTGACTACAGTCTTTAGCTTAAAATCTAATTTATCTGATATGAGAATTGTTACCCCAGCTTTCTTTTGTGGTCTGTTGGCATAAAAGATAATTCTCCATCCCTTCACTTTCAGATTGGGTGCATTTTAGGTTCAAATAAGTCTCTTGTAGACAGCATAGGATGGGTCCTAACTTTTTATGCAATCTGCAACTATTTCATGGGATGATTTAGGCCGTTCACATTGATAGCAATTATTGAAATTGAAATTCAAATTCAAATTAGGAAATCTGCTGTTTCATGGGAGGATTTAGGCTGTTCACCTTGATAGCAATTATTGAAAGATTTTTTTTTTTTTTTGGTCATCATGTTTCCTGTGAAGTCCTTGTTTCTATAGATTGTCTTTGTAAATTTCTGTTCTGTATCACTCTTGGAGTCTTTCTCCTTTTATAGAACCCCCTTAATATTTCTTGCAGAGCTTGGTTAGCGGTTGCATACTCTTTCTGTTTCTGCCAGTCCTGGAAGCTCTTTATCTTTCCATCACTTCTGAATGACAACCTTGATGGATAAAATATTCTTGGCTGCATGTTCTTCTTGTTTAGTACTCTGAATATTTCTTGCCAGTCCTTTCTGACGTGCCAGGTCTCTGTGGACAGGTCTGAGATTATTCTGATATTACTCTCTCTGTATGTAGGGAATCTCTTCTCCCTAACTGCCCTTAAAATGGCTTCCTTGGTTCTAGAATTTGAGAGTTTTTTTTCTTACATGCCAGGGTGTTGGTCTGTTCTCCTTGATCTCAGGAGGGGTCTTCTCTCTCTAGGACATGAATGCTTGTTTCATCCCCCAGATTAGGGAAGTTTGCAGCTACGATTTACTCAGATATGTCCATTAGTCCTCTCTCTCTCTCCACCCCCTCAGGGATCCCAATAATTCTGACATGACATTGGAACATTTCATGGTGTCATTTATTTCTCTAATTCTATTTTCATGGATTTTAGACTGTTTGTTCCAGGCCTCTTCCTGTTCCTTCCTTTCTATCAGTTTGTCTTCTAAATCACTAATTCATTTTCCTGCCTCATTTACCCCAGCTATTAGAGTAACTAGCTTGGATTGCTTCTCATTCATAGTATTTTTAAGTTCACCTGGATTAGCTTCATTTCTGCCCTTAGAGTATCTATGATGCCATTAATGTTTTCTTCAGTCTAGCTATTGTCTTCATAACCGTTACCCTGAAATCAATTTCTGACACCTGGCTTATATTCATATTCATTAGATCGGTAGGAAAGGCCATTTTCTCTGTTTTTTTTTTTCTTTGTTGGGAGTTCCTCCTCCTAGTCATTCTGTTGAGAGGTGGTTGAGGGAATGTACAGAGTCATAAATATCAACCATAGTCCAGATAAGGTGCACCCCGGGAAAGTTTGGAGTGATTTGAAGCCACCACTAAGAAAAACCAACCAAAGTGAAACCCAAGAATAAGATTTATTTATAGTTAAGGAAAAAAGGGGAGGAGTGGGGCTGTGTTATAATGTCTTAATGTGGGTGAAGTAGGGTGTTTCAGTTCTTCCTGGGTGTATTTTGTTCTCTTTGTTAGAGAACTCAACTTCCCAGAGTTACAGCAAAATTAAATTAAAACCAGTATATATACAAAAGGTAGTGTTGGATATGGAAAAAAAACAAACAAGCACAAATTTGAAGCTTATATCTATATATTTATATAAAAGAAAAAGAGAAAATGTAATATATGTGAAACAGTAGAAGTTAAAAAGTTTCTATGGAATATGTTGTATTAAGCACATAGTTGAAATGCTAAGTAGGTAAAAAGGAGAAAACAGAGAAGAAATATAAGAAAGAATAAAAAAGTTGTGTCAGAGAAATACAGAGGCCATGAGGCAACATCAGGAGTTCAGTATACTATTTTCCCTTATTGTTGGGGTTTCACAGTTTTATGGGGATCCTCAGGTTTTCATCTTCTTGTTCTTCCAGCTTGTCTTTGGGGGAGGGGCCTGCCACATTGTTTTTCAGTCAGTCCTGTTTAGTCAGAGTTCCCCTGCCCAATTATCAAGGCACTGGGCTTTGTGGAAACCATTTTTGGGGGGGCTTTTGTTCTTTGGCAGGTTTTGTTCTCTGGCAGCTTTTTGCACCTTCTTGGAGGCTCAGGACAGAGGAAAATGTCTGCACCCAGACCTCCTCAGACGAGGAGAGAAGCCATAGTCTTCTCCTCTCCGTACACTCCAGAATACACAGTCTCTCCCCTCCATAAGCACTGCTGGAAACCGCAGCATCCCACAGGCAGTACATGCCCCCAGTGATCCTCTCAGTGGTCGATCCAGGCCCCCAGTGGTCTCTGCTCCCTGTGCCTCCAAAACTGTGAGTGATCCTGGTCTGGACAGGTGCTAGTAGCAGCTGCAGTGGCTGCTGAAGTGGCCAGTCCCCCGGGTCTGCAGACACAGTTCCCCACAAGTGGCCACACTGGTCTCTGGCATTTTCCCTTTAAGCTCCTGGATTTTGTTTGAGCACTGTTATCTGGCACTTCCTGTCTCACCACCATTGCTCTGCAAGCTATCACTGGTCTCCAAGTGCAGATGCTTTTACATTGGTTTATTATTTTACATTCCAGTGGGTAGCTTCTGGTGGCTGCCTCCCCTCCTGTTTATCCTCCAATATCTGTCTGTGCAATCCCAATTCCGTCCTCTGTACCCCTCAAATAAAGATCTTCTGCTCCCATAGAGACCCAGACATCTCAGGCTGACTTCATGGGTTTTCAGGCTGGCTTGGTAGATATCCAGCTAAATACAGGGGACCTGTTGAAATGGATTCCCCTCACTCCTCCACCATCTTGCTCCTCCTTTTCACTCTGAAGATCTTTTTTCTTTTGTAGATACATTCTCTTGAAAGTTAGAATATGTACTTTTATACTACAAATGATTCATTGTTTAATAAGAATTTATTGAGTGCCAGATATTCTGATATGGATCAGCCATAGTTACCAATATTAACACAATGTGAAATAACTTTTCACATTAATATTTTATGATCTTTCTAGGAAAGTTTCTAAATAATTAAATTTATTTCAAATTAAAAAGAAGTTAAGACATAAACTCTGGGTACATGAATTTGTAATGAGACCATAGTTCTAAGGAAATAGAGTTTCTTCATTATAATTAGAATATTCTTTTTACTTGAAATACTTTAAATCTAAGAAATACAGCTCTCTAAACTTCAAGTTTGCTCAAGTTATACTTTAGAGAGTCCCCATCAGGGATTTCTGATGCACTTTAGGGTGTGTTCCAGTACTGGCCATAACCAAATAACACACTCAATTTGAGAGGTCTTAATAGAAAGACAATGAAAGGTATAAAAATAAGTAAGAATTAAGGAAAAGTGTATAATGCAGCTAACAGCAGAGGAGAAGGGGGAGGCAAAATAACATATAATGTATTATTGCTTTCAGGGGTGCAGGTCTGTGATTCACCAGTCTTATGTAATATTCAGTGCTCATTACAACACATGCCCTCTTTAATAACTATCACCCAGTTATCCCATCCCTCCTCGCCTTTCCCTTCTCCCCTTTCCCACAACCCTTAGTTTGTTTTCCTATGATTAAGAGTCTTCTAAGGTTTGTCTCCCTCTCTGGTTTTCTTCTAATTTCCTCTTGTCTTTAAATTAAAATAATTCTACAAATTTTAGGTTGAAATGTTTGAAAAAAGTTATCAAAATATTTTGTCTCCCATACTTAAATAATTTTGCTAATACTGTACTTTTCCCAAAGTATGAATGAAAACATCAAAAATAGTTTAAAATAGCACAGGCAACAGTTGAAATACATATTAGAAGAAAGTAAGATGTATGTGTAAAATAAGAAATATAACTGTTGTTTGTAAGGTATAATTTTCCCATGACATTTCCTGAAAACCATGTGCTAGGTAAATGATAGATGAACAATTGAGTGGATTGGGTAGTACAACACATAAACGTGTAAGACCTACAATGTTACTGTTCTAGCAAGATTAGGTCCTGATCTCTCTCTCACTGCTCCTTCTGTGACACCCTTGATTGTATATAATGTTACTTATTTAACATATCTGGCTTTCAGACCAGACTCTAAATTCCTTGAGAGCAAGTAACATATCCTCTAAAGAGCACATAACAGGAACTCAGTTCATGTTTTTTAAATTAATTAATAAAGCAGGAATTACAATTGCCAATAATCTGGCAAACCTCATGTTGACAATTATCCAAACTATCTACACAGGAAATACTTGATTTGTATATTGAGCCAGTTGGTACAAAGGAAGTGTGAGAGCCCCTTCAAAGAAGAAACAGCACAAAAACATTGATTGTTAAGTATCAGTGGCTGAAGAGATCCTTAATAGAGATAGACTGACAGCAAAATAAGACCACACCCATATTATCATATATTATGGTTGTTTATGCTTACCATTAGTAAACATAAATGTTTCATATATTTTCATGCCCATCTTTATTTATTTATTTATCTTTATTGTTATAAACATGAAGAGTGTTTACTACATGTTGTTTTGGTCCTCTCAATTCACTCAAAAAGGCTGGATCCTTTCTTCACACCATCTATCACACAATTCAAGATAGATTAGAAAAACAATTATCAAACTCAAAATATCTTAGTTTACAAGTCAAAAGTTCTCACCATGCATGATGAAGAATCAATGAAAGAGACTAACATCTAGATCTTTCCTGTCTTTCTAACATTTATTGTTACTTCAAAGATATATAAAATTCTACATCCAGGCAGAAAGAGATGAAATGATCATTTTGATGCAACGATTTTCATCCATGTTAAATTAAAAAGAAAATGTATCATGATTTAAAGAATACTGAGAAAAAATATTTTTGATCCAAGAATTTTATACTCAATAAATTGTATATATGTGCATAACCATGAAAGTTAAAACCCAAAGGTCTAAATGTCTAAAGGTCTCTCATTATAATCTCAATAAATATTTTGTTAATTGTTTTCTAAAAAGATAGACTGAAGAGTAAATATATCATAAAGAAGCCAGAAGAAAACATAGGTGAATATTTTGATGGTAATGAGATTAGTGCACATCTTTGAAGGACCCATATATGCTTGAATCCAGGAGGCTCCAACCAACTGGTATTGCTGAGTACGCAGGTCATTATAACATTTCCCAGTTGGCACTGGGACTAGAAGTAAACTTTACAAGTATCAGAGAAAGGACCCCATGTTGACAATTACTTAAGCTATCTATACAGGGGTACTCTTAACTAGTAATGTATCTTGCTACATAAGATATTCTTAGATATTTGGTTTTCTGTTTTGGGTTTTTTTTTTAAGATTTTATTTATTTATTTGACAGAGAGAGATCACAAGTAGACAGAGAGGCAAGCAGAGAGAGAGAGGAGGAAGCAGGCTCCCTGCTGAGCAGAGAGCCCGATGCGGGACTCGATCCCAGGACCCTGAGATCATGACCTGAGCCGAAGGCAGCGGCTTAACCCACTGAGCCACCCAGGCGCCCATCTGTTTTGGGTTCTTAAAGGAAGATTTTTTTTACTTGAAGAGTGTAGGTGACATAGACAATAAAACTAATTCCAAAAGAACTATAATTATTGGTCCTTAACTAAATTGCCACTGGCAACCTAATCTAGTGGCAATTTATGCAATTCTTAAACAAATTTCAAAGCTGTCTGGGTAATACATCCACTATTAAGTAATATATACAGAAAATTGTCAATGTCCATACTTAGTCAAAAATAGACCATACTCATGAGAGTCAAGAAGCATTCTAAACAAAAAGATTCTGAGCCAGTCTTTCTATTTCTATTAGAAGAAAGAATAACTAGAATCCTTATTTAAAAGTTAGTGTTCTAAACTAGCTTTGAAGATGGGCTGAAAGACAGTTCAAGCATGTTATGTCCTCTATTCACCTCCATCTTTCTATCAATTTCCACCCTACTTTCCAATGTCACAATCATAATGAATTTATCAGTAACCTTACAGTCAAAAAGCTGGTAAATAAAAAGTAACTCTACAGTCTCATTATCTAAACAATTATATTTTTAACCCTAAATTGGATGTCATAATATTTCGTATATTTATATTGATCAGGCATAAAGTAATAGCCATCGTTAAGAAATTAAGGGCTACTACAATGAAATAAACAATGTTTATGTCCTTTACCATTTCTAACTTTACACCATTTGTTTTCATTTTTACATTTTTAATTTTTTTAACCTAGATTCAGTGTTCTTCAGACCCTTCCCAAACAGTAACAAAGGAATTTATATTCATTTATTTCTATTTTATAAAAACAGCAGTCACACAATTAATTATAAATTACCTATGAATCATATGATTGCATGCTTAGATGGTAATAAAAAAGATTATCCACTAGACAATATATATTACCTGATCATTGATAGGGGACTCTAAAACATGTTCTTTTGAAAATTTTAGGTTATATTCAGTTCAGCATATTTATGGTATGAACTGAATTTTTTTTTAATTTTATTTTTTATAAACATATAATATATTTTTATCCCCAGGGGTACAGGTCTGTGAATCACCAGGTTTACACACTTCACAGCACTCACCATAGCACATACCCTCCCCAATGTCCATAATCCCACCCGCCCAACCTCCCTCCCCCCATCAACCCTCAGTTTGTTTTGTGAGATTAAGAGTCACTTATGGTTTGTCTCCCTCCCAATCCCATCTTGTTTCATTTACTCTTCTCCTACCCCCTTAACCCCCCATGTTGTAGATCAGAAAGAAACAGAGACAATATACAATAACAGTCACCTGAACTGAATTTTAAAAGGGACATTAGCTCATAAGTCATCATATTTACCTAAAGGGATCTTCTCACACTTAAAAAAAATAGCATAAACCTGTTATTATGAAGTACTTGAAATGATTTGCCATGAAGATATTTTTTGTTCTTTTCCCAACTCCTACTCCGATTACACACAAATTAGCCAAATCCATGTATACAGTCTCCTGATCAGCCTGAAATGAGGACAGGTCTGAACACCTAGTGATGAAAATCTTCCAAGAAAAGGGTTACTTTGCTATCACTTTGTGCACTGTCTGTGCTAAGTACTCAATCGATGTGAATGTAATTGTATAAAAAGCCCTCAGCAATTATGAAAAAGCTATTACACTCAGTATTATGGTTCTCTTTATTATTGTATACCAATTAGAATATGTATAAAGAATATGACAGAGTAGAATCCAACTGTTCCCTGCCTGTATTCTACTATTTAAACTTCAATTAAGTGAAATTAACAAAATTTAACAAGCCCAAACCTCATAGAAATTTTCACGTGTTCCAAATGCCAAAATATTTGGGAGAGGGAGGAAGTCTTCCATTCTCTACCTTCTTTTTCTTCTCATTAAATCACCATTTTATTTCAATAGTACCAAATAGTATTTCTTTTTTTATATATATTTTCTCCCATTTCCAAGTTGTACAAAAAATTGCAATATAATACAAGGTACCTTTAACAGTATGAAATACATTTTATTATATATTTGTAAATATCACATATATTTAATTTTGTCCATACACTAAAATTCCCATAAGTAAATATGAAAATTTTAATGAAGAAGTTTTGGAAATGGCAGCTCTTTAATGTAGGTAGAGTACTCTCTGAGGAAATAATTCCAATGCTACACAGTATTCTTTAAACCTAACCAGGCAACTACAAAGGTTTTCAAGCAAGGCTTCTCTTCTGCTTTATCATGCATCCATGTGGTTGGTACAGAAACCTGCAGAAGTTTTTACAAAGGGTTCACAAAGAAAATAGCTATTTTAACATCCACATTTTTTAAAGGCAAATTTATCTTTTCTCCTGTGTCATAACTAATTTGGAGAACAGTTCCTATAATTTCAACTTCTCTGATTTCTTACTTTAATCTGAAGTCTACATAACTTTTATGTGCATGAAGTTAGTGTGAATAAAAAAATTAGGGAAGAAATAAGATGATGCCCATGAACAGAGCTACTAATTTACTGATTTAAAATAAGATTTGTTTTGTTAAAATCCTGATGAAAATACTTGATTTCATATACTCTATTATAGAAGGAAGAATTTTAGGCTTTTACCTGAAATGTCTTATCAAAATGAATGCATTTGTAAGTGGAGATTTTAATCTTATTTCCTTATTACCCATTTGATGATTAATAATCCTCATTCTCAGGAAAATAATTGAAAACTACTTAAATTGCTTCATGAAATGTAAGCCAAATTTCTCTTGATTTATTTTCACTACAATTATATCACTTAAGAAAATATAAAATTATTTGAAGGCAAACTGGTTAAATGTATTTCTAATTCAAAATGGGCTCATTCTTTTCTTCTCTTTGAGTTACACAGCTCAGTAGGTAAGAGATGGAATAACTGTGAGCTGTCTGAAGGCAGAGACTTCTGCCTCTTTCATTCACTATAGTAACTGTAAGGCTTAAAACAATGCTAGGAGTTGTGCAATTATTTCTTTCTTTCTGAAGAAATAATTTGGTTGATTCACAACCAAAGCAGATTGTCTTAGTCCATTTGGGCTGCTTAAACAAAAACACCATATACTGGGTGGCTTAGAAACAACAGAAATGTATTCCTCACAGTTCTGGAGGCTGGGATGTCTAAGATCAAGGTTCTGATATTTTGTGTCTAGTGAGAATCCTGTTCCTGGCTTGTAGACGGATGTTTTTGCTGTAACTTCATACAGTCAAAGGGGTGAGGGATCTCTCTAGAACCTCTTTTACGAGGGCCCTAATCCCATCCTAATCGCCTCCCAGTCTCCATCTCCAAATACCATCATATTGGGAATTAGGTTTCCATATATAAATTTTGAAAGGATAAAAATAGTCCATCTACAGCACAGATCTTTCTTCTCTAAGTGCAGATGCTGAAGTTGGAAATTATGGTCAGATACTATTAGGTTATATCATAAATAAGAAAATAATACAAAGTGTCTCAAAAAAAGCTGTCTTGTTATAATTTTCTGGAAAGTAAATAGGCAATAAAACAAATAAATGTGGATGTTTATAACATATTTCAAACTCAAATCTGATAGATGATTGATTGAGTATAAGTAGATAGATGATTATAATGAAATCATACCATGACTCACAGGTCCACATGCCAATCTTGATGATGACTGAGGAAGGTAAAGGAAGTTCTACAGATTAATCAATAATTACAGGAGACCAACTTTGAGGTGTATCTGTTTTCCATACTGGACTAATGATATGATTCAGTTATGGGCTTGTTTAAAATATATATTGAGGATTCTCCAAGAGGAGTCTGTTTCATTGGACCTGCAGAGATCACAGGAATCTGCATTTTTATAAGCTTAGCAAATGATTCTAATAATAATCAGCTACCAGAGGAACATGGCTCCATTTCAGTAGTTATTGAGAAATAATTAGCACAAAAATAGGAGATGAATAAATAAGTATAAAAAAGTGGCAACTTGTAAAAATAAGGATAATATATGAATAAAGAAAGAAGAGAAAAAAATAAGTAGATAAGTTCTGATACATATCAACATCTGATAGAAGAGTAGACTTTTTAAATATCATTTTTAAGATAAAACTTTCTTTAAAAAGAGCATTTATCCTTTACTTCTATCAGAAATTAGGTATTTTAGCACATTATAGCAGCAGGAACTTGTAACTGTAGAGCTGTGTCTAAGGAAGGATATTGCTCAGGAAAGGTGACCTTTTATTTGGAAGTTGAATGAGCACCTAGTGTCTGATAGACAATTTCAGGGGTATGACTAATATATGTAATTAAAGTGTTACTCAGCAGGCTGAGGGAGAGAAAAACTTAAAACTCTGAAATAAAGTCATTTCAATTTAAGGTATCACAGATATAAACTGCATAAGAAAAAAATAAAATAATAAAAATAATTCTAAAAAATAAACTGCATAAGAAAAGAAATCAAAATTTTGGAGGTGGTTTTTGAGGAAAATCTGTTTGAGACAGCACAAACCTGAGGTCACTTGTGCAGGACCTGCTGAGCCTGTTCCCTGGCATCAGGGACACTGCCTTCAGTGAGGTCTCTGCTTCCTGACCCTGGAGTACTACTGGGCTCTACTTGGTCTCACCTGCATCTGATGCTATGGGAACAGCACCCCTGGCAGAGACCTGGAAAAATGATGGTGGGGCGGGGGACTCCCCTTGTGTGTTTCCCTTCCCTCAGATTAGTCTTGTATTGCCATTGTCCAAAACCTTGAAAACACATGTCCACTTTTATAGATATTTATAGGAAGAGGACTAATCTCATACTTTCTCAATTGCCAGAAGTAGAAGTCCACCACACTTGTGTTTATTATAACCCACCTCAAATAATTTGGGAGCTAAGCAGACTATAACTAATAAAATAATAAAATGAGAGCATGTAGATAAAAGTGGCAATGCATCCCCACTCCTGATAACATAACTCAAAATTACATAATACTCTTTTTTGGTCACCAGTGGCATCTTCATAGAAGGACTTATGTCATTATCTTCTCCAAGGTTTGAAGATGATCTGGTACAGATAGTCAGTGGTCAATTTTATTTCCTTGGACAATTTCTCTAGAGGACCAGCTTCACTTTCCTGCATCCAGTTAGTATATACTATAGGAATGCAAATATGTATGAAGTCAGACCAAATGTCTTTCATATTCCTTACTATGTTAATATTTCATATTATTAATAGTAATAATTTCATGAAATATTTCATATCAACTTAAATAAAATAAACCATATACCCTAAAATGCTACCAAAAAAAGAAGCATGCACTCTAATGCCAAAAAATATGATTTCTGAAGTATTTACACCACCAATTCCTACAATCAAATGTATACGGTTTGGAAAGATCATCAAACTATAAACTTTTCTTAAAGCTTTCTGATCTGAAAAGAAGGTAAAGAATAGTAAAGGGATTATGAAATGTCTTTGTATCTCAGACACTCAAGGTCACCTTGAGCTCACCTTGAGTGTCTGAGATACAAAGACATTTCAAATTGACCTCAGTTGTTTTGAATAACTACTTTAAATTTTGGAGCAAATGACTCCAGTTACTGAAGATGAAAATTTTGTTCAACTTTGGATTTATATTTGAGTTAACCAGAATGCTGGTATCTGTGGCAGACATTACCATGGTCACTGCCCTGCTTGCTCTCCTCAATGCCCACCACCTCCAGTTCTCTTTCCATCCTGGGACACAGGGAAAAATACACTTCCCAGGCTCCTTGGGTCTATGTGGGTGAATGATAGTCCTTTGATATGATCTATTTAAAAGGTAAAATCATGTGTTTTTACACATTCTGGGTTGTAGCACTAAGGAACTGGAGCACTGTAATCTATGCCTTCTGTTCTCCTGTTCTGTTTGTCATGGCAGAATCTTCATCATGAGGTGGAAATGTCAAATATCAAAACATCTTTAAAGCTGAACCAATGTGTGGAGGAGCCCTGCCATCAAGTCACCAAGATACTCAAAGCAGACTCTGTGTATGTGAGGAAACAAACTTTTGTTGTGTTAAGCCACTGAAATTTCAGGGTGCTTGTATTATAGCATAACCAACTTTATTCTGACTAATAAAAATATTGTCAGCAAGATCTGAAAGCTGCTCTAACAAGTATCTCAAAGGGGTTTGGCAAGGACTTAGTAGCAAGAAGGCAGGAAACCATATTATATATATCTGTGAAGTTGAGAAAACTTAGAGGCAGATTATGTATTTAATGAACGTGTAACTCGAGGGAAGAAAATAGAAACATAATTTTAATAGTATGTATAAAGAAATTCAACTATATGGGGTACAATATTACATGAACAAGAGAAGCTCAGAAAGAAACAAGCTTAGAGGCAGAAATGAAGGGGAATAGAGAAATTTTAGAAATTTGAGTTCTTGCAGAGTTGAAAGGGCTAACTGGTTTTTTATTCCAAATAATATAAGATGAAATGGAGAGGGAAATTTTTGAGTATCAAAATTCCACTAAAACTTAGTGTTAGAGTAGATCAAAATAAAGATATGACTTCTTACTATTGTTAAATCTCACAATAGATTAAGGTGCCTAAGTGGAAAGAGCAAAAAGGGCATAGAAATCAAGACTTTCATGACAGCCTATAGGTAATGAGACTCCAAAACATGATGTCTCTAGACATCACATGGAGAGGCTTGGCTTTCACCTTCACTCAGCAGTAGCAAAGCACCTCCCTTGTCCCTCTGAGGTTGGGTCAGAGGAGGTCTAGTTATGAGTTAAGACTTTTACCACCACCCAGAGATAATGGACCACCTCCCCAGGGTATCGGTAGAGACCACATAGCAACTGGGAACTCCCACCCCACCTAGCAGTAACCAGGAGACCCCACTCACTGTGGTATCAGTGGAGGCTAAGTGGGGCACCTGGACCTCTACCTCCACTTAGCAGCATTTAAATAAGATACAGAGATTATATATATATATACATATACATATATATTTATACATATACATATATATGTCAAACTTTGAATAGAAAATTACTTTCATACCAAGAACCAAGAAGATCTCAAACTGAAAGAATAAAAGGCACTAAATGGAAGTGAAAACCAAAAATGACAGAGATACTGGAATTATCTTACAAAGATAAAAGCAGCAGTGTTAAAAATAGCTCAATGAACAATTACCAAACACTTGAAATAATTGAAAAATAGAAAGCCTCAGCAAAGAAAAAGAACCAAGTGGGAATTCAGAATTTAAATAATACAGAAACTGAAATAAAAAGCTTAGGTGAGGGCTCAATAACAGGAAAGAAAGGAGAGAGGAAAGAATCAACACACTGAAAAGTGAAAAGGTAGGAATTATTAATCGGGACAAAAGAGAAAATAGGCTGAACAAATAAGTGAACAGAACCCTGGGGACCTGTGGAACAGGAACAAAAGCTCTAATATTTTTCTCCTCTTATCTCAGAAAGAGAGAAGAACAAGGGTGGGGCTGAATACGCCTCAATAGATAATAGCTGGAAACTTCTCCAATTTGACACAAACATCAATCTACAGTCGAGAGGCTAAGTGAACTCCAAACTGGATAAATCCAAGAAAACTATGTCAAGATGCATTATAATTAAACTTCTGAAACTCAAGACAAAACTAAAACTCTCTAAAGCAGCAAGAGAGAACGGACACCTTTCCTGCAGGGGAAAAACAATGTGATGACAGTGAATTTGTCCTCAGAAATCATGGAGGCCAGATAGAAGAGGCTAACAGAAAATAACAAGCCAAAAGAAAAGAACTGCCAACCCATTGCCTATATGCAGGGAAGACATCCTTTAGGAATGAAGGAGAAATTGAGATATTCTCAAAAGGAGCAAAACTAAGAGAATTTATTGCCAGTGGACATATATTAAAAGAATGGCTAATATTGAAAAGATATATGCACCCTTGTTTATTGCAAGTTATTTGCAATAGTCAATATACAGAAGCAACAACACAAATGTCTACCCATAGATGAATGGATAAAGAAGATATGGTGTGTCTATATACAATGGAATATTACTCAGCCATAAGAAAGAATGAAATCTTGCCATTTGCATTGAGGTGAATGGAACTAGATAGTATTATGCTAAGTGAAATAAGTCACAGAAAGACAAATACTATGTGATTTCACTCTTATGTGGAATTTAAGAAACAACAAATGAAAAAAAAAAAAAAAAAAGAGAAAAAAAGAGACCAAAATAACCAGACTCCTACAGAGAACAAACTGGTGATTGCCAGAGTGGAGGTTGGTGGTGAAATGGTGAAACAGGTGAAGATGATTAAAAATACACTTATCCTGATGAGTACTGACAGACAAATGTATAGAATTATTGAATCAGTCTATAGTTCACCAAAACTAGCATAACACTGTATGTTAATTGTACGTGAATAAAAATAATAACAATTAAAAAAAATAAAGAACAAGACAAGGGCATGTGCAAGAAACCAAAGAAGATCCAATAAATAATAAGGGATGTTGCCATGCCTACAGTGGCACCAGCTGTATACCCTGCCACAGTCTTGATGAACTGCCCAAAAGATTTACATCTGTTTTAATATTTGATTATATCTGAATTTACATCTACTGTTCTCATACCTGAAGGCAATGAACCTTGGAAAAATCCACAGTTTATTCAAAGTTGTAAAGAGAAAGTGGTCAATGAAAGTATAACAAGATATTAAGTAGGAATTTTGTTATACTAGGGCCCAATTATAGGAAATAAAAAGGCACTATGACCTCATATTCTTAACTAGAAACAGTGAGACATGTTGCCATGGGAAGTAGAATCTGCCTTCCCATTACTAGCCCACCAATACCAACACCTCCAGGAGAGGGAGGGGATGGAATATCAGTCCTATGTCTTTGGACAAGCAGGAGGCGAAAGGGTTCTTGAGGAAGACTCTAAAAGAAACATTGTAAAGTTTGGAGGAGCTCATTCAAAAAGGAAAATTCTCATCTTATTAGCTGGTTAAGTATCTTCTTAGGAGACTTTTTGGCCTAGATTTTACCTACCTGAACACTGAGATAGGAGAACTGAAGAAAAACTGTGGTGAGGAGAGAGGGACCCCAAGGCACAGCTGCAGCAACACCATTTGGTACGCCAAGGGATTCCAGCAGACATTTTAGAAAATAACCAGGCTTGAGCTATTTGCTGCTGCCTCAGAAAGCTAGCTACAAAGCATGAACCCAATAGCAAGAAGTTTGAGTTAACTGAAGGAGGGGCATCTGGGGAGGCAGGGAGCCAGAAGAGCCAGAGATGGTAGATCCGGATCAGGGAAATGTGCAGACAGAGGCTTGTGCTATGTCCCCGGAAAATTCACAAGTACAAGTAACAAGAAAGCTAGCATTTGGACCATTTACACATAGAGAACATGTGGGGCCAGGTAGGATTTCCCAAGAAAGATGCACAACCATTGGGAAATGGAGCTCAACCATGGCAGTTAAATAGGAGGGCCTCCTGTCCTCTTCCTCTTCCCAGCCTCAACACTCTGGTAGTGACGCTTAGAAGAAGGGTGGAGAGAGCATCTCAGAAGTCCCCCTCTAGGCAAAAGATGTTAAGAAGAGAGCTGAACAACAAACTGTGAGTGTGTCTCCATTGCACATCGCTCAAACCATAGACTTACCATCAATGGGAAGGTGAAAAATTTGAATCAGTTATGAGATGTAGTTTTAAATCAGATGGACTAATAATAACTCAATGTAGCCAGAAACCCATAGGAATCTACCCCAAATATCATTAAGGAGTCTACAAGATACAGTTTGGAACTATAGAGAAATAAAAATATGTATATATCCTACTGAGTTTGGAACATTCAAGATTCTCATATGCCCAATAAGTTTCTGATTCTAGAATTTGGAGGATTTGTTGTTTTTGTTGTTGAAGAGTTGTCAGTTCTCCTGGTGGTTCTTAGATCATATTTACATACTTCTTTTTGTGTCTATAAATCAATGTTTATTTTAATGTAGGGTTTGATGATTTCCATTTTTTAAGATAGTTATTTATTTGTTTGAAAGAGAGAGAAAGAACGAGAGAGAATGCAAGTGAGAGAGGGGGAGGTAAAAGCAGACTCCGTGCTGAGCATGGAGTCTTATGCGGGACTCCATCTCATGACCCTGAGATCATGACTGGAGCTGAAATCAAGAGTTGAATGCTCAACCTACTGAACCACCAATGTGCCTCCTTTTCTAAAGATTTTATTTGTTTTAGAGAGAACAAGAGAATGGCTGATGGTTTTTAGATTGAAAGTATTATATCAAATCCAAATAAAACTCCATACTGGGTAATAAATTCTCTGTGTTTATAAAAATAACTTACTACCCTATAAAACTGACAGTTTTTTGCTTTTAAATTTTTATGAAATCACATGACAAAGTTGATAAGTGTGTCATGTTTCCAAATTGGAAGGAAAAATGATATATGGCATTGACATTGCTGCCGGTAAAGAGAAGATGTGAATTACTCCACTGTGGAGACATGGTGCCCTCCATTCACAATGATGTCCTCAGAATGAATCCATTATTCCCTCTCCGTG
Organism: Lutra lutra; assembly: GCF_902655055.1. Taxonomy (NCBI): domain Eukaryota; kingdom Metazoa; phylum Chordata; class Mammalia; order Carnivora; family Mustelidae; genus Lutra; species Lutra lutra. Next base: position 80,064,712 of record NC_062281.1, read on the forward strand.
TCACAGAACTAGATCACTCAGAAGGGCTGAAACTTCAATTCTACATAAAAGAAAAAGTTTAGAAGATGACAAGCCAGGAATCTGCTCTTCTCTAGCACAACCTATCCCTAGACTTGAAGGTGGGGATAGGGAGATTGTTCTTGCCCACATCCTTGACCTCACTAACACCCAGTCTTCATTCAAAACTCCCTCCAGCTTCTGAGCATCTCAGAAGACCTGCACAGTGTGATCTGCACAGTCTGATCTGGATGTTTCACTGTGGTCTTCATCTCTCATTTCTTTACACTATATCCCAGACCCCCCAGCTATAGCTGATTAACAAGTCTGGATGTTTCTTCTACTGCTACAAGTAACTGCTACTAATGATTGCTAAAATTTATTGAGCTTCCTGTGTATTATCTTCTTTAAACCCTGACCACACATTATGAAGTAGATATCACAATTATACCCACTTCACAGATGAGCAAACAGAGGCACCTGATTTGCCCAAGGTCACAAAGCTGGTAATTTCCTGAACTATAATTCAGACAAAGGCAATTTTCTTCAGGGTCTGCACTTTGACCACTAAATGAGTGAGTGAATGAATGAATGAATGAATGAATAATTAAAAATTGGGAAGGATAGTCAGGGGTCTGCATTAGTACATCAGTTCCTAACTGCTCTTGAGTTACCCTGGAACTAGTGCAGGTGGGGAGCCCAAGGAAGAGAGCTATCTGCATATGTCCTGCACCAGGTTGTGCTGGGCAGTGACTGTCCAACCCTCTCCATCAAGCATGAGTGCCTTAGTCATAGAGATTAGATTTTCCTTTTCTCTCTCCAAGATGTAAGGAGAGCAATACTGAGTTTAGATTTGACCAGCTAGGGGCAAAATATTAAGTCACCCTCACAAACTCAGAATCCTCCAATGAGTAAAATGGCAGTGGTAGCCTCCATGGCCAGCTCTCTTGGTGACTGGGCCACAATATGTGGCCCTCAAGTTCTTTGCATAATAGCCCTGGAGTTTCTAATCTTTGAGTAACCTTATCTTTGCTGCTTTGCAAATATGTCATCTTTCCCATGGGCCTTCAACTAATTGACCATGTTGAACTGCCACTGACTGAAATTGTTTTTTTTCCTGGTGGACAAAACCTTTCTCCAACATCTTCCACAGGTGGTCAGCACTCCTCTGTTTGGCCAACACCTGTGATAAAGAACTCATTCCTTCCCTATTAGTTCATTTCGTCTTTGTAAATGGCTGGCTTATACACATTTTTCTTATATTAAATGAAAATTTTTCTCCATCATTTTTTGTTCAATACTTTGTAGTTGTAGAAGCAAATACTTTTTAAAAATTTTTATTTGTTTTCTTTTTTTATTGAAGTATATAATAAAAGCAAATATTTTAAATACTTAAATGCTTAGAGAGGGCAAGTCCCCACCTCATGAGTCATTTCCTTTCCAGATCAAACATCTCAAATTCCTCCAGCTAATAAAACATAACTATTTCAACACCCAGGCAATTGTCATTTTTAACAAGTGCCCTTTTAATATATCTCTCTTAACATGTCGTACCCAATGATGAATGCCTTCTTCCAGATGTGTTCTGATCTCCTAGGATAGAAAATGGCCACCATTCCTTAAAGAATAGAATTTCTTGCCTAAGCAATTAGAAGGATTATCTTTAGTGGAGACTCACATCTTAACTTAGCTATTTGAAAATGGCATCCAGAAATCTCTCTGAGGTTCATTGTAAGTTGAGAAAATGGGTGGCTTTTATATATGTATTAGTTTGCTAGGACTACCATAACAAAATACCACAGGCTGGGTGGCCTAAGGAACAAAAATTTACCTTCTTGTAGTTCTGAAGACTAAAAGTTTAATAGCAAGGTGTCATTAGTGTTGCTTTCTTCTGAGGCCTCTCCTCTTGGGTTGTAGATGGTCATCTTCTCCCTGTGTCCTCACATAGTCTTTCCTCTGTACCTGTCTGTGTTCTAATCTCTTCTTACAAGGACACCAATCATATTAGAGCCCACTAATTATTCTACTTTAAAGACTATCTCCAAATGCAATCACATAATCAGTTACTGGAAGTTAGAATTTCAATATATGAGTAGGAGACTGGGGACACGATTCAGCCTGTAAAATATCCAAAAATCTCTCTGGGGTTCATTGGGATAAGTCTGGAAAATGGACTATAGGGGAGGGAGGTGGGAAATAATACCCTCAAACATAAACTTTAACGGGTAAAGACAAGGAGCTCAGATTTTTATTCCTGCTCTTTTATTCATCAACTCCTAGCAACCTTTAGACAAGCAACTGGCAGGCAACCAATTCTGTCAGGGATTCAACAGCAGGACTCCAGTTTGGGGAGCAGGGGAGGGAAAGGCCCCTCTGGTTACAATTGTGTAATTTTTCTTTCCAACCCTTTGGCTAAAGCCAAGTGAGGAGAAGATCATTTGAACCTCAGACTATTTTGTCATTCTCTGGTACAGGCCCACAATGTACCATATAATGACACCACAAATTGTCACTGGCTTTGAGGGAATGTGCCACTCTATCTCAAATGTCACTTTTGGAAATGATTTGTGGTTATCATCATAGCAAATTATGTGTCCAAGGAATTGACAAATCGAAATAAAGAATTTAATGAGTCACTGCCTTTTTCCTATAATTTGAGTTTTATGATCTATAATCCACTTTTTGATCCAGAAAACAGCTGCTTCCTCTTTTCAGAGTGTCATTGCTTAATAAAATTCTTCAGCCACAGTAGAAAGAAAGCAGTAACATGGCTGTAAGAGAATGAACTAAAAGTAGAAATATCAGTATAACAGTGTGGCCAAAGATGTGAACTGGGGGGAGAAACAGACTTGGGAACCAGTCCTGCCACTGGCTTCACTAGATGTGACCTGGGGCAAGTGATTGAACACTGTGAAGTCTCAGTACCCTCCTCCTTAAAATGAGCACAGTCTCAATGCCAGCCTCATTAGAGACTTGTGCAGAGTAGATGAAACTGTGGACATTCCCAGTGCAGTCAGCTCCTGGTCCACAGTAACAGGGAACAGCTAGCTGCAGTGTGAAATTTTTCCTCACAAAGATAATTATGCACAATCATTCATACGCCCACGTGCCCATGATTAAGAGATCAGAATGCAAAGAAGGCACAGTGTTGGAACCTGTTTATTCATTCAGTCATTCAGCCACTACCACTAGATCCTGGAGGAGCTCACAGTCTGGTAAGGGACCAGAGCAGATAGACATGTACAAAGCACAGTGATGAGTGCTGTAATAAAACACAGGCCTGGTTAGAGTAGCACCAGGGAGGGACTGCCTAGAGGGGCTGGAAAAAGCTTCTTGGAGCTGCTGGATGAACGGAAGGAGGGAACGCCCTGTACACATAGAAAACAGAATGGGTTAAGGCAAGAGAAAAACCCTGATGCACTGCAAGGAAATGGAAGGAATTTGCTTTGGCTAGAGAGTAGGAATATCAGTAAGAAAGACATAAGGGAGGGGTAGGCTGGGCAAGGTCAGAGATGAAAGGCATTCCCGCAATGATGCATTTTGACTGTATCCATTAGTGAGAGGTCATGATGCAAAAATAAGCATTTATAGTTTTTTTTTCAATAACAATTTAGACAGATATTTTAGATTGAGTTGTAGGAGTCATATTATGAATAAAACTCATTGTGGAAATATAGTGGATTCAGAGGATAAGATATCCAGCTTTCAGTCTTGGTTTATACACTAACTTGATCAGGTTTTAAACTTCTTCGTAAAATGAGAGGAGAATACTAGGTGAGTTACAAAAGATCATTGCACATTAATGTCTTTATGTGTTGTTGCAAAACATAAAGTTTCACTTTTCTAGTAGCAAATTTATTACTATTATTATTATTATTTACTTTATTTTATTTTTAGAGACAGGGAGCACATGTACACACGAAGTGGAGAGGAGGACAGGAGGGCAGAGAGAGAGGAAGAGAGAATTTTAATCAGGCTCCATGCCCAGTCCAGATTGCATCACTGGGCTTGATCCCATGACCCTGAGATCATGACCTAAATCGAAATCAAGAGTCAGACACTTAGCCAGCTGATCCACTCAGTTGTTCCTCTAACAATAAATTATCATTTAAGCTAGCATTTTCTAGGGTATTCAGTGCTGTACTCCTTTTCCTTTTAAATCAAGTTTTCTTAAAAGGTTAAGTGGAAATAAAATCATTTTGTGAGGGCTAATTTTAATGGTAAAACTTGTAGGCATGTAAAATGTTTGGCCTATATATTTGCTTTCATGTGCTTTACCTAAATGTGGCACAAGTAAGTAATGCAAAGCACATTTGCAAAACTGTGTAAATTTCTAAGAGCACTCATAAATGTGCATCATTTCATTTTATTTCACTTTAGTTGTGCTTTATTTTTCTACTAAATGCCCAAAGGGAGTCTAGCATTTAGAGTTCGTTGAAATCATCAGCAATATATGCATTTCTCTGTCTTCAGTTATGGTCACATGGTTGTAGGCTTGGAAAATGATTTCATATTTTAATTTTTACGTTTGCAGAAAGGCAGGTGAATTTGACGTCTTAATTTTGAAAGTTATTAGCAAAATGCATGTAACATTATTTACATGGAAGCATATCTAAATTCTTGTATTAAGTTGTAATAGTCTATGCCTCCAAAGTTTCTTGAGGATGCAATGTTCAATAGTCTTCAAGCTGTTCGGTCTGTAGGTTCACCTTTTCTATAATTACTGGCATTTCTCTGAAGGTTACAAAGGAAAAAAAGTTCTTACAAATAAAGTTAATGAGTCTATTTTCTAGGCCTCCAAAAGGAAATTGAGAATGTTTGTCAGTTTGATGACAATCTACCTGCCCTGTACAAGGACAGTTAATGTAATGTGCTCCCCTCATCAGCTAGGCTCTTCACTGTTTAGCCACTGACCTTCTGCACGGCTTTGCAGCAATCAGGGAGAATATATCAAGCAGCATTTTTATCTCTGATCCATTAAGTGACTACATTTAAGCACACATTCTGACATTTACTTTAAAGGTGTTACGTACAAAATCCTGTCATTAATGTCATCAAAACCTGCTTTAAAGTGCTTATTTTAATGGGCATATTTTGGCTCTGCACCCCAAGAACTTAACTGATTCAAGTGACTCATTGGTAAAAAAAGGGTAAAGAAAATATCTTCCTTCTAATCTAATGCAAGTCAGCAAGCATTTATTGAGCACTCACTGTATTGTAGCCACTAGCTTAGGTAAGTTTCTCTTTTTAAAATTGATATATAATTGACATATAACATTATATTAGTTTTAGGTGTACAAAATAATGATTTGATATTTGGATATATTATGAAATGATCACCACAGTAAGTTAACATCCACTCTCTCATAGGTGCAAAATTTCTTTTCCTTTTGAGGAAAACTTTTAAGATCCACTCCCTTAGCAACTTTCAAACATCTCCTTCTATATATCTTCATAGGCAAGCTTATCATCTGCTCCCATAAAAGTGTTCCTCTTTTTATATTCTTAACTTAATGAAACCATCTCTTAAGTGATCATTGTTTACTTCACTTCCCCTCCCCCCTCATCTAGAGCTAAGCACTTATCAAAATGTGCTGATTTTCTCAAGTTCCTGACCTTTCCAACCAATTGTCCATTTTTAGGCCTCCTCTATTTCAACAAATTTATTATCATTCTTTCTGCCATCACACTCTTCCTGCTCTATTCTAACCTTCACACAAATTCTGAACTGCTGTGCCCTTGCCATGGTCCTCCAGCCACCCTTCTATGGAACAGCATCAGCTATGATGGTAGGGCCACATGTCTCCTTGACAGGGACTCAACCCATTACTCGTGTAATTGTACTGCATCCTGACTCACTTCATACTTCCAGGCCACCAGAAGCCTGCTGGTTTTGGCACCAATCACACTGCTTTTCACCTCATTCATTCATTCATTTGTTCATGTAGGAAATATTTATTAAGCTACCTGCTCTATTCAAGGCTGAAAATGTTATGGTGAACTAAATATCTATACAGATATTAGAGTCTAGTAGATTCTTCTAAATATCCCATTTTTTCACTCCAAATCCAGATGAATTTTACTCACTCTTAGATATCACCTACTCAGACTTCTCCTGACCATCCAGAACTCCCAACACCCATCTGCTTCATTCATACCTCTCTCTTTCCCACCTCCCCGACCTCCTGCATGACATGAATGGATATATGAATGAACAGATCTGCTCTCAGGGACCTTATAATCTATGAGAGAAGATAAGAAATACATACTTGTCCCCATAATAATGCAGAAAACAGTCATGGAAACAGTGTCCATATACTACAAAAGGGAGAGATTACCTCAAGAAACATTCCCTGAGCACCTGGTGAGACCCAACTATACTTGGAGATGAGAGAAGGAAGAGACCCATCACACTTTTGAGGGAATCCGAATCACATGGCATTCAGAAACCTGCATGGGGAAGAAACATTTGCAGTGGGGAGAATTTCTATAGAAGACTGTGAAGAAAGGGAGGCTTTCTAGGCTTGAGTTTGGATCACCACAGCAGAGTGCTCTGCTGGAGGTGTAGATTTCATGAGAAGGCAATGGGAAGCCATTTCAATTCTTGAGCATGGAGTGAGCCAATCCCAAGTGTACTTCTGAAGGTACTGAAAAAGGGGTGTGAACTGGGGAGAGAAGAGTTCAGATAATTTTGTTATAATCCATGCGAAAGATGTTGAATGCCTGAACTTGATGGTGGAAATAAGAATAGAAAGAAAAGAATGAAAGAAAGAACGAAAGAAAGAAAGAAAGAAAGAAAGAAAGAAAGAAAGAAAGAAAGAAAAAAGAAAGACAGACCAGAGATATAATAATAAGAGACCTAAGAGGAAAAGAAAATTTGCATGATAAAAAATGTTTGGAATGTGTCCAGACTTCTAAGAAATAATACAGTTGACACTTGGACAACACAGCAGTCATGGCATATAACATTTACCTCCCCCAGAACTTAACTATTAATAGCCTACTGTTGATTAAAAGCCTTACTGATTGCATAAATAATTAACACATATTCTATGTTACAGGTTACAAGTTACATTCTTACAGTAAAGATAGAAAAGAGGAAATCTTATTAAGAAAATCATAAGGAAGGGACACCTGGGTGGCTCAGTCAATTAAATGTCTGCCTTCGGCTTAGGTCATGATCCCAGTCTGGAGTCAAGTCCCACGTCGGGCTCCTTGTTCAGCGGGGAGTCTGCTTCTCCCTCTGCCTGTTGCTCCCCCTGCTTGTCAAGTTCCTTCTCTCTCTGACAAAGAAATAAATAAAATCTTTAAGAAAAAAAAAAGAAAATCATAAGGAAGATACATTTACAATACTGTATTTATTGAAAAAGAATTCACTTATAAGAGTGTGATTCAGGGGCACCTGGGTGGCTCAGTGGGTTGGGCCTCTGCCTTCAGCTCAGGTCATGATCTCAGGGTCCTGGGTGGAGCCCCGCATTGGGCTCTCTGCTCAGCAGGGTGCCTGCTTCCCCCTCTCTCTCTGCCTGCCTCTCTGCCTACTTGTGATCTCTCTGTCAAAATAAATAAATAAAATCTTAAAAAAAAAGAGTGTGATTCAAACCAATGTTGTTCAAGGGTCAACTCTGTATGTTGCTAGTATCTATTTATGCCTTCCAATCCCAGTGTGAGCTGGGAACTCCTAGGGGGCAGGGATCAGATCTGTTTTAGCAACTTTGTGTCCTCAATACCCAGCAGAGTCCCTGTTTCCCAAAGAACACTCAGGATAGTTCTGGATTAATAAATTAACTATCAATTAATTTTATATTCTATCCTCCATGAAAAAAGGTATCAACTTTGAAATCCCAGCCCATTTTCCTTTTTATGTCTACTAAGAAGAAATATATTTAGAAGAATTATAAATCATTCCTTTTTTTCCAACAATTCCATCTAACATTTTGACTAATGGTATTGCCAATTATTGTCTTGAATCCACAAATTAAGCTGCTAGAGAACAGGTACACTCCTCCATGTGTAGATTCAAACTCTCAATATTTTTTAACTGTCTTAGGAAGAAGTATAAAACATTGACTAACAGCCTTGAAATGTATCCATCTGCCTGACCTTCAAACACAAAGCAAGAAAAATAACTTTAATTTTTTCTGCTTACCTAGTAGGTGTTTGTACCTTCTTTGGAGAAGTTTATGTGTATGCTAGCTTAATATTTGTCTAGTTGTCTATTTCTGGTTAATTTTTAGGCATTTTTATTTGAATGATTAATGTCACTGCTAATTCACTACAAAATACCAAACAGCTGATTTTTCTCCTTAAATCTTTCTTTCTTCCCCACATTTCTCTTGTTGGTGCTAAGAACCTATTTTTTAATCCCTGACATTCAGGATAATTTCTGTTTCCTGGACTGTGCTGGGGGAAGATGGTCATAATATGTGTTTTTAGTTACCCTCTCGTTTTGCTCACTGTCCTTCCCATGTTTCTGCAGCTTTATGCCTCCATTCACATGCACTCTCAACAATGCATTAATTTCATGCCTTGTTGATGGGAACAGCTATGACAAGGCATCAAAAAACTAGGAGCTAAAAAGAAGTTGATAACTGCTTTAAATTGTGACAGTCTAATTAGAAACCATTTTTAATTTTGTTAGGCACTGTTCTCTTCTTCCATAGAAAAGCAAGCTATATGTTATGCAAAATTATATCCATTCAGCTTCAGACTAAAAATAACAATTTTGTATGTTGCTTTGGCATCATCAGAATAAAAGTTATGTGAAATGCATAAAACGAATCACAATCCAAATCAATTGCTGTATATTTCTTATTTAGCTGAGTAGGCTGCCTACTACTTGATTGGAAGTGTGGCTTATTGCAACAAGTGGAATTTCATATTTAGAATTTTATTTTATTTTTTTTAAGATTTTATTTATTTGACAGAGAGAGACCGTGAGAGAAGGAACACAAGCAGGGAGAGAGGGAGAAGTAGCCTCCCCACTCAGCAGGGAGCCCGATGCGGGACTTGACCCCAGGACACTGGGATCATGACCTGAGCCAAAGCGAGATGCTTAATGACTGAGCCACCCACGCACCCTATTTTATTTTTTTAAAGATTTTATTTTTTTATTTGACAAAAAAAGTTCACAAGCAGGCAGAGAGGCGGGGGGTGGGGGGGAAGCAGGCCCCCTGCTGAGCAGAGAGCCTGATGTGAGAGATTCCGATGTGGGGCTCCATCCCAGGACCCTAAGATCATGACCTGAGCTGAAGGCAGAGGCTTAACCCACTGAGCCACCCAGGCACCCCCATATTTAGAATTTTAAATGAAACACATTAATTTAATAACTATTGCAAAAACAAACATGTATTTAAAATTATTACTTTCGCTAATCAATACCAAGTGCATCACTTTCTTCTACCACCACCGTTTTGAGACCATATGATGTTCTTCAGAGAAATGTTAATTTGCTCAGATCTACTTACAAGGCCACAGTACCCACCTCTAAAAGAGATACTCTCTGACTCTTTCAACTCATTTCCATGCCATCCAAGAAGACATAGCAGATTAAACTCTCGTGCTAAATATATTTCACTTTTAGCCATTTATCCTTATAAACTCTAAAACTATGAACTTTATATGTTTATAGGATGTTTATATTCAGGTGAAAACACTCTCAAACAGTCTTCTGGAGATAGCCCAGAGACAATGAAAGTTGGTGGATCATCTCTTCCCTGGACCCGGATATGTGTTTGCCTCATCTCAAGAGATGGCCAGACCCCATGCCCCCAGACTGAATTGTACAATCTCTGAGAATGAGTCCAGGTATTTGAATTTGTTAAGCTTCCAAAGTGATTCTGACACTCAAAAATGTCTTAGAACCACTGATACAATTTCTGCATTTCTTAACAGAATGTCTGCCTTCTTCCATATTAAAAAAAAAATCCATGTATTAAGAGTAGTGCCAAATTCTGCTGCTGCCTTTTTTTTTAATCTTAACATATTAGTAGCACCCCACTAGCTCTATTCTTGTCTTTCTCCCAGTGAACTAAAATGATGAGTCCAAATTTTTGGCAGGTTTTTAATTTTTTTTAATGTCATAACTATCATATACAAAGAAAATAAGTAACAAGACACTTTAAAAAGAAAAGCTCAAATTCATCAGTAAAATACTCACTTTTTAAATGATATTATTGTGTGCCTATTAAGTGCTGTGTCCTTAGCACATATTAGTGAATGTTGCATATAGTCGTTGACCCTGCCCTTATGGCAACTGAGTTCTTTTATTGTTTGTGTTTGGGTAATAACAAGAACTCATATTTATTGTGTGTCACTGTGCCAAGTGTTTTTTCTACATTGTATTGTCTAATATTTGAATCTGGCAAGTGAGCATTATAATTATGGCCTTTTTACAAAGAATGAAGTTGAATGAAGTTAAAGCTGAAGTAAAATAAATACCCCTACTCCCATTGTACCCTGTCCCAGATCACAGACCCCAAAGGTGACAGTGCATAGGATTTACAGAAGTGTGTCTGCTTCCAAAGACCAGGCTTTGCTCGAGAATTTGCAATAAATTCTCTGATGTGATATTGTTTGCACTATGAACTAAGTCTTTCAGAAGTGCTTAACATCAACCAGTAAAACCCACTCAAATAAAAAAAAAATGTTAGAGCTTGGGGGAGAAGTTAACTAATCACTTTAACTTACATTTATTTAGAGTCTTCTCGCTAAAAATTGTATTTAAGCTATTCAGTTATTAAAGGAACTCAAAAGGTAAAAAAGTTATTTTTCTCTCACTGCAATTATTTCCATATAAAATTCAAAATGGCGAGATTATTATCCAAATAATGTATCACCTAAACATTCACATTGATTAGAGTGAGTCCCTCTAACTGCTTTCTGGGAGCTCTGCCACATGTAGCGAGATCATATTTGCCCTGCCAATTCATTCACAACCATCCATCAAGCACTCTCTGCGTGCCTTGCATAGCAGGTACTGGAGACAAAACAGGGAGCAAGTCCAGCTCACACAAATACTTACGCATGTGTATGTGATGGCAGTGTTTACTAAAGTTTCTAAGAGGAATAAGGCAGGGCAAGGCCATACACAATGCTGGGAGAGTTGAGAAATGTTCTTATGTGAAGGATAGACAGAGAGAAACTCTAATGAGGTGACATTTAAATAAAGTCATAAAAGAAGTGGAGGGGGCAAGTCCTATGGGTGATAGAATCAGGAATCAAAACTCTCCCAATGAACTAAAGCCCAGAACCAGATTGTCTGCCAGGTCAATTTTACTAAACACTTAAAGAATAGTGCCAATCTTTTTCAAACTCTTCCAAAAAAATTAAAGAGAACACATTAACATGTTACGAGGCAGAATCACCCTGATACCAAAGGCAGACATAGACATCATAAGAAAAAGACTATCTACAAAAATCAAAACATCACATTTAATGAGAAAGACTGAATGCTTTCCCCCTAAGATAAGTCAAAAATAAGGATGTTTAGTGTTGCCACTCCATTCAACATTATAATGGAAATTCTAGCTATGGCAGTAAGGCAAGAAAATGGAATGAAAGCCACCTAGATTACATAGAAAGAAGTAAAACTTTCATCTATTTTGAGTCTATTGCTGTGTATGGTGTAAGGAAATGGTCCAGTTTCATTCTTCTGCAGGTGGCTGTCCAATTTTCCCAATACCATTTGTTGAAGAGACTGTCTTTTTTCCACTGGACATTCTTTCCTTCTTTGTTGAAAATTAGTTGACCATAGAGTTGAGGGACTGGACTCTCTACTCTGTTCCATTGATCTATGTGTCTGTTTTGTGCCAGTACCACACTATCTTGATGATCACAGCTTTAGAATAGAACTTGAAGTCTGTAATTGCGATGTCAATAACTTTGATTTTCCTTTCAATATTCCTTTGGCTATTCAGGATCTTTTCTGGTTCCACACAAATTTTAGGATTATTTGTTCCAGTTCTGTTTTAAAAAAGTTGGTGGTATTTTGATAGGTATTGCACTGAATGAATAGATTGCTCTAGGTAGCAGACATTTTTACAATGTTTGTTCTTCCAATCATTAAGCATGGATTATTTTTTCATCTCTTTGTGTCTTCCTCAATTACTTTGATAAGAGGTCTATAGTTTTCTGGGTACAGATTCTCTGCCTCTTTGGTTCAATTTATTGCCAGGTGTCTTATGGTTTTGGGTGCAATTGTAAATGGAATCGACTCCTTAATTTCTCTCTCTCTTGTGTCAGTGTTGGTGTATAGCAATGCAACTGATTTCTGTGCATTGATTGTATATCCTGACACTTTACTGAATTCCTGTATGAGTTCTAGCAGTTTTGGGGTAGAGTCTATTTGGGTTTTCCACATAAAGTATCATGTCATCTACAAAGAGTGAGAGTTTGACTTCTTCTTTGCCTATTCAGATGCCTTTTATTTCTTTTTGTTGTCTGATTGCTGAGGCTAAGACTTCTAGTACTATGTTGAATAGCAGTGATGATAGTGGACAACCCTGCCATGTTCCTGACCTTAGGGGGAAAAGTTCTCTGTTTCTCCCCATTAAGAATGATATTCACTGTGGGTTTTTCATAGATGGCTTTTATGATATTGAGGTATGTTCCCTCTATCATTAAACTGTGAAGAGTTTTAATCAAGAAAGTATGCTGTACTTTGTTAAATGCTTTTTCAAAATCTACTGAGAGTATCATATGGTTTTTGTCCTTTCTTTTACTTATGTAGTGTATCACATTGATTGATTTGCAGATGTTGAACCAAACTTAGAGCCCAAGAATAAATCCCACTTGGTCAGGAGAGTTGAGCAAGATGGCAGAGGAGTAGAGACCTAAATTTCATCTCATCCCAGGAATTCAGCTTGATAGTTATCAAACCATTCTGAACACCAATGAACTCAACAGGAGGTTGAAGAAAAAAATAGCAGCAACTCTATGAACAGAAAATTGATGACTTTCTGGAAGGTAGGACCTGTGGAGAAGTGAATCCAAGGCTATATTTGGGAAGATAGACCATGGGGCGTGGGGGGGGGGTGCTCCATCAGCTGGCTACTGGCAAGTGATAGAACAGTGGAGCACAAAATCGGAACTTTTAGAAGTCTGCTGTGATGAGGGACATCACTCCAGTGGCTAAGTGGGAGGTCGAACCCTGTGACAGTGTGGTCTCAGGACCCTCACAGGGAGACTGAGGGTGCCTGACTGTGGCAGAGCTCCCAGATATCAGTGCAGGGAAGCCAGCTGAAAAGATGGAGGTGAGGAGTGGGGTCTCAGTGCAGGGGCCGAATAAGCAGCCAATCTGGGGAGACTCCCCTGGTCCCCCAGGAGGAGCAGCCCAGGGACATGCTGTAGGAATATACTGGGTTTGGAGACTCCAAACAGGGTTGTGTGCCAGAGATAGAAATGCTCGGCCACAGGCTGGGTGAGCACAGAGTGCCACCGGAGATCAGGGAGGTAAGAGTGATTGACCACTGTTTTCTGAGGGCTCACTGAGCAGTGGGACCTGGAGGTCTCTGCTCCTCTGGGGCCAGAGATTGGGAGGCTGCCACTTTCATTCTCATCCTCTAAAGCTTTGCAGAAAGAGTTCAGGGAACAAAAGCTACTGAGAGCAAACCTGAGCAGATTACTGAGCCTGGCCCCTGGCAAAGGCGGTGCAATTCCTCCTTGGGCAAAGACATTTGAGAATCACTGGATGGGCCCCTCTCCCAGAAAAACCCCCAAGATCAACCAGCCAAGACCAAGTTTACCGGTCAATTAGAACTACAAAACTCCAGTGCTAGGGGAATACAAAACATGGAATTCATGGCTTTTCCCCCATGATTCTTTAATCTTTCAAAGTTAATTTTTTGAATTTTCTTTATTTTTTATTATTCTATTTCTTTTCTTAAAATTTTCCTTCTTTCCTTTTTCAACTAACATCTTATCAATTCCTTTTTTAAAATCTTATTTAATTTACATTTTTATAGTCATATGCTATTTTTCATTGTAATTAACATATTTTGTGTGTGTGTATATATATAGATAAATAAAGTAAATAAACAAAGTAAATAAATAAAAAAAATATATATATATATATATATATATATATATATATATATCTTTCTTTTAAATTTTGGGATGCAATTGCTTCTAACAGGCCAAAATATACCCTAAATCTAGTGTATGGCTTTGTACTGTACACCTGCCCGATCACATTCTCTCTCTCTCTCTTTTTTTTTTTTTAATTTTTCTTCTTTCTTTTATCAACCAACTTCTTATTAATTTTTTTTAAAAATTTTTTTAAAGTTTCATTTTTACAGCCATATTCCATCCCTTCATTGTGGTCACCCTTATTTTCATGTGTGTGTATATATATATGCACACACACACATATATATATATATATATATATACACACACGAAAATATATTTATATATATATATATTTATATACTAAAAAAATATATATGTGTGTATACACACACACACACACACACACACACACATATATATATACATATATATACACACACATATATTTTTTTTTCTTTAAAATTTTGGGAGGCAGTTTCTTCTAACAGACAAAAATGCACCTGAAATCTAGTGCGTGGCTCTGTTCTATTCATCTATCTGATCATATTCTTTATCTTCTTTTTTTCTTTCTTTCCTCCCAGTTTCAGATCTCTTGATTTGTTTAGTGTATATTGTTCTGGGGTCATTGTTACCCTTCTCAGTATTTTGTTCTCTTATTCCTCTACTATTCTCTGGACAAAATGGCAAAATGGAAAACTCACCTAAAAAAAAAAAAAAAAGAACAAGAGGCAGTACTGACTGTCAGGGACCTAATCAACATGGACATTAGTAAGCTGTTGGAATTAGACTTCAGAATGGTGATTATAAATATACTAGCTGGGTTTTTAAAAAGCATAGAAGATACCAGAGAACCCTCTCTGGATTAAATAAAATCAAGCCAAGTCTGTCCAACACGAAGTTCTAACAATTTTAAATATCTCTGCCCCTAACATGGGATAAGTCAATTATATAAGCCAATTAATAACAATATCAAAGAAACACAGTGAGAATAATAGAATAATAGTAGAAGACTTTAACACTGCCCTTCACTGAAATGGACAGATCAGCCAGGCAAAAGATCAACAAGGAAATAAGGACTTTAAATGACACACTGGAATTAGATGGACTTCACAGATAAATCCAAAGCATTCCATTCCAAAACAACAGAACACACGTCCTTCCCTAGTGCACATAGGATATTCTCCAGAATAGATCACATCTGGGGTCACAATATCAGGTCTCAGCTGGGGCCAAAGTTTGGGATCATTCCCTACATATTTTCAGACCACAATGCTTTGAAATGAGAACACAATTACAAGAAGAAAGTTGGAAAGAACTCAAATACATGGAGGCTAAAGAGCATCCTACTAAAGAATGAATGGGTCAATCAGGAAATTAAAGAAAAATTTTCAAAAATCATGAAAACAACTGAAAATGAAAACACAACTAGTCGAAATCTTTGGTATGCAGCAAAGGCAGTCCTAAGAGGAAAGTATATAGCAACACAAGCTTTTCTCAAGAAACAAGAAAGAACTCAAATACACAACCTAACACTACACTGAAAGGAGCTGGAGAAAGAACAGCAAATAAAGCCTAAACCCTGCAGGAGAAGAGAAATAATAAAAATCAGAGCAGAAATCAAAAGAACAGTGGAACAGATCAACAAAACTAGGGGCTGGATCTTTGAAAGAATTAATAATATTGAAAAACCCCTGCCCAGAATTATCAAAAAGAAAAGAGAATGGACCCAAATCAATAAAATCATGAATGAAAGAGGAGAGATCACAACCAAGACCCAAGAAATGCAAACAAGTATAGGAACATATTATGAGCAACTATATGCTAGCAAACTAGACAATCTGGCAGTTTGTACATTCCTAGAGATGTATAAACTGCCAAAGCTGAACCAGGAATAAGCAGAAAACCTGAACAGACCCATAACTAGTAAGGTAATTGAACCAGTAATTAAAAATCTCCCAACAACAAAAGCCCAGGGCCAGATGGCTTCCCAGTTGAATTCTACCAAACATTTTTTTTAAAGATTTTATTTATTTATTTGACAGAGAGAGATCACAAGTAGACAGAGAGGCAGGCAGAGAGAGAGAGAGGGAAGCAGGCTCCCTGCTGAGCAGAGAGCCCGACGCGGGACTCGATCCCAGGACCCTGAGATCATGACCTGAGCTGAAGGCAGCGGCTTAACCCACTGAGCCACCCAGGCGCCCGAATTCTACCAAACATTTAAAGAAGAATTAATACCTATTCTTCTGAAGCTGTTCCAAAAAATAGAAATGGAAGGAAAACTATGAAACTGTTTTTACGAGGCCAACATTACCTTGATTCCAAAGCCAGACAAAGACTCTATCAAAAAGGAGAATTACAGACCAACATCCCTGATAAACATGGATGCAAAAATTCTAACCAAAGTACTAGGCAATGGCATCCAACAACACATTAAAAGGATTATTCATCATGACCAAGTAGGGTTTTTTTTTTTTTAATTTCCTTTCAGCATAACAGAATTCATTGTTTATGCACCACACCCAGTGCTCCATGCAATATGTGCCCTTCATAATACCCACCACCCGGATCCCCCAACCTCCCACCCCCAACCCCTTCAAACCCTCAGATTGTTTTTCAGAGTCCATAGTCTCTCATGGTTCATCTCCCCTTCCAATTTCCCTCAACTCCCTTCTCCTCTCCATCTCTCTATGTCCTCCATGTTATTTGTTATGCTCCACAAAAAAGTGAAACCATATGATAATTGACTCTATCTGCTTGACTTATTTCACTCAGCATAATCTCTTCCAGTCCCGTCCATGTTGATACAAAAGTTGGGTATTCATTCTTTCTGATGGAGGCATAATACTCCATAGTGTATATGGACCACATCTTCCTTATCCATTTGTCCGTTGAAGGGCATCTTGGTTCTTTCCACGGTTTGACGACCATAGCCATTGTGCTATATACATTGGGGTACAGATGGTCCTTCTTTTCACTACATCTGTATCTTTGGGGTAAATACCCAGTAGTGCAATGGCAGGGTCATAGGGAAGCTCTATTTTTAATTTCTTAAGGAATTTCCACACTGTTCTCCAAAGTGGCTGCACCAACTTGCATTCCCACCAACAGGGTAAGAGGGTTCCCCTTTCTCCACATCCTCTCCAACACACATTGCTTCCTGTCCTGTTGGTTTTGGCCATTCTAACTGGTATAAGGTGGTATCTCAATGTGGTTTTAATTTGAATCTCCCTGATGGCTAGTGATGATGAACATTTTTTCACGTGTCTGATAGCCATTTGTATGTCTTCATTGGAGAAGTGTCTGTTCATGTCTTCTGCCCATTTTTTGACATGATTAACTGTTTTGTGTGTGTTGAGTTTGAGGAGTTCTTTATAGATCCTGGATATCAGCTTTTTGTCTGTACTGTCATTTGCAAATATCTTCTCCCATTCCGTGGGTTGCCTCTTTGTTTTGCTGACTGTTTCCTTTGCTGTGCAGAAGCTTTTGATCTTGATGAAGTCCCAAAAGTTCATTTTCGCTTTTGTTTCTTTGCCTTTGGAGACATATCTTGAAAGAAGTTGCTGTGGCTGATATCAAAGAGGTTACTGCCTATGTTCTCCTCTAGGATTCTGATGGATTCCTGTCTCACGTTGAGGTCTTATATCCATTTCGAGTTTATCTTTGTGTATGGTGTAAGAGAATGATGACCAAGTAGGTTTTATTCCCTGGACTGCAAGATTGGTTCAACATCCAAAAATCAGTCAGTGTGTACAATACATTAATAAAAGAAAGAACAAGAATCATATGATACTCTCAGTAGATTTTGAGAAAGCATTTGACAAAGTACAGCATCTTTTCTTGACCAAAACTCTTTACATTGTACAGAGAGAGGGTACACACCTCAATATCATAAAAGCCATTAATGAAAAACCCACAGTGAATATCATTCTTAATGGGGAGAAACAGAGAACTTCTCTCCCTAAGGTCGGGAACATGACAGTGTTGTCCACTATCATCACTGCTATTCAACATAGTACTAGGAGTCCTAGCCTCAGCAATCAGACAACAAAAAGAAATAAAAGGCATTTGAATAGGCAAAGAAGAAGTCAAACTCTCACTCTTTGTAGATGACATGATACTTTATGTGGAAAACCCAAATAGACTCTACCCCAAAACTGCTAGAACTCATACAGGAATTCAGTAAAGTGTCAGGATATACAATCAATGCACAGAAATCAGTTGCATTGCTATACACCAACACTGACACAAGAGAGAGAGAAATTAAGGAGTCGATTCCATTTACAATTGCACCCAAAACCATAAGACACCTGGCAATAAATTGAACCAAAGAGGCAGAGAATCTGTACCCAGAAAACTATAGACCTCTTATCAAAGTAATTGAGGAAGACACAAAGAGATGAAAAAATAATCCATGCTTAATGATTGGAAGAACAAACATTGTAAAAATGTCTGCTACCTAGAGCAGTCTATTCATTCAGTGCAATACCTATCAAAATACCACCAACTTTTTTTTAACAGAACTGGAACAAATAATTCTCAAATTTGTGTGGAACCAGAAAAGACTTTGAATACCAGAGAAATGTTGAAAAAGAAAACCAAAGATCATGACATCCCAATTACAGACTTAAAGCTCTACTACAAAGCTGTAATCATCAAGATAGTATGGTACTGGCACAAAAGAGACACATGGATCAATGGAACAGAGTAGATAATCCAGAAATGGACCCTCAAATCTATGGTCAACTAGTCTTTGACAAAACAGGAAAGAAATTCCAATGGAAAAACAAAACATAACAAAACAGTCTCCTCAATAAATGGTGTTGGGAAAAACAGACAGCCACCTGCAGAAGAATGAAACTGGACCATTTCCTTACACCACACACACAGATAGCCTCAAAATAGATGAAAGACCTCAATGTGAGACCAGAATCCATCAAAATCCTTGAAGAGAACACAAGCAGCAACCTCTTTGACCTTGACCACTTCTTACTAGACATATCACCAAAGAAAGGGAAGCAAGGGAAAAAGTCAACTATTGGTATAGAAAGGTTTTGCACAGGAAAGGAAATAGTCAACAAAACCAAAAGACAGAATGGGAAAAGATATTTGCAAATGACATATCAGATAAAGGGCTAGCATCAAAAATGTATAAAGAACTTATCAAACTCAACACCCAAAGAACAAATAATCCATTCAAGACATGAGCAGAAGACATGAACAGACATTTCTCCAAAGGAAACATACAAATGGCCAACAGAAACATGAAAAAATGCTCCACATCACTCAGCATCAGGGAAATACAAATCAAAACCTCAATGAGATACAACCTCACACCAGTCAGAATGGCTAAAATTAACAAGTCAGGAAACAACAGATGTTGGAAAGGATGCAGAGAAAGGGGAACCCTCCTATAGTGTTGGCGGGAAAACAGCATGGAGGTTCCTCAAAAAATTGAAAATAGAGCTACCCTATGACCTAGCAATTGCACTTCTGGGTATTTACCCCAAAGATACAAATATAGTGATCTGAAGGGGTACATGCACCCGAATGTTTATAGTAACAATCTCCACAATAGCCAAATTATGGGAAGAGCCGAGATGTCCATCAACAGATGAATGAATAAAGAAGTTGTGGTGTACATATGCAATGGAATACTATGCAGCCATCAAAAAAAGAAATCTTGCCATTTGCAATGACGTGGGTGGAACTAGAAGGTACTATGCTAAGTGAAATAAATCAATCAGAGAAGGACAATTATCATATGACCTCACTGATAAGTGGCATTTAAGAAACAAGGCAGAGGATTTTAGGAGAAGAGAAGAAAAATGAAACAAGATGAAACCAGAGAGGGGGACAAACCATGAGAGACTCTTAATCTTAGGAAACAAGGGGTACCTGGGTGGCTCAGTCAGTTGAGCATCTGCCTTCAGCTCAGGTCATGATCCCAGTCTCCTTGGGATCGAGACCTGCATTGGGCTCTCTGCTCAGTGATGAGCCTTCTTCTCCTTCTCCCTCTGCCTTCCTCTCTGCCTACTTGTGCTCTCTCTGTCAAATAATTAATAAAATGTCTTAAAAAAATCTTAGGAAACAAACTGAGGGTTGCTGGAGGGTGGTAGGGTGGAGGGATGGAGTGGCTGGGTGATGAACATTGGAGAGGGTATGTGTTGTGGTGAGCACCAGGTGTTGTGTAAGACTGATGAATCACAGACTTGTACCCCTGAAAGAAATAATACCTTACTTGTTAATAAGGAAATAAATAACTAAATAAATAAAGTCTCACAGCAATGGGAAAACAAGGAAAGAAGTAAAACTATTTTATTTTGGGGGGTGGGGACAAAATTATCCCTATGGACAGGTTATAAAATCTTATATACAAAAAATGGTAAGAAATTGATTTGAAAAATCAAAAATGAGTGCAACAAAATTTTAGGACATAAGATCAATCTGCAAAAATAAATTGTATATCTCTTCACTATCAACAAACTACCCAAAAAATGAAAATAAAAAAGGAATTCTATTTATAATAAAATCAAAAATAATAAAATACTTAGGTAAATTTAATGAAAGAAGAACAAAACATATTCTGAAAACTACAAAACATGTTGAATTTTTAAAAAA
This sequence comes from Lutra lutra, assembly GCF_902655055.1. Classification (NCBI taxonomy): domain Eukaryota; kingdom Metazoa; phylum Chordata; class Mammalia; order Carnivora; family Mustelidae; genus Lutra; species Lutra lutra. The sequence goes on from NC_062281.1 coordinate 80,085,394, forward strand.
TAAACCTTAAGTAAATGGAAAGACAACTTATGGTCATGATTTGGAATATTTAATATTGTTAAGATGGCAATGCTCTCTGATTTGTTTGACAGATTTCAATGCAGTCTATATCAAAATCCCAGATGGTAATTTTTTTTTGCAGAAATTGACAAAATCATCCTAAATATATAAGAAATTTAGGAAACTGCAAATAATTAAAGTGATGTTGGAAAAAAGTTGTAGGAGCTTCACTTCCTAGTTTTATTAGAAAACTAACTGGAGATCTTAGTTATAAAGACAGGGTGATACTAACATAATAATGGACAGAACCGAAAGCCTGGAAATAATCAGTCCCCTTTATGGTCAATTTATTTTCAACAAGGTTCTCAAAACATCTCAATGGAGAACGATTCATCTTTTCAACAAATGATGTGGAACAATTGGATATCCTAAGTCATACCATATATAAAAATTAACTCAACATGAATCAAAGACCTAAATATAAGTGTTAAAACTGTAAAACTCTAACAAGAAAATATGGTCATAAATTTTGGTCATCTTGAAATACCAAAAGTACAAACAACAGGAAAAGAAATAGAAAATTTCACTTCATCAAAATTAAAAACTCATATTTCAAAGAATACCATCAAAAAAAGTGAAAAACAGTCACACCATTGGAAAAAATATTTGTGAAATCTGTATCTAGTTAGGGACTTGTATCTAGAATATAGGGAAAGAACTCTTACAGCTCTAAATTAAAAAGACAAATAACCCAATTAAAAATGGGCAAAAGATCTAAATAGACATTTCTCCAAAGATACAAAAGTGGCTCATGAGCACATGAAAAATGCTCACTAGTATTAGCCATTAGAAAAGTACAAATTAAAACCACAGTGAGATGCCACTTCATATCCACTGTGATGACTCTGATCAAAAAGAATATAATAGCAAGGGTTGCAGAGGATGTGGAGAAATTGGAACCCTTTTACATTGCTGGTGGAAATGTAAAATGGTGCAGATGCCTTGGAAAACAGCCTGACAGTTAATCAAAAAGTTAAATATAATTACCATATGGCCCAGCCATCCACCCAGGAAAATGGATATATAAAAACTTGTTCACATAAAAACTTGTACACAAATGTTCATAGTAGTTTTATTTATAATAGAACAAAAAGTGGGGGGAAAAGTGTGTAAGAGGCAAACAGATAAATATGATGTGGTACAACCATACAATGGAATATTATTTCATAATATAAAGGACTGAACCACTCATACATGTTATAACATCAATAACCTTGAATATTTTTTGTTAAATGACAGAAGTCAATCACAAAAGACCACATATTATGATTCCATTCATGAAATGTACAGAATAGGCAAGTCTTTAAACAGCAAGTAGGTTAGTAGTTGTCTAACATGGGGATGACTTTAATGGGAAGGGAGTTCCTTTCTTGGGTTGACAAAAATGTTCTAAAACTGATTGTGGTGATAACTACACAGCTCTGTGAAAATAATAAAAAACATTTAATTATACACCTTAGAAGTATGAATTGTGTGCTATGTAAATTTTGTAATAATAAAGCTGTTAAATAAAAAAATATATTTCCTCCTAATATCTGTGTACATACATATGATTAATTAAAAAGGAGTTCTTCATAAATATATAATGTATATCTGGAAAAAGTTTAAGTAGGGGAAGAAATTGAAAATTATATTTATTTCATTTGTGATTATTTAAAAATTTCAAAGCTTATCATCCCTAAAAACCATGTCTCTTAGAAAACTGTGACTTGAAAAATTAAAGATATTGTGTCTATAGCTTACAGGAAAATGCCAGGAATGAAATCACTTCTAAAAGAACTTTATTTCCCAAAACAGGGTCTTTTGTTCCAGTTTTATTGAGAAATAATTGACAAATATCACTGTACCAGTTTAAGGCATACAGCATGATGGTTTGAATTACATGTATTATGAAATTATTGCCACAGTAGATTCAGCTAACATCCATCATCTCATTTGGATATGATAAAAAGAAAAGAAAAAAAATCTATCATTTTGATGAAAACTCATAGCATGTACTCTCTTAACAATTTTCCTGTTTAGAGCAGTGCTAGCTTTGTCAGCAGGTTGTACATTATTTACCTAGTACTTAAATCATATAATTGGAATTTTATATATTTTCACTCACTTTCTCCATTTCCCCATTCCCCCTACCTCTGGTAACTACAAAACTGATCTATTTTTCTATGAGTTTGGTGGGAGTTTTGTTTTGATTTGTTTTGCCCTGTTTTGTTTTGTTATATATCCACACAGAAGTGAAATCACACAGTATTTGTCTTTCTGTGTGCCCTATTTCAGTTAGCATAATGCCCCTGAGGTCCACCCATGTTGTGGCAAATAGTAGGATTTCCTCATTTTTATGGCTGAATAATATTCCATTGTGTACATATACCACATCTTCTTTATCCATTCATCCATCACTAAACACTTAGGTTATTTCCATGTATTGGCTATTGTAAATAGTGCTGCTATGAACATGGGGAAGCAGATACCTAAGTTAGGGTTTTCATTTCCTTTGGACAAATACACAGAAGTGTGATTGTTGGATTATATGGTAGTTCTATTTTTTTTTAACGTTGTGATAAGCATTCCAAAGTCCCATGCCCATCTCCAAAACCTTTCCTGCCCTCAATGGCCTCTGTGTTATATTTTACCAAACTAGTTACTATAGCTGATTTCATGCTCTCCATTAACCCCAACACTTAAAAATAATAATGTGTGAAATACATATAACAAATATCTACAGTATCATGTTTTTTATTATTTTTTATTTTTTTTATAAACTTATAATGTATTATTAGCCCCAGGGGTACAGGTCTGTGAAACGCCAGGTTTACACACTTCACAGCACTCACCATAGCACATACCCTCCCCAATGTCCATAACCCCACCTCCCTCTCCTTACACCCCTCCCCCCACCCCCCTCGGTTTGTTTTGTGACATTAAGAGTCTCTTACAGTTTGTCTCCCTCCGGATCCCATCTTGTTTCATTTATTCTTTTCCTACCTCCCAAACCTCCCACGTTTCATCTCTACTTCCTCTTCTCAGGGAGATCATATGATAGTTGTCTTTCTCCGACTGACTTATTTAGCTAAGCATAATACCCTGTAGTTCCATCCACATCGTCACAAATGGCAAGATTCATTTCTTTTTTTTTTTAAGATTTTATTTATTTATTTGACAGAGAGAGAGATCACAAGTAGACAGAGAGGCAGGCAGAGAGAGGGGAAGGGAAGCAGGCTCCCTGCTGAGCAGAGAGCCCGATGCGGGACTCGATCCCAGGACCCTGAGATCATGACCTGAGCCGAAGGCAGCAGCTTAACCCACTGAGCTACCCAGGCGCCCAAGATTCATTTCTTTTGATGGCTGCATAGTATTCCATTGTATATGTATACCACTTCTTCTTTATCCATTCTTCTGTTGATGGACATCTAGGTTCTTTCCATAGTTTGGCTATTGTAGACATTGCAGCTATAAACATTCATGTGCACATGCCCCTTAGGATCACTACATTTGTATCTTTAGGGTACATACCCAGTAGTGCAATTGCTATGTCATAGAGTAGCTCTATTTTCAACTTTTTGAGGAACCTCCATGCTGTTTTCCAGAGTGCCTGTACCAGCTTGCATTCCCACCAACAGTGTAGGAGGGTTCCCCTTTCTCCACATCCTCGCCAGCATCTGTCATTTCCTGACTTGTTAATTTTAGCCATTCTGACTGGCGTGAGTGGTATCTCATTGTGGTTTTTTTTTTTAAATATTTTATTTATTTATTTGACAGATAGAGATCACAAGTAGGCAGAGAGGCAGGCAGAGAGAGAGAGGAGGAGGCAAGTTCTCTGCTGAGCAGAGAGCCCGATGTGGGGCTCGATCCCAGGACACTGGGACCATGACCTGAGCCGAAGGCAGAGGCTTTAACCCACTGAGCCACCCAGGCGCCCCATCTCATTGTGGTTTTGATTTGTATTTCCCTGATGCCAAGTGATGCGGAGCACATTTTCTTGTGTCTGTTGTCCGTCTGGATTTCTTCTTTGCAGAAAAATTTTTGCAGAAAGATTTCTGCAAAAGATTTCTGCCCATTTCTTGATTGGATTGTTTGTTCTCTGGTGTTGAGTTTGATAAGTTCTTTCTAGATTTTGGATACTAGCCTTTTACCTGATATGTTGTTTGCATATATCTTCTCCCATTCTGTCAGGTGTCCTTTGGTTTTGTTAACTGTTTATTTTGCAGCGCAAAAGCTTTTGATCTTGATGAAGTCCCAATAGTTCATTTTTGTCCTTGCTTCCCTTGACTTTGGTGATGTTCCTAGGAAGAAGTTGCTGTGGCTAAGGTCGAAGAGGTTGCTGCCTATGTTCTCCTCAGGAATTTTGATGGATTCCTTTTTCACATTGAGGTCCATCCATTTTGATTCTGTTTTCGTGTGTGGTGTAAGAAAATGGTCCAGTTTCATTTTTCTGCATGTGGCTGTCCAATTTTCCCAACACCATTTGTTGAAGAGGCTGTCTTTGTTCCATTGGACATTCTTTCCTGCTTTGTCGAAGATGAGTTGACCATAGAGTTGAGGGTCTATTTCTGGGCTCTGTATTCTGTTCCATTGATCTATGTGTCTGTTTTTGTGCCAGTACCATGCTGTCTTGATGATGACAGCTTTGTAATAGAGCTTGAAGTCCGGAATTGTGATGCCACCAACTTTGGCTTTCTTTTTCAATTCTTTTTCAATTCTTTATTCAATATTTCTTTGGCTATTCGAGGTCTTTTCTGGTTCCATATAAATTTTAGGATTATTTGTTCCATTTCTTTAAAAAAAATGGATGGTATTTTGATTCTTGTTGGACAGACCAGTTAATATGGTTCAGTGTCCTTCCTCATCTGTTATTATAGTCTTTGGCTTAAAATTGAATTGATCTGATATAAGGATTGGCCACCTCAGCTTTTTTTTTTATGTCCATTAACATGGTAAATTGTTTTCCACCTCCTTACTTTAAATCTGGAGGTGTCTTTGGGTCTAAAATGAGTTTCTTATAGGCAGCATATTGATGGGTTTTTTTTTTTTATGCATTCTGATACCCTGTGTCTTTTGATTGGGGCATTTAACCCATTTACATTCAGGGTACATTCAGGGTAACTATTGAGAGATATGAATTTAGTGCCATTGTATTGCCTGTAAGGTGATTGTTACTGTATATTGTCTCTATTCCTTTCTGATATACCACTTTTATGCTCTCTCTTTGCTTAGAAGACCCCTTTCAATATTTTCTGTAGAGCTAGTTCAGTGTTTGCAAATTCTTTCAGCTTTTATTTGTCCCGGAAGCTTTTTATCTCTCCTTCTTTTTTCAATGATAGCCTAGCTCGATATAGTATTCTTGGCTGCCTGTTTTTCTCATTTAGTGCTCTGAATATATCATGCCAGTTTTTCTGGCCTGCCAGGTCTCTGTGGATAAGTCCACTGCCAATCTAATATTTTTACCATTGTATGTTACAGACTTTTTGTCCCAGGCTGCTTTCAGGATTTTCTCTTTGTCACTAAGACTTGTAAATTTTACTATTAGATGATGTGGTGTGGACCTATTCTTATTTATTTTGAGGGGGGTTCTCTGCACCTCCTGGATTTTGATGTTTGTTCCCTTTGCCATATTAGGGAAATTCTCTATAATACTTCTCTCCAATATACCTTCTGTTTCCGTCTTTCTTCTTCTTCTGGAATCTCTATTATTCTAATGTTGTTTCATCTTATGGTATTACTTATCTCTCAAATTCTCCCCTCATGGTCCAGGAATTCTTTGTCTCTCTTTTGCTCAGCTTCTTTATTCTCTGTCATTTGGTCTTCTATATAACTAATTATTTCTTCTGCCTCCTTTATCCTAGCAGTAAGAGCCTCCATTTTTATTATACCTCATTAATAGCTTTTTTTATTTCAACTTGGTTAGATTTTAGTTCTTTTATTTCTCTAGAAAGGGCTTTTATTTCTCCAGACAGGATTTCTCTAATATCTTCCATGCCTTTTTCGAGCCTGGCTAGAACCTTGAGAATCGTCATTCTGAACTCTAGAGCTGACATATTACCCATGTCTGTATTGACTAGGTCCCTAGCCTTCCATAATGCCTCTTGTTCTTTTTCTTGTGGTGAGTTTTTCCGTCTTGTCATTTTGTCCAGATAAGAATATAAGAAGGAGCAAATAAAATACTAAAAGGGTGGCAAAGACCCCAGGAAAATGTGCTTTAACCAAATTAGAAGAGACCCCAAACCATGGGGAGAAGGGGAAAGAAAGGGGATAAAAAGTTCAAAAAATTTAAAAAAAAAAGAAAACAAATAAAGAAAAAGTATAAAAAAGAAAAATATATACACATATATTAGACTGGTGACTAGAACAGGGTCACCCACTTAATTTTGGGAGTATTTTGGTCTCATAGAAGAAACTACCTCCCAAAATTTTAAAGAATGAAAAACATATATAAGGGTATATAAAATGAAGTGACGGAATATGAGTATAAAGATGAAAAAAAATTTTTTAATTTCTAAAAAACGAGTTGATAAGGTAAGTTCATTGGGAGAAAAAAGAAAAAGAAGGTGGAGAGAATTTGCTCGGGCTGGAAATTAGAATAAGCCTGGTGCTAAATTTAGGGTGTATTTTGATCGATTAAAAGAAGTTGTACCACAAATTTTTTAAAAGAAAAAACCCTATGTGTATACAAAAAATAAAGTTAGATACAATGAAGGATAAAATATGACTATAATAATGAAGGTTCAAAAAAGATTATTTTTTTATGAAAGGTATTATTAAGATAAACTAGTTAAAAAACATTAAAAGAGGAAAGGGTAAAAGTTAAAACAAAATTTAGCAGAAGAAAAGAAAAGAAAATTTAAAAAAATTTAACTTTGCAAGGCTAAAGAATCATGGGGCAAAAGCCATGAATTCCATGCTTTGCTTTCTCCTCCCCGGAATTCCGCAGTTCTCCTTGGTAAGTGAACTTGGTCTTGGCTGGATTTCTTGTTGATCTTCTGGGGGAGGGGCCTGTTGTAGTGATTCTCAAGTGTCTTTGCCTGAGGCGGAATAACACTGCTAAGTAATCTGCTTGGGTTCGCTTTCGGGAGCTTTTGTTCCCTGAACGCTTTCTGTAGAGTTCTAGAGGATGGGAATGAAAATGGCAGCCTCCCAATCTCCAGTCTGGAGGAGCTGAGAGCTCGGGGCCCCACTCCTCAGTGCGCCCTCAGAGAAAAGCGTTCAATCACTCCTGTCTCCCTGGCCTCTGGCTGCACTCAGAGCTCACCCAGCTTGTGACCAAGCATCTCTGTCTCTGGCACAGCTCCACCTGGAGTCTCTGAACCCTGCAGATCCCTAAGCTCTTCTGGGGGGGTCTCCCCGGATCTTGTGGGGACCCCACTCACAGATCAGTGGCCTGTGCCACAAATTACGGTTCAAGGTAACCCCGAGTTGAGAGCTGATTCCTCTGCTCTGTCTCTGTAGCTGCTCTAATACCTGCATGCTCTGCAACACTCAGACACCCCGATCCTTCTGTGACCCCACGGGACCTGAGGCCATGCTGTCCCTGCGTGGGTTTCACCCCGGTTTAGTCTCTGGAGCGATGTTCCTCAGTGGAGCAGACTTAAAAGTTCTGATTTTGTGCTCTGTTGCTCTGCCGCTTGCCGGGAGCCACCCCCTCCCCCCGCGGTCTTTCCATTGCTTTGGATTCAGTTCTCCGCCAGTCCTACCTTTCAGAAAGTGGTCAATTTTCTGTTTCTAGAATCGTTGCTTTTCTTATCTTCAATCTCCTGTTGGATTTGTAGGTGTTTGGAATGGTTTGATAAACTATTTAGCTGATCTCCTGCTTCCTGATGTCGTCTCAGCCTGCTACTTCTCTGCCATCTTAACTCCTCCCCTACAGTATCATATTTTATATGCAAACACAAAACAACAGAGCTTATCTTTCAAGGACACATTAAAGATATTAGAATCTGTGCTTGTGAAAAAGAATGAGGAGAATAGGAATGAGGGACATGGTGTGAAAGGGAAAAAAAATATATCTGAAAGACCATCCAAGACACCTTGCACAAATGAAGACATGTTCCATGAACTCAGGAGTATAACTAACTCAACTCGCTGCTCTAGAAGTCTATAAAGAACAAATAAACAATAGAGTTAAAGTTTTCAAATGCTGATCATATGCTTCTTATTCAAATGTTCAGCTTGGTAGGAATTCAAATATTTTAGCAGGACCCCCAGATAAATCAAGGCTTATATATTTCTCTTGGCTTTGGTCAATTCATGTTCTTAATTAACCTCTGACATGTTGGTTATGACTTTTAGCGGGAAATATTCCATCTGAGAATTAAAAAATACAAAGTTTCCAAAACCTAAAAATTGCACATTGCATCATTTTAAATTTCTGTATCTGTAATTTATCTCTCCCATTTTAATTACCTGAATTTTCTGGGGAAGAATACCTAAATATTCATCAATTTCTTCATATACTTTTGTTGAAAATACTAGCTCCAACCTTACAAATTATTATATTATAGAAAACAATAGGAATTAGCTTGCATCTAACGTTTATATTCTACTGAAGAAGGCATGAGATCATAGTAATTACTTGGTAATCTGGAGAGTGCAAACTCTGGAGTCTGGTTTAAACTCCCAAAGCCTCTCTTACAAGCCATGTGGGCAAGTTACTGGAAAAATTGCTGCCTCATTTTTCTTCTTTATAAAATAATACATTAATGTTATTGAGGAGATTGGAAAAATTACTGTCTGCATTTAAAACAGTGTCTGAAGTGTACTAAATGTTCAATAAACATTAGCTAACAGTGGAAATCTGCCTACATAAGTAGAAAATCATGCTGAATAGCTAAAACTTGCTCTCACTTTTGAATATATAAATATAACATTTCCTAAAGAAAAGCCCCTTAGCACTACTGATTTTGATGATGAAAATTGTAAGCTTGCATAAATAGCAAATACATATATGTATAGACCACTCTGACAATTTTATTCCTCTGACTTGTAAACAACCCTCCCAATTTTATTTGGGTCTGTATAGTTAGCTCTTTTTGGTTCAACTGAGAGTAAGCTCCCTGGAAGGGGGAAGGGTAGCCAGAGAATTGATGTCTTAAATAAACAAGTGACCAATCTTTTAGGAGAAAGTGTAACCTCAAATTACACTTAAATTTGCTTGATTCTGTTTTATTTAAGTTTTCTGAGTCACCAGGGGATGGGTGCCATCAATTTAGAGTGCTGGTGTCCAGGCAACAGCTAGGGATGTCAACTTACATGAATCATTCAATAATTTACTTGTTCAATCTGGGTTTCAGAACATACTTTTTTTCTCCTCTCTGAGTGCCAAGCATGGAGTTAACACAGAATTATTGATGGGCTTATTTCAGTTTATATAAATAAATCATGTGCTTTAGTGCTGCCTTTTAAGTCATGTATTTTTATCCCTCCATTCTTTACTTTTAAATTTGATGTCTTAAAGTTAAAAAAATAAATGTCTAATAAATTTGTCAAAAATTCTACGTGTAAAATTTCACATTTATTTGTTCATTTATTCTGTTGTAAAGCCTACTTTTATCCAAATCAGAGATGGCACTATGTCTCTTTACTTTCTAACATTTTCCAGTTATTCTATTTTTGAAGCAATCAGGTGGAAGATAGGAGGTCTGGGTCACATCTGTGCTCTTCTACAGGCTTAATGAATCAAACCAAATGGCCCACTGACCAGAGATTTTTTTAACCAGAGGCCCACCGACCTGCAAGAAGTTCAAGTGTAGGATCCACAGTCATAAATTTATATGGGGAAGGACAAAAAGCAACTTTGTTTTCACTACCCTGTAACAAAATTTAGCATTTTTGTTCAATTATGAATGTAAGCATCAAATCACAAATGTAAATCATTTTCTCAGTACCAATGGTTTTGTGACCAACAGAAATCAGTGATATTTTTATATCATATTAATTCTTGTGAATATTGCAAAATAATGTTTACACTTCTCAGCACATTGAAATTATAATTATCAGATTTGCTATCTACTATTGAAGAAGTACATAATATATTAACTTGAATAGTTGAAACTATGTCATTATAGTTTATTTCCTTTGTAATCCTATGTTCTTATCTAAAAAGCTTTTCTGAGAAGGTCTATGAATTTTCTTAGATAGACTAAGGGTATAATGAGATTAAAAAAAAAAGAATTCATGTTCCAGACAAATTTGCCTAATTTTTTCCCATTGTTAAAAAAAATTTTCTTAAAATGAAATTTAAGATTTGTGATAATTTGGCCCTTCTCCCCGTCATGAACCCAATCCATTCAAATGTACCAATCCTGCTCACTCATACTCTAAGTGGTTTCCTTTCACATTTTCACTCACCTGAAAAGCCCTCTGCCTCTTGCCAATGGTCCAGGTATTACAGTCTGTGTACTCGGGTTGCTTGATAGCTAAAATGTAAGAAAGAACTTGTTAATGAGGAAATGGGACAGTTCTCTGGATGCTTAATCATGAAGTCAACATAAATGAATCAAAGGGGAGGCAAAGACTTCCTGAAGGAACCAAAGTGTAACAAGACTTGACTATCCTGTGATTCTATTAACATATTTAATATATAATCATGTCTTTCAGGATGCTTGGTAAGAATTAATGAGTGTTAAATTGTTTTGATTGTTTGATACATGCCAGAGACTTCTCTGAGTGCTTTACCATTTTCACTATTTCATTTTCAAAGCAACTGTATGAAACAGGTAGTTTGGTTGTGTTTACTTCACAGGTAAAGAAATGGAGAAGCTACATGATCTGCCCAAGACAATAAAATTTATCAGAGGCAGAGCCAGAACTCAAAGCCAGCCAACCTTGCCCTAGTCCATGCTACTATTGACCAGGCTATATTGTTTCTTGGTTTGATACAGAGGAAAGATGCATAAGTTGGCAATGTAGTCTTGCTGGAAAAGGTGATTGCATTGAGCTGCATTACTGTGTGCCTTTAAACTTTGTTTTTCCATCTAACAACCTATGCCCTAATTCCAAACTTACTCAACAACTTCCTGATTACAATTTATCTTCCCACATAGGACAACCTACAAAAGAGAATATGCTAGCAATGTTAAGACAAACTAGATTTTCTGGTTTCCATGGCAATCACATTTTTATCAGAAAATTTTAAAATTGGCCCTTTAGCCTAGAAGAAAAAAACAGACCTTTTTTGTATCCCTCCCACTAAATACAGTAATATATTACATAAATATATTATGAGATTATATGAAACAAACATAAAATTCTGAAATAGAGAAATCTTAGGATCCAAGAAACAATATGGTGGTAAGTTATCTGCATTTTCTTTTTACCTCCTGTACCCAAGACTGAAAATTGGAGGAGCTGGAAGTTCAAAGATGCAAATGGGTACAGACCAAAAGAAAAAAAAAAAAAAAGACCAGGAAAGAGACAGAAAACTTTTAGACAATAACCATTTTACTATGGCCAACACCAAATTAAAAAAAAAACAAAGGTTTAAAAGCAATTAAAAAAACTCTTTCCCATCAGCAAAGGCCAAGTGAACAACCTAGACCTACACCCTCACCACATGAGGTATCAGTGTGCCCCAACCTACCTGCCCCTGCAAGAGTGGCTGGTATTAAAGAAGGTGGAGGGAGTAGGGACTGTTACCTCACACTCATTAGGATGGCTACTATCAAAAACAAACAAGCAAAAACAGAAAAAAAACAATGGTGAGGATGTGAAGAAATTTCAATCCCTGTACACTGTTGGTGAGTCTGCCAAATAGTTCAGCCTCTATTTTTATTCTATTTTTTCTCAAAAAATTAAAAATAGAATAAGAATAAGAGCCAGCAATTCCATTTCTGAAAATTTATCCAAAGGAATTGAAAGCAAGTTCTCAAAGACATACTTGCACATCCATGTTCATAGCAGCACTATTCACAATAGCCAAGAGATAGAAGCAACCCAAATGTCTGTCAACAATGAATGAATAATTAAAATGTGGTCAATACACACAATGAAATATTACTCAGCCTTAAAAAAGAAGAAATTTGGGTGCCTGGGTGGCTCAGTGGGTTAAGCCTCTGCCTTCGGCTCAGGTCATGGTCTCAGGGTCCTGAGATCGAGCCCCACATTGGGCTCTCTGCTTAGCAGGGAGCCTGCTCCCCCCCCCACCTGCCTCTCTGCCTACTTGTGATCTCTCTCTCTCTCTCTGTCAAATAAATAAATAAAATCTTAAAAAAAAAAAGAAGAAGAAGAAATTGCTGTCACATGGTAAAACATGGATGAACCCTGAGGACATTATGCTAAGTGAAATAAGCCAGTCATGGGGCACCTGGGTGGCTCAGTGGGTTAAATCTCTGCCTTCTGTTCAGGTCATGATCTTAGGGTCCCAGGATCAAGCCCCGCATCGGGCTCTCTGCTCAGCAGGGAACCTACTTTCACCTCTCTATGCCTGCCTCTCTGACTACTTGTGATCTCTCTCCCTTTCTGTCAAATAAATTAAAAAAAATTAAAAAATAAGCCAGTCATAAAGAGACAAATACTGTATGATTCCAATTATATGAGGTAGCTGAAGTAGTTAAATTTACAGAAACAGACCAGGGGCTGGGGAGAGAGAAAAAATGGAAGTTATATAATAGATATAGAATTCCAGATTTGCAAGAAGAAAAAAAGGCCTGTAGATCTACTTCACTGTAAATGTGAATATATTTTACACTACTTATTTAACTGTACACTAAAAAAAAGGAGTTATGATAAATTTCATAGGTTTTTTTAACATCATCCATTTATAAGGAGTTATACACTATGGCCAATAATGTAATCTACCATATTAACAAGCTAAAGAAGAAAAATGCATAATCTTATCAATTGGTAAAAAAAAATAGCATTTGACAAAACACTACCCATTCGTAATAAAAATTCTCAGAAAAATAAGAATAGAGGAGAACTTCCTCAACTTGATCAAAGCATTTACAAATGAACCCACAATTATATAGTCAATTAATCTTTGATAAAGCAGGAACAAACATCCAATGGACAAGACAGTCTCTTCAACAAATGGTGTTTGGAAAACTTGACAGCAACATGCTAAAGAATGAAACTGGATCATTTTCTCACACCATACACAAAAGTAAATTCAAAATGGATTAAAGATCTAACTGTGAGACAGCTCTCCTAGAGAAGAACATGGGCAACAACCTCTTTGACCTCTGCCATAGTAACTTCTTACTAGACACATCACTGAGGCAAGGGAAACAAAAGCAAAAATAAACTATTGAGACTACATCAAGATAAAAGCTTCTACACAGCGAAAGAAACAATCAACTGCACAGCAAAAGAAACAACAAAATTAAAAGGCAAACTATAGAGTAGGAGAAGTTATTCACAAATGACATATCTGATAGTATCCAAAATCTATAAAGAACTTACCAAAATCAATATCCAAAAAACCAAATAATTCAGTTAAGAAATTATTTTTTTTCACAGCATAAGTCTGGGAATTTAATTAACCAGGAAGGGGGATTATTGGGAGGGGCACCCCTGTAAAATTGTACAAAGGGTCTGGGAGGCTATGTGGAAGGGGAGATAAATATGTACATGGAATCCCCCTTCTATTAGCCCCTCCTCCCCAATCCCTGAGAGGGCATGAGAACTTGGGTGTTAGGTGAAGAGGAGGGGGAGGACTTTGGCCTCTGGCTTAGTAAGCCCTTAGGAAGGGACGCCAAGGGCCTTGGAACCCTCAGAGGAGGTGATGGTGTACCTCAGGAAGTCATGAATTATGACCTCTAACATGACCCCCACTCTCAACTTTCATGTATACAGACACACACACTCACACACACCCCTCTCTCTAGAGATTTATAACCTCTGCCTTCCCAGTGACCCCAAGGTCCACCTGATGCTTGATTTTGTGGGGGTTGTGACTTCTGGTCTCAGGTTCCATGACCTCACAGGTGGCTGATGAGGTCATGACTTTTACCCTCCAGCCTTGGCTTGAAACCTCAGCTCTAGGAACTTGTCAAAAGGAAAGGGGGATGGAGATTTGCCCCACCCCTTCCCTTCCCTCACCTGTCAGCCTGGGCTGGGCCAGGGGCCCTAGGTGGAGAACTAGAACAGGGGGCAAGACACATGTGGAGATGGTGCCCCCAAAGGGCAGAAGACATGAATAGACACTTTCCCAAAGATATCTAGATGGCTAACAGACACATGAAAAGATGCTCAACATCACTCATCATCAGGGAAATAAAAATCAAAACCATGATGAGATACCACCTCACACCTGTAAGAATGGCTAAAATGAACACAAGAAACAACAAATGTTGCAAGGATGCAGAGGAAGAGGAACCCTCTTGCATTGTTGGTGGGAATGAGAACTGGAACAGCCACTGTGTAAAATAGTATGGAGGTTCCTCAAAATTTTAAAAAGGAGACTATCCTATGACCTAGCAGTTGTACTACTAGATATTTACCCAAAAGATACAAAAATACAGATTCAAAGGGGTACATGCATCCTGATGTTTATAGCAGCATTATCAACAATAACAATACTATGGAAAGAGCCCAATGTTCATTGACAGATGAATGGATAAAGAAGACATGGTGTATATATATACAATGGAATATTACTCAACCATCAAAAAGAATAAAATCTTGCCATTTACAATGACATGGATGGATCTAGAGTGTATTATGCTAAGCAAAATAAGTCAGGCAGAGAAAGACAAATACCATATGATTTCAAGTCATATATGGAATTTAAGAAACAAAACAGATGAATATACAGGAAGGGGGGAAAAAGAGAAAGAGGGAACAAACCATAAGAGACTTTTAATGATAGAGAACAAACAGGGTTGATGGAGGGAAGTACATAGAGAATGGGCTAGATGGGTGATGTGTATTAAGGCGGGCACTTGTTATGGTGAGCACTGGGTAGTGTATATAAGTGATGAATCACTGAATTCTACCCCTGAAGCCAATATTGCAATGTATGTTAACTACTTAGAGTTTATTTAAAAATTTTTAAAAGATATTATTTATTTATTTAAGAAAGAGAGAGAATGAGCAAGAGAGAGAGGCGGAGGGAGAAGCAGACTCCCTGCTGAATGGGGAACCAGACTCAGGGTTCCATTCCAGGACTCCTTGTTTATGACCGACTGAGTCTTCTAGACTCCCAACTAACTAGAGTTTAAATAAAAATTTGAAGAAAAATCGTACTTACAAAAATCCTATCACTAGGATTATGCTAAAAGACTAAAATCATTCCCCCTGACATCAGGATCAAAGCAAGGATGTCTCTTTTTCTCTGTCCAGTTGGCAGAGCAATAGACACATAAACCAGTGAAATGGGGAACTCAGAAGTAGACCCACACAAATAAGACCAACTTTTTGGTAAAAGTTCAAAAGCAGTTCAATGGAGTAAAGATAGACTTCAACACATGGTGCTGAAACAACTGGACATCACAGGCAAAATGAAATGAACCTTCACTTATACTTCACACTATATACCAGAATTAGCTCAAAATGGATCACCAATTTAAATGTAACACCTAAGACCATAAAGCTTTAAGGGGGGCGGAAATAAACTAGAAAAACATCTTGGGATCTAGTGGTAAAAAGACATCTTAGATACCAAAAGCATGAAAAATTACTACACTGGACTTCATCAAAATGATCATTTTGATCTGTCAAGAGAATAAAAAGACAAGCCTCTATAGATGGGGAAGAAATAACTGCATTCTGTGTATCCAACAAAGGACTGGTATCTAGAACACATAAAGAACTATCAAAACTCAACAGCAAAAAAATAGACAATCAAAATAGAAAATTGTTCAAAGACATGGAGACACAATTCACTGAAGAGGATATGCAGATGGCAAATAATCACATAAAAATGTGTTCAATATCATTAGCCATTAGGGAAATGCAAATTAAAACTGCAATGAGATATCACTACCCACCACACAGAATGGCTAAAATAAATAATCATGACAATACCAAATGTCGATGAGGATGTGGAGATGCTGGATTGCTCATACTTTGCTGTTGGAAATGTAAAATGGTGCAGCCACTCTAGACTACAGTTTGACAGTTTCACAACTAAACTT